>NC_048304.1:78526766-78706341 GCF_013100865.1 Trachemys scripta elegans | reverse complement strand
GTACTTGTGGCACCTTAGAGACTAACAAATTTATTAGAGCATAAGCTTTCGTGGACTACAGCCCACTTCTTCGGATATGCATCCGAAGAAGTGGGCTGTAGTCCACGAAAGCTTATGCTCTAATAAATTTGTTAGTCTCTAAGGTGCCACAAGTACTCCTGTTCTTGTTTTTGCGGATACAGACTAACACAGCTGCTACTCTGAAAGAAGTCATAGGGTCAATTCCAAACTCCACCACGGAGTTCCAAGTTACTTAATCCCAGACTTCTAAAGGTATTTGGGCACCTGCAAATCTGGTTGTTAGCTGCCTGAATACCTGTGATGATCTTACTCCTTGTGCCTCAGTTCTCCATCCCCAAAATGGGGATAATGGTACTTCTCTACTTTACAGGGGTGTGGAAAGACTGACCACATTAAAGACTGAGTGGTGCTCAGATGCTATGGTAAAAGGCAGCAGCAAGAGAGTCCAGGTGAGGAAAATGCACAGGAATGGGGAAGGTGACAGCACTGGAAAGGAGTGACTTAGTGGGAGGCTTGCACAGAGAAATGGGAAGGGAAAGTGCTAGTGGTAGAGAGAGCTGGAAGGAGACTCAAAGAGGGAGAAGAATCTGTCTGTTGTCCACAGAAGGGGAGTGAAGATATAAAGAGACACAGTAAGAAGAAAGTTGATTAAGTAGGTGGCAGTACCTGTGCCTAATATCAGTCCTGTGAAGGGTTAATGTAGCTTTGTGGTTTCCTTTCTTAGTGGTGTATCCGTATGTGCTCCAAACCGGCCTCCTTTCTTCATGTCAGAGTCTGAAATACACAACTGATATGCGTTCTTAGCCAAAAGAAATGTTTAAGCTAAATTGTTGTTTCAACGCAGCTTACTTTCCTTACACAGCCAAGAAGGTTTTTTTTTTTTTTTATAGTTTTAGGGCAAGATACTCAGATGATGTAAAGGTGATGCAACTCTCTTGGAGCTATGCTGACTTTGATTTCTTTTAATTCCTTTTTTCATATTTATTTAGGAAAATAAAAACAAGATTTCACTTCCTTCCACCTGTGGCCTCTTCTCCCAGTTGCAAACTTTAATCGTTTCCCTTCTTGTGTTATGTACGGCACTCAACTCATCCTCACTCTGTTTAATTTACATTCTTACTGATGCACTAGCAACATTAGTGTCCATGCTTCTCTGGGAATAAGTTCATTAATCACTCTTCGTTAGTGCTGTGGCAGCAGAGCACTAAACACTGGAGGCCCTAAATAAATAGGTGGTATTGTTTGCTTTTCCATCTCACGGGGATAGAGTAATAAAAAATATTTCAAATTCCCAACCTCGCTATTTTTAGACAGAATAAATTTGGCACTTAAAGTACTGAACATCATCCCTTTTATTGACTTGATACCAGACATCAGGTTTCACTGTATAAATATCAGTACAAAATGCATTTGATGGGTGGGATTAGTTTCAGACCATCACTGCCAAGTGACTTAGTTTAGTCACAGAAACCTCATTGCCGTCTGTGGTATTTGAGGAATTTCACAGAAAAGTGGGAACAATTTCCAAAAATGCTCCCAGAGAGGTGCTCCATGAGTCAGAGGACTGGAGGCAGTGGAGACATGAACATCAGCTCACTAGTCAGAAGGTCCTGAGTTCTCAGCCCAGGTCTGCCTATGATTTGCTGGGTGAATGGGGGCTAGTCAGTTCACCTCTCAGCCTCAGTTTCCCTATTTGTAAATAGAGATAATGATCTCCCTCTACCTTATAGGTAAGATTAATTCATTACTATTTATAAGGCCCTATATAAATTCCAACATAAAATGCTGTTAATTTTGCACAGTCATATAAGTGGTCTGAGGGGATATTACTTTAAGAACATTAGTTTTAAGTAAACCTTAGAAAAGCAGAATAAAATCTGCACTTTTCCGAAAAGGCACCCAAGTAGCTGAGCCCCACAGAGAGCCTGGCATCTTCCCTTTGCACGCATTCTCAGATGTGCACCACAGAATATCATCATTTGTTTCATACATCGACGTCTCTGATGCCACATGTGATTTGTCATGGCATGGACTTTTACTTTTTTCAAGCTAGTGCTCAGACTTCAGGCTGTGGGTGGATGAGATATGTCTGGGGACCATACTAAGGCAGCATCTAAGGGCACTGAGCTAGCTGGCTGGCACGTGCAATCAGACCCTGAGCACTGTACGTGGGTGCCAGGATCTGAGAGCTGGCAGTACCTTGGCAGTACCTTGCAGGATGGGACCCTTTGTAAAGACAGAGGAATGATTGCCTTGAGTCTGCTAAGTGCCTAATCAAGGATTTGTAAAATTCGTGTGTAAATGGCCATAAAGGCAGCTGGAAAGCAGCCCAGCCGCTGTGTGATTAAGAGGAAGGTATTCTAGTTTTGCAGTAATTGATAAAATGAAACGGTTATGGATGGATAACAAATGTTATATTTTTCTTATTTTCTCTGTGTGGGAAAAACAAAGGTGGTTTGGCGGTTGCTTCATTAATTTTTTAGCACTAGTGTTGTATCGTCACCTACCTCTTACGTACTTTTCACCCATAGATCTCAGAGTCTACATAGGAGATTAAGTATTATCACCATTCCAAAGATAGGGAAACCAAAGCACAGATGCGAGGTGACTTGGCCAAAGTAACACAGCAATGTCATCAGCAGAGACAGGTCTCTTGATTCCCAGTCTAGTGCCCTATTATCTGGACCACACTGCCAGCACAATGTGAAATCTTCAAGTTGGACTTCCTGGGTTTCTCAGGACCCTTTAGAGGGGATCCCATCACCACCAGGTGCACATGGTAAGGGAAGTGCATCTATCTACCAAGGAATCTCATGAGGCTTGTAGGGGCATCCCTCCTGTAGGCCCTATGCTTGTGAGAGCATAGGAGATTGGGCATTATGTGGAAGAACATATCTCACGGGTGTTGCTGCAGTCAAGTGCCTGAAGAGAACCTGGAGCAGGGTTAGTTGGATAGCTCAGTGGTTTGAGCATTGGCCTGCTAAACCCAGGGTTGTGAGTTCAATCCTTGAGGAGGCCACTTGGGGATCTGGGGCAAAATCAGTACTTGGTCCTGCTAGTGAAGGCAGGGGGCTGGACACAATGACCTTTCAAGGTCCCTTCCAGTTCTAGGAGATGGGATATCTCCTATAATTATTATACTACTGGTGAGGTGTCAAAGGGCTGGAGTACTAGCCCTTCTCCGGCTTCTGCAGCTAACAAACAGCCTATATGGTTTACTACAGTGGGACTCCCCTTTGATAATCTCCAGCAGGTGCATCAGGTGGAGATGACAGACAGAAGACTTCAACCTTCACAGAGGCCAGGAACCTTGTTTAAAAGGCACTTCAGCTCAGCTGAATGAAATGCTTTTGATAGCTAGTGGAAAATGCATGGCCTGTTACTGCAGCTCTATTTTAGTGTAGTTTGACTAGATTGTAAGCTATTTGGGACAGGGACCATCTCTTTGTGTGTCTGTACAGCACCTAGCACAATAGGCCTGATCTTGAGTGCAGTCTGGGATTGTCCTTGTTCTTCTGAACCAATTTAAAAAAACTTTACTGCAGAGAGGAGTGTTTAACTTAATTTCCAATTAACTTCTGAAATGGCTAATTCTTTTTCAAGATGTCTATAAAAAGATCATCAGCCAAAGCAGTTGCAGGCCCAGTCCTTTTATATGCCAGAAAGAAGGGTCAAATTATTCAGCCAAAAAAATATATATATAGCCAGGGACACTGGTTATAATAGCATTGAGCTCCCCATACAGGGGCTTTCCCACCACATTTCCAAGTCTCATTCCTCAGGTAAAACACTAGATGGAGTATGTAACATTTTTAACATTAAAAATACTTCCATTAATGCAGGATAAACAGAGCTAGGAGAAAACAAGCACTAGGGGAATGCATATAAAAGTCAGGTATTATGATATCATAGGCCTAATTTTCACTGGCATTCATTTTGAGTCAGCTCTAAGGTATGTGGGAAGGTATCTTTGCCTCTCAGCTACTGAATGGGAGCAAAGCTACTCTGCAGCAGATTCTTCAGCCTCAGTGGATGTGCGTAGTCACAGACCCAAGAATATATTAGAAAACAGTAGGGAGAGTTTGTTATCATTTGGGTAGCATCCTCATTGTTCTTAAAAATTCAGCACCTAAGGTGCTCTTCAGAGCAGAGGGACAATATCAAGGCTACACATAGTGACATTGACTGGCTCATAATACAAGGGCTGTTAGTGTCTCTTCCCCCCAGCATTCCATTCTTTGACACCTCTGATTCAGTTTCCCAAAAGCTGTCTAAGAACTCTCCCCCAACACTGTAAAAGTTCTCAGTCCCTCCCCACTATGCAAAGTTAAAAGTGGAGCATGGAAAGGGGCAAAAAAGGGCCTTCAGCCAGGGATGGCCTGGAATTTACTGGAGGTGGTTTTTACGGGCCCAATATAAGGCATTTTCCATTTTTGAAAATGGTTTTGTTAATGGACACCACATTACAGTTTGTTTTATTAACATATTCATTTACATATTGTGGTTACATAAAGCCAGAGCTTAATTTAGGGTTGTACAAATACAAAGTAAAACTGCAGTGGGAATAATATGAGTATATGTAATTATAATACTGAAGATCAGAATGTCTGCATACATTTTGGTGCAGTATTTTCTCAAGGAAGTTATACATGTCATGACTCATATTTCAGTGTTCAACATTATATAAACAAAAGTTGAAAACATCTGATTATAGGCAAATGACAATAATGCAAAGCTGTAGGCTTGAAGCATTAAGCAATAAAAGCATGCGGAGTTGCAGACTACCAGTCCAGGTCCATCTGGGCATGCAGCAGTCTGTAGCAGAAGACCAACTCTGATGTAGTGGATAGATCAAGGCTATTCCTCAGTTTTGAATGGATATATCCAAAGTTTGAAAAGATTTATTCTATGCTTGCTGCAATTGCTGGACTCTGATGCAAGTACTTTTCCCAGTTTAAACCAGGTTTAAGCTGATATTTACCAATGCCCTATCCTAAACTAGTTTTTCCTGGGAAATTGCCAACCCAACCTTCAACAAAGGAAATTTTTAAAAACTCACCTTTTCATTTGCTCTTTTTCTTTCTTTGCATTTTGCTTGCTTGAGGCTCCTCACACTCTAAGAATTAGAAACTGGGAATTAGCTAGTAGTTTCTTAAAGTAACTAAAGGGACAACAAAGATTGCATGTGATAAAATGACTGGGCATAGCAGGGTCTTACCAGTAGTGTTCTCACACATTTTTTGGATACTATTGCAATGTTCATAGGCACAAACTACCAGATGCTTTGTTAAAAAGGAAGAACCTGAGAGCTCTTAGAAATAGACTCTGATGCTATTCCAGGCAGTACTTTGGCCTATGCTGGAAACTGCAACTAGTGGTATAAGACCCTCCTATCCCAGGATCTCACCCCATACCTGGCAGGGTGTTGGTACTGGCTCATGGGGTAGAACTCTGCAGGACCAGTGCATGGCAGAGCATTTGTGCCTCTAGAAACTTACCCAGTTCCAGGTTGTGGGGGGGGATCATCAATGTGCGCTGGTCATTGATGCACTGAATAGACAATAATAAGGTTTCTAACACAATTATTTATTATGTAAGATATCAGGCAGAAAGCCCACATCATTTAGAAAACAACCACCTCCCTGAATGCAATGCCCCTCATTCTAGCTCACCCTTCTGTGTGTGTGTGTATGTGTGTGTGTTTTATCTGTGATTAGGTAGACAGCATCCTTCCCCGCAGCTTCTCTCTGGTGGGGCTGTTGAAAATATCTAACCATGCAGAGCCTTTTTATAACCTTCCAGTCTCCTCTGCCATGTGACCTCCTGATCAGCCTCAATAGCTGAGCACAGATCCCGATCAGCTGACTTCATTGCCAGGTAACCTCTCCCCTTGTAAACCAGTTCTTCTGAGGAGGTGCCCGCTTTCTGGCTTGGGTGTTTGTGTTTGAATAGAGGCCCACCACCAATATTTAACAACACTTGCTAACCTCGAGCCAATCTATGGAGGCAAAAGTACAAGAGAAAAGGCAAACAAACCCACATTCATAATGGAGTTTGCAGGCTGATAAAGCTACATACAGAGAGTTTAGTAGCTGAAACAGAATTCTTAAGCTGTACATAGGCAAAATCCCTAGATAGTCACACTGTGCTGTCATGTCTGCATTAACTGGAAAATCCTGTTGCCACATGGATGTCCCTAACTGGGCCAGGCAGCCACAGGTCCGGGCAGTTAGACTTGTAGGTCAAGATTTTCAAAAATGAGAGTCTAACCGTAGGCTCCAAGGTAAGCCCCAGTTCTAAATATGTTCGACCTCGTTTGCTAAAGTGCTGAGTACCCATAACTCCCACTAATGCTGTGCAAGCAGCACATTTAAAAAGCAAGCCAACGTACTTAGGAGTCTAAAGATGTATTCAGGAGCCTGACGTTGTGCCCATATTTTTGAAAAGCTTTGGTAACATTTTCAAAAGCACCCAAGTCATTTAGGTGCTACACACCTTTGAGGCTCTTTTGAAAATGGGCCTTAAGAGCCTACATCCGATTGATTTCAATGTGAAAAATCCCTTAGGCACTTAGGGCCAGGTTTTTAAAGGCATTTAGGTGCCTAAAGATGCAGATTGGTGCGTAAGAGCGTTTTCAAAAGCAGTTCGGTACCTAACGCCCATTGAAATGCAATGGGAAAGGAGCTCCAATGGCTCAGATGCTCAAAGGTTTATGTGCCTAAGGCTCACTGAGAGGTAAGTGCCCCAGTACCTTTAAGGAGCTGGGCCTAAGTGCATAATTGAGATTTGAAAATGTGACTTATGCTCCTAGATTATGTAGGTATTTTTTAAACTGCTACCCTATGACCATATGTCCTTAGGGAAATGTGCTTGAGTTAGACAATCCTGTGTAGGCACATGGGGAGCTAACACTGAGCAACCACCTGAAAACTTGACGCTGAGAAAAGGTGAGAAAAAGTGCTGTGCCCTTGCAGTTTGAAACAGCTTTTAAAAACTTTTTTGTGTTGCATAACCAGCCCTAGTAGTAGCGCCTCCTGTCTGCCACTGAAGGTGAAATGGTGGCACCACAAGGGCCCGTTCAGTCTGCCAACAGCCCAGTACAGTGATAGTTACAGTGGAGACGCTCAGTTTTAACTTCAGAAGGGTTGGGTTATTCTGTCAGCAGAATGCAGCAACTTCAAGGGGAAAAACGAAAAGGAGCAAACCAGAACCTGTGCCTGCTTTTGTCATTGTTCACTGTTAGCTGCAGTATGGAAACATTGTGCAGGAATCTTGAATAGTTCCTCTTGCTCTTTTTTTTCTAATCTCCTGCTAAATTTTAACCCTGTCATTACAGCAATCCAGAACAACATTAAGCACATTCTACAAAAAGTACTGACCCCAAAGAGAAGAATTAAAGCACCCTAATATTAATCCTCTGGTGTTCAATAGCACCTTCCATTTTTAGATTCACAAAGCAATTACCCATTAGTTACAGATGGGGAAACTGAAGCACAGCATGGTGAAGGGGCTGGCCCGTTATAATGCAACAAGTGGCGGAGTCCAGCTTTGTGCTGAAATCTCCTGCTGCCCAGTCTGCTCAAAGACTAGACATGCTGCCTTCAGTTTGAACATAAATATAAATGGTTTTGCATCATTTACAAAGAAAAGATTTTGTTTTTCAAACTAAACTGCATCATTTAATTTGTAAGCCCTATGTAAACACATGCCTTGGCTGCACACAAGCTTGTGCCAGTTTACTTGAAGCAGTGTCTGCCCCTGCATGGGTGCTCTGATTGCATTTGCATTAATGTTCCGCTTAAACCTGTTCCTTAAATTACGTAAACTGGCCACACAGCCTTTTGCATTGGTTTAACGACATTGATACAAAAGTGCAACATTGTATGTAGACACGCCTTTAGTAATGCTCAGATACTAACCCCTTGGTCCTGCTGGCTCCCTCAGCCTTCTGAATCAAGCCTGCATATTTTACTGATAAAAAAGGGTTCTAATAGTGTTAGCACTGCCTCGGCACCATAGTGGCAAAAATTCAAACTGCAGTCTATTATGCCGCAGGTACCACCAACAGCAGTGCCATAGACACCTGCACAGGTGTGCGCCTGTCCTGGCCAGTAGCGACAACGTGTTTGAATATATAGCCATAGCAGTTGTGTGTATCCCAGCCATATACAGCGTGTGACAAGTTCTACCTTTAGGCCAGATGGGCTACCCCAGTGATATAGTTTCAGTACATTTGAAACCCTTTCTATAAGGTCCCAGCACGGCACAGAAATGGGTCCATAGACTCACTGGGGCGAAGGGGAACCCCTCACTAATTGCACTGATGCATAAATTACCATATGTAACTGACTAAAAAGGGTTAAAAAAGATGAAAAAGGGACCTACGGCACATTGGACAGCCTGCTACATGATAGCTGTGGTGTGCAAACTGTTCCAGTCCTGCTCCCCAATCCATGGACTCTCTCCCCCTCCCCCAATTACTCCAGTGCCAAGGCTTCCTCAGCAGCAGAGTGTGGGCTGAAGGCAGAGCTGGGGGCACAGCACTGGGGATGGGGGAGGAGCTGAGGGCTAGAGGCTGAGTTGGGCTGGGGGGGTGGGCGTGGAGAGGGTAGTAGGCAGGTAGAGCTGGCCTGGGAAGGGCCAGAGAATGATGGGGGTGGCTGAATGGGATTGGGGTGGAGTTGATCGGGGGGGGGGGGAGAGCCTGGGTCACACTCTACTCCCCCACCCCCTCCATGGGAACTGGCCCAGGCCCCACTACACCCCCCCACACACTATTCCTCTGTGCTCCACAGTTTGGGGGTGTGTACTGCACTACAGTATCCACATACATCCCATTTTAACATTTGACATGTAGCTGGTCAAATTACCCCATGCTCTCATTCTGCCCCAAGAGAGGTGATGGGCATCGAGCTAAAACACGACTGGGAGGCCTGCATTGTGTTCCCAGCACTACAGCAGCTTTACTATATGCTCTGGGACCAATCACCTAGACCCAGCATTTTCAATAGCACCTAAAGAAGTTAATGGGATTTGGATGCCTAATGTGTTTAGGCAGCTTTGACAATCCCAGACATTACGCCCACTGTGCCTCAGTTTCTCCAGCTACATAGCTAATACATCTTTGTGTCTGTGTCATTCCTTAATATTTAAGCGATTTGTCAGGTGCTGTACAAGAGTGAAATTCACCCCCTCTGTGCAGGAGGCCTGAGTTGGCTTTGTGCGGGGGGTGGGGGTGGGGAAGGAATGGAATGCCTTAAATCTGCAGGCAGGCCATAGGGCTGAACTGCAGCATTTACATGAGCCCCTTTAGTGCTGCGCCACGCACACCTCCTGTGGGGCTTATGGAGTGTGGAGCGCTTTGAAAAAGCCTTTGCAGCTCAGTCCAGCTCACCCCATATGTAAAAGACAAATGCTGCCTATATAAAACATTTCTCTGCATTGATGTCAGCTGTTAACGCTGCCTAGGAACTGATGCCTTGAGCCAGACCCTCACTTAGTAGCTACCAGGATAGTTCCATTGAGTTCAGTGCAACTGCACTGATCATCCAGACCCTCAGCCTTTCTGGTATTGTCTCTCATTTCCCTAATGGTTTTGGTTATTTTCCTTTAACCGCGAGGTATGTCTGGCAGCCTCATCTGGTGCTGCTATCAATGTAATCAGTATTTGTTCTGTTGTACTGATGATTGATGAGATACCATTCTCTCACTTTCTGTGCTGTACACGGAACTAGTTCCTTTGGGTGGGAGCTTATTTTGTTCAGATTGTCAGTAACTAACTCAGTGTTTGCAGCATGCTTTGCGCTCCTCAGCTGGAAGATGGCACATGAGTGCAATGCGTCATCATCATAATTGCCAATAGCTTTACCCTATCATACTGTAGGGAAGCCCTAGCATAAAGTGGCATCAGCTCTTGGGAATTCTGATGAGGTCACGCACACTTTTGCTTGGTGCTGGGAATTTATGGGGGTGCGGGGAGTTTCAGTGTAGTCTATGCATAGGCTGACATGCAACCTAGTTCTGAGGGCCCATGGAATCACTTAAGCTATTAATTGGGACTATGCACTGGCCCTAAGCATTGTGGTGAATTTGCCCTTAATGCTGAGGAGGTCTGGTATATGGCTGCAATGTAAATACATGCTGAAAATACACAGAAGTAAATGATGTTCCCCAGCTAGACAGGTTGGGAATGTAACAGGGTACTGGCATATTTGATTGAAAGGCAGTTTTCTTAAAGGGCCACCATGATTTTTGGAACCAGCTGGGAATATAACTAATGTGAGTTTTAGTTAGAGGTTGTTTACTGTCAGCTAAATTGCTAGCTAACATCTGACTCCAGAATCTTTATTGTTGGTTGAGCCAGAAAGAAGAGAGATTGATTTTCAGATGCCACCCTGAATCTGCAGTGCTAGCAGTTAGAAAAATCCCCTTCTAAAATGCAAATGTAATAAATGTATTATGGAAGTCACTGACTGAGCCTGAATGTTATCCAGTGAAGGACTATTTTTACAGGCAGTCTTCTGGCCATAGCCCCACTTTAATGAGAGAGAAGTGCAGCCATGGAGGAACATTGAAGATGCCTGTCTCTACCTCCTTTAGTAAACTGTAAACTTCCAGTTCTTTAATCTAATCATTAGCGGGAGGGGATATTTTTTTGAGAGAAGCCAATATAAAAGGGTTGAAAGGTCGGCTGGGATAATACGTAATCCGTTGTGATAAGAACTGTTTACAGAATTATTAATCAAACACAAACGGGAACAGATAGTAGCATTTTTTATTAAATATTACAGTGGATCAAA
This sequence comes from Trachemys scripta elegans, assembly GCF_013100865.1. Taxonomy (NCBI): domain Eukaryota; kingdom Metazoa; phylum Chordata; order Testudines; family Emydidae; genus Trachemys; species Trachemys scripta. The sequence goes on along the minus strand of NC_048304.1, from coordinate 78,695,521 downwards.
AAGTACAAAATATCTTTTGCCTGCTATGTGATTGGGAAACTATTGGCACATAATACAGTATCAAAAGCATTAATAAGTACAATTTGGAAAACATACAAAAATTGAGTGTTTATAGTTGGCTCAGCTTTATTTCTGGTAGTGTTTAAACTAATGCAAAGGTTACTCAATAACCTTTTAAATGGGATACTATATAATATTACTGGGCCATTTTGCTATATACAGATAATCACCTTACAGAGCATATAGGCTACATAACTTGAATCACAAAAAGTATACAATATTTACAACAAATGAAAGTTAAAAAAGTATAAACAGCTAGTAGATTATGCTGCCATTATTAGAACATATTTAAAACTGGGGGAGAGGGGAACAAGTGAAATATCAAACACATTTACAGCAAACACCTAGTAAGTGCTCATGATAATAGTTTCAATGTTGTCGGCCTCACATAAGTGAAATAATTCCCATTTCTCATTAAAATCATGACAATGGTAAAAGAAGACCAGCTGTGACCTGACTGACCACCACCACCACCACCACACACACACACACACACACAAAGTGACTATGTGGAACAATGAATTAAAGAAATTAACCGTTCTCTTTGAAGGCATACTGCACAAAATGTTTTAGTGACCTCATAGAAACTTCCATTAGATGCATAACATAGTAAGATACAGTACTTAAGGACTCATGCACCAATTCAATAAGTTGTAAAGTAAATACTTAGTTGCAATAAACTACTTTGTATGCCCTGATACAAATGGGAACTTATCTTGTCCAGTAACTAAATAAATAAGACAGATCTATTGCGAAATGCAATCATTACAGATTTTGACCCTTACTAGAAACATATTTTGTTGCAAAAGTCAGTTAGGTTCTGTTTTCATTTCTGTTTCCTAAAGTCAAACTCAGTCTGTAACCAGAAGTTACACGAATATTGTTTTTGTTGGGCTTTTATAGTTAATTGAATCTCACAACCTTCAGAATCTGTAATGAATCTTGAACATAGTGTATTTGAATTGCAACATTTCTTGGCACTGGTTCTTGGTAAATATATTTATGACTCTATTGCCAATTAGATTCCGCAGTTTCCCTTACAACCCTACCAATAACAATGGTTTTGATTGCACAAAGAAAGGCTTGTGCAATTTCATTCAATAATAAGGCCCCTTGAACTCAAACAATGCAAACAAAGCCCCATTTAAGACATTAAAAAAAAAAGTAGTTCTCAGCCAATGGAGAATTCAATGGTCTTTCTGAAAGATTTCCCAGATTTCTGGTAAGAGTTTTTAAACAAATAATGTACTACTTCTGTTGGGGAGTTATGCCACCATTTCTTTTTATTTGTCCTGATGTTTTGCCCAGTATATTATGAGCTTCCTCAGACTGAAACAGCGAGTCTCCTCATGGAATAAATGAAGGAAAAAAATCCCCCCTCCCCAACTCTGCACTGTGTTAACATTGTTTTAAAATGCTGTGATCAAATTCCAACATGTCATCAAAAGTGAAATAAGAGACTTGTTGTAAACAAATGCATGAATCCAGGATGTACAGAATATCATAAACAAGTAAGAGAAATGTTCAATTTTCTGATTAAATGGCAGGCACATACATATTTGTGTTTGCTGTAGGTTTATACATTTCCTCCCAACCCTCGATTCTTACATGATTTAGGCCTCATGCAACTTCACTAGAGATGCCTTCTCTACTATGGCCTGTGACCAAATGAGCTTGTGATTTTGTTTTCTGTACAGTATGTGGAATAGCAGAATAATCTGTATTGGCACATTTATGTTCTAGATTCTACTAGTCTGTTTACTGATCAATTAAATCTTGTTTTGCCACAGAAATATAAAGTATTTAATTGAAGAAAGTGGATCTTTAACAGTAGATAACTTCATAATTCTGGTTTCCACCTTTGGATATTAAATATGTCCCATTATATATTGTATTTGGCATTATATCCTGGGAAGGTCTAATAAGATGTGTGGCATGCAAGGTGTTTCCATTTTATTTTTAACAGTTTTGATCATGCTGTATTTGAATAATAACTGAGATGGTTTAAATCATAACCCATTTTCACATTGTAAAATACCTCCAAGTTTAACCTCTGTCTCAATTTCTATATTTAGCTGCAGAGTGGTGATGGCTCTCAAGTGACCATATGCTTTGGAAGGTTCTTTCATTATGGAAACTCAAAACCTGTACTCATAGGCTTTTTATACTTACAAATTATTCCCAATGACTGGGGTTAGTTGTTCAGCATGAGTGCAGAGGGCTATCACAAAAGGTGCACAGGCTTTAAGTCCCAGCTATGCAAATCACCACAGCTCCTTTGACTTCAGTGTAGCCATGCAGATTTTTGCCAGCTGAGAACCTAGCTCTCTGAATAGGGTTCACCTGATGCGTAGGCTTTGTGCTAGCTGGGGTGAGTTTCACTTGATGTGAACTAGGAAGAAGGGGCTGGGTAAGTGAGCATCACCGCTTAACCCACTATTCAGACTACTGAACCTTGGGCTACTATTTAGTGGTATTCTTCTTTGTGGGGGGAGGCGCCTGTCCCCAACCCATCCCCATTTCGAGGCACAGGACCCTTAAAACCTTTTGATTAAAAAATAAAGGTTGGCTCCTGTTCTAATTTTTGACATTCTTGACATATTCTTATAACCCACAAATCCGTCTTCTGGACTCCATTGTTATTCAGCAGCTTGTTGCCAGTAAGATTTTGTTCTTTATTTCTCTGGTATGCAGGAGGGTTTCACAGCCTAGATAAGGTAGGTACAATTGTTAACAAATTCACAGACCAAAAGCTTCTGTGGCCAGTAAAGCAGTGTATGAGCCATTGTGACAACACCAGTGGGAGCAACAGGTGCTCAGCACCTATCAGGAACAGACCATAGAAAAAAAGAACTTTGTTTGCATCAATTGCATTGTTGTATAATCTACAGTATGTTTATAGCCTGAACCAATTGCTTCAGTTTGTAAACAATAATGTCACCACCAAAAAAGCTGCTCAAAAGTATAAGAACTGGAAAAATTACAAACACACACACACACAGACAGACAAAAATTAGGACAGCCACAGCTTTTAAAATAAGTTGCAGATAAAATGATACTGTTTAATTTAAAAAAAAAGAGCACAGGATATACTGGACAAATGAAACTATATAAATTATGTGACCAAATGTGACACTGATAGTTTTCAAAGCGGATATGTACAGTCAAATTAAACAGTGTTTACCTTTCTGTTCTGATAGTGTTAAAATGAAGAATCTATTGCAGTTTTACTATACATTGCATTGATTGAACCTTTGAAAATCAGGAAAGTTATCCCCAAAAAAGCACATCTATTGATTGTATGTATTCCCTGCCTCCTCCTCTTTTTCAGATTCATCGAGTCCTTGACTGAATGGAACTATCTAAGGACCCTAATCCTCCACTCCCTGAAAAAAAAAAAAAGCAAGTTTTTCCACTGGCTTCAAAGAGATCAGGATCTGTCCCTAAACTTCCATTGGTTTGCTCTGATCTTTGCTCTTGATATATGTAAGACCTTTCAAAAAACTAATATGCAAATGAAATGATTTGAGGAGTAGGTGTGGGAGCTGGAATTACAAACTGTAAAGTAGTTTTGTCTCAATCAGATTTGAAGCATTCAGCTACATGGGATGAGATTACTTACTGGTTAACAAAAATATTGATTTCTAATTCTGCAAGACATTATCACAGGGAAAGGAATGTAGCTAACAACATTTTTTCTCAGATACTTTAAAAAAAAGGGATTTACAGTTTTGTGCTCGGATGTACAGAAGACAGCTGGGAAGGTGGAAAGGCAGCTTGAGGATTTATAGCAGCTAAAGGATAAATGCTATTGTGCAAAAGGTCACCATATGAACTTCCTACAGGTGTTGCTGCAGCTAAGTGTCTATAGAGCTGCTGAGAATTTGCAGGGGATGTAAGAAATTGTCTTTGCACCATGAAGGAATGAAGAGCCAAAGGCTGCATTAGTGGAGAAAGCACAGTCTGATTTTTCAAGTACTGCAAAGGATGAGAGTATCCAGCTGGGATGCGATTGTTCAACCCCGCACACAGAGTTCCTGGGTACAAGCCTGTGAAGATAGGAGTTGAGAGGGGAAATTTGTGGCTTTCCAACGTGTTGCCAGAATGTAGACCATGAACTGATTTGCTGCCTTCGCCCTCTCGGTCGGGAACCTTTTCCTTTGCAGGCGTCTCCTTTGGTAAGTGCAGAGGAGAGACAGCTCGGATTTTTTTTTCAGAAATGACTTTGTCCAAATCCTCTAGGTTCCGTTTCAAAGGCCGAGCTGCCCCAATGTTTTGGGGGCTACTTTTGCGGCTTATAATTGGATGGACCATTCCTTCCATCTTTCTTAAATTCTCAAGTCTCTGATTCTGCTGTTTTCCGGACCTGTGAAGGGATTCACCATGTTTTTTAGGTGCTGACATGGTCATTGGAGAAACACGGCAAGCTTTGGGATTACAGTTTATGCTCAACCCCTGGCCGCCTGATGTATGGAACTGGGAAATACTTTTGCTTTCTTGTGGCACCATTGATGAATGCAGGAGACAGGACCCTGGAGTCTTTGCAGTCTGTTTGTGTACGCTCTTTGGGAGACTCAAATCCGTAGGCTGATCATCTGAAGAGGCTTCCACTGCAGTCTTTTTTTCTTGCTGATGCAAAGATGGGTGATAATTTAAATTAAGTTTTTCTTGGTGTTTGTGTTGAGTAAAAGTAGAAATATTTTCTGAATCTCTGAACATGTCTCGAGGGAGGTACTTTGATGTCTGTTCATTATTAAGATGGTGTTCTGTGTGCCTATAAAGGCTGTGCAGATGAGGAGATGAGTAAAAGTCTGCCAAGAAACTGGGCACATGGGAATGCTGCAGTGCCCTTTTCTCGTTCATTTTATCTTTGCAGTCCTGGATATCTGGCTTCAGTACATAAGATTCAGCAAGAGAGTTAAGGTGATGTTTTGAAAAATCACAACGCTTGGGATCTGGTTTACTTAACGTGTCAGGCTTAAAAGCTTCATTAATAGATTTCCTTTCCTCTGAATTCTTGGTTTTAAAACTCTGCACATGTTGTATTACAGATGGTCTATTAACTGCCACAGAATCAGAATTGGGGGCATGGGGAGCCTGAGATATGCTTGCAGACAGTTCATCTCTGCTGTTTAATTTCTTTTTGCTAATCAAAGGTGGAGGTGACCCATAAGGATAACTACATGACAGAGTTGCCCCACTGACCTGTGATAGAAGTTTTTTCTTTGCCAGTGGTGACATGATGCCTGGATTACCCTTTGAATAGATTAGTGGTGTATAACTAAAACTGGGATCATCATTAATGGAACCTGGCAGTTCCTTTTCTTTGAACATGTCAAAATTCTGTACCACAAGAACTTTGGGCGTTTGCTTTAGTGCGTTGTGTATGTCTTCGTTACCTAACTGATCCAATTTCACTGTGCAGTTTGCAATATAATCAGCCATCTCTGGCAATTTATCGTCTTCCATGTCGGTTTGACTTGGTAACTGTACTTGGATTGCAGGGAAATTATTAAAAGGCAGTTCTTGGGGTTCACTTTCTAAACTGCCTGTAAAACTGTGTCCTCTTTGTTCTTGCTTTGTGTCATCAAGGGCATCTGTTGGGGTGTGCAAGTGTTTGTTGACTGTTGGCTCCAACATGGCATCCTCTTCAGGAGGCACTGAAGCACTTGAAAAAGAGACTGAGTGCTGTACTTCCTCCTTGGGCTTTTCACTGTTGGAGCTGCTTTCCATCAAGTCTATCTTTTCCAGAGATACTGGCCCTGTTGCCTCTGGCAGAAGAGGCTGGGACCCTTCGAGGGGCTTCTTCATCTCCTCCGCTGCAGGATGCTCAAGTAAACTTTTCTGGTCTGAAGAGTCTTGATCCTTCTCTTGTTCTGATGAAACCTAATAAAATGTTTCAATAGACAATAATAAGAATGCAGTGTATGTTGACAGATTGCTTATAAAAGCAAATACAGTACACAGAAGCTTCTTTTGGAAATATTCTTGTCAATCATCTTGTTGAAATCTGAAAGCTTTAATACGACGTATCAGATTTTAAACAAAGCAATCGAAGTCCCCAAAATACTGAGAAATATACTCATACCAACATTAATGACACAATTAAAATAGCAAAGGCTTGTAACCAGACTATAAATAATTGGATCATCTGATGATTTGACCAGATAGTTTAATACTAAGGTTGTCCTCTTTCTAAATCATTTTCCTAAATAGATAATTACACTTTTCACAACACAATTGAGAAGAATATAAAATATTCTCAGTATTCAATCCCACCTATGAAAAATATAGACCAGTCCAAGTTGGCTTTCCTTATTGTGTCTATATTGTAGATATAATTCCTCCAGTTTGGCTATCTTGAAATTCAATGATTGCAGAACAGATGAGCCACATTTGGTTCTACTTTAAAATGTTAAAAATTCGAGAAACAGAATATTAGAAATCAATGCTATAGACTGAGAAATCACTGGTATAGCTTAACTGGGGCATGCTTTTTTTATTAATGGATTAAAATGAAGTTGTCAACATTCAGTGAGTGTGTGTGTGCGCCATTATAAATATAGCTTTTATAAGTTATAGTCAATGAGACTGCAGCTCTTTATGCTTCTCCATTAATAAAGCTTGTGTGCACAATTCACACTATTCATTCCATTATGTAGACGAATGAACTGTGACCCTGAAGGTCATTATAACGTTCCATCTGTGATACAGCTGACTGACAACCCTTTTCAAAATTGCTGTCATTCTCCTCTGACATGCCTTGGTAGAAGAGAGTCAGAAAACAGCAGTATTGTGTGAGCCTTTTCTTCTTATTATTTTTTCCTTCTTTCTTAGTTGTAAAGATAAGCGGAATCAAGAAAGTTATTATCCAAATGCTGCATTATGGTCTATCATGTCAGGGAGGGATATAAAAGTATGTAATGAATCACAACCATCTTAAAGATTTATTTCTTCACAGCTGCTTTTAAATATTCCTCTGTGTTGGGTTTTCCTATTAGTTACAGTGTCTGTTAGTCTTCATAAGTACTATTTTTTTTTAAAAACTAATAGCTGCCTTTTTCAGTTCAAATACCATCATTAGTCCTTCACAAAGTACTATCACTGGTCTCCTGAGATTATACAATTACAGGAAAATACCAGACAGATGAGCAAAGCAAGGGGGAAAGGCAAATCAAATGTAATAATTGTACATTCTGCTCTTTGTTTTTGTTAAGCAACAGTTTGAATGAAGTTTTAGCTATTTTAAAGACATGCACAGTGTAAACTAATAACAGTTTTTTCTAGTTCATTACATTGAGCAATGTCATTCTGACTCCAATAGAATAAAGGAGTACAAAACTGAGTAATCAACTAAAGACTCTACTCTCCCAGTGACATCCCTGTTCATGTTTATATCTGGGTGAGTGGTGAATGTGTATTAGGAAGGACTGTATTCTTACATCTCTTCTTTACTTTTATAACTAATCCTGGCACAGATCATCCCCTTCCATGGAAAGCCAGCTTCCTTGGTGGTGGGTTTTGACCCCAAATCCCAGATGTGTTGGATCTTTGAGGATTTTCAGATGGCCAGAGCCATTTAGTCAGAGGCCATGTGCTTCTGCACCTGTTCAAGCTCCAATGACCTCTGACTGCCTAGCAGTGAGGTTCCTTTACAGACATGCTACCAGGGCCTTTCCTGGCTGTGACTGCCCCCACAGGTGGGTTCACTGGAACCAATATAGCCTTCAGCTGTACTCTATTTTCTGATTAATGTTCCTGGGGACCGAGAGAGAGATGGTGTGCATATTCTCACCCCAACCTCTTGCCCAATCCTCCCATCCCAGCCTGGACTCTAATCCCACCACACTCAAATGTAGCTCCTCAGGAGCTGAACATACAGCTGAGCTCCTCTTTCTCATGGACACTGTAGAGTGCTGCACCTGTGGATATTTCCATGCTAGAAAGCCCCCCCAATGTAGGTGGTTATATAGTGCTTGTGCAGCTGTCCTGACCCTGCACCAATCCCAGGAGCACAGTCCATTATGTCATCAACCCAGAAGGCCCTGTATAGCGGCTGGTCCCTGGGTAATGTTTCCAGGGGAGGAAGAGTTCCCCCTGCATCGCTCAAGGTGGATGGATGGTTTATTGACAACTAGGGAAGCTAAGTGGGCTGTACAGGCTTGGCGTTCCAGATCTGAATAGAGCTTCTTTAGGGGAGTTCAATTCCATGAGCTATTGCCATCACTGAACACCCACCCATAGAACAGGTGCATATACCCTCCACTCCAAGTTACGCACTGGGCCCAGCCATCCTATGGATAACTTGGCCCAGTAACATAGCCATTGCCTCATAAAGAGGGACAGGATTTGGCCCTTAGTATTAAAAATATCCACGTTACAGTCAGACAGCAGAGAATAATTCTGATACAGGAGGTAAAAGTTTACTGTAGGAAACCACTAACATTGTGCATTACAGTGACTATGGCTCTAATTCTTACACATTTCCGATAAACACTGCTAAGAACTCTTCCTGAAACTCGCATACAGAAATAACTGCAGTTTAAGCAGCAGGAAGTTTGAGATACAAAACAACAAAAGCAAGGAAATTCAAAGTTAAGACTGACACTCCATCCCTGGCTCGTTATGTTGTGCTTAGCTGCTGCAGTACATATGGTATGTAACATAACTCACTGATCTGAGACCACGGCAATAAATAACCAGGCACAAAGGGATGACTGAGGAAAGGAATGCTAGCCTTAACTTCGCATTTCCTTGCTTTTGGCAATTTGTGTCGCAACCTTGCAGTTACTTAAGCAGGTTTTTGTGTGCTCTTTTCTTTATATATTTGTAATTAGTAGTGGAGATTTTTACAATGTTTCTTCCTTTAAAATTGAAATTCAAGGAAAAGTCTCTGTGAAGTGTCAACTTTAAAGACTCTGTTGATCAAGTCAGTATAAAACACATAATCAGGCAGTCTCTTATGGGTCCATTGTAAACCTGACTTTTGGGGTTTTTTGACATGATTATAAAAATTCACTATACTTGAAACTTAGCATACAAGGCCTCAGCCGGGTACATATTTAGCTGCTTTGCTATTTTTAAGCCATAGAAAGAAGGATTTTTGGTAGTCATGTCAAACTAGATTTTCAGACTGGTCTAAATCCAGTACATCTGTACATGCCAGACAGCAATTGCATCGAAGGGACTGCTGAGCTGTGTTGGCTACACAATGCATGTCTTAAAAATTCTTTAAATACTTATTTCCAAGAAGGGTTGTAATGGCTCCAAATGTAGCAATTGTGATTTCCAAATAAAGGAGGACACAGTATAGTTTGTATGCCATAGACAACAACAGCTTGATTAGGTCAATGGCATAGGGTGTACAATATTGTATGTGAGAGGGGGAGTAGGATTTTCAAAATGTCTAAGTGATGTCAATGGGACTTGTGCTCCTATGTCACTTACATACTTCTGAAAATCTCACCCACCGTGTGCAATACTAAAAACTCTTATGTATATGACTTAAAACAGATGAAAGTGTGTTCTACTGACTCCTGGGGGCTGGCCTGTTGCAGGCTCTGGTCCTGTAGGCTACTCCATGAGGGCTGATCTCTGGGTCTGCATGGAGCCCCACTTAAGTGAATAGGGCTCTGCATAGGTGTAGGGGTCAGTCCTTTTCAGAGAGCTTGCAGGACAGGGGACTATGGCAAAACTCCCATTGACTTCACTGGGAAATCTGTCAAGAGTAAGGACTGTGACCCTTGAATTTTAGATTTCAACCCAAAGGGGATATTTAGTCTTGTTAATAATCCAGGAAAAATGAGTTTTTGATGGAAATGTGAATACATCCATAAGTGTGGAAGTGCCATTACAAAGTCTGCATTTGCCAAAAGTTACCACAATATTACCAGAGGTATTTCAGTTCCCCCTACCCTATATTTAGAGTAGGAAATCACTGTGGAAACTGCGTGGTTTCCTGTTGGCTAGTGTTGACTTTTTAATGGTGACCACTGTATAATACAATGAGCAGAAACTGTATTTCCTACATCCAGTCTTGGTATTTTGCCATCATTTCTATGCAACATGGAACTTGCTGGTTGCTGTTTATAGTCCAGCACAATCATAACACTCAGAATGCCATCACAATTGGATTTCAGCTACTGAGCAAAGGAAGGCCAACTAATTTTGGAATTGTCAGGTTTAAATGATTTATTTTATCATTGGGTTTTATGTTATTAAAGCAGTACATTGTTAATTGAAAAGTTAAAAAGCAGGAAATTAACTAACCTCAGATGCATCGTGGGGTTTCTGTGCATTATCTTTTTCTTTCTTGCTCTTTTGGTTTTCATTTTTGATGCGTTTTGTTCCAGACACTTTTGTTTTAGTTTCGCTCTCCTGGGAACTGTTATCCTGTTTTCGAGGTTTCACTGGAGGCAATGGCTTATCTTCCTCTCCTTTAATAAATCTTTCATATGGCAGGATTAATCTAAAGGATTAAGGAACAAATAATTGATCAGTTTTTGCAGTTCTAATAAAGAAAAAATGTAGCGGCTCTGAGCAGTTTATTTAATAAACCTAATTTTTCTACAGCATAAACACAATTCTGTAACCTTGCCCTCAATATTTATCCCACATATGATAAAGCAACGTATTTGGCAAGATTCTCAGCTGGTGCCAATCTGGTTCCACTGATGCTCACAGAGCATGTTGGTTATGGAGCTGAGGATCTGTCCCACAGTGTTTTCAACTGGTTTAAAAGTCAATCATATCTTTCTTTTGGCAGCCTACTCCTAAACCCATATGCCAGTAAAATGGTACAGAGCTAAGGCAACCTAATATATTTCCAGCCTGGTGGTGAACATAAAAGCTGTAAATTTGCGTTTAGACTGAAAACTTGGTAGAGAGCATTATTTCACCCAACCTCCAACGGAGAGTGTAGAACAATTTGACTAGCACAGAGCTGCCTTTACTGGCAAATCCATGAAGGGAAAGGTAGGTTGGTCCCTGGTCTGGAGGATGTTCCTTTGCTCTTCTGTCAAAGGGCAAGAGGGGTGGGGTTGCTGCTAGGAGAAGAGTGGCCGGGGGAGCATGGCAAAGAAAATCACAAGGATTTAAAAAATAAAGAATTTTAATTGCAGAACTTTCTTCAACAAAGTGTGTGAATTCACTTTTTAAAAAAGAAAAACCTCAAACAGTTTGAGTTTTAATCTATCTGTTTTCCTTTCACAGTGTAGCTCTTGATCTAAAAGGAAAAATAACTGATGTAATTAAAAGGGATGGATTGCATTACAATCTCAGTTTCAACTTCAGTGATTAAAGTTTCTATAATGCATTTGGTATGATTAATGACTCACTGTGGGATTAATACAAGACTCAGACTTTAAAAATATGAACTTTAATACAGCAAACATAATTTGTTTAAAAAAAAGACAAGTTGACTCAATGAAGAAAATGTACTTTGCTTATAAACAACATAAATCTGTACAAATGCTGGGAATCCTTAATTATCTTTAATCTAAGACTCCAAGGCAGAAAACTCTTTGGTTCAGATATATGTTTGTTATCCTACAATCAGTTTCTAACCATGCAATTTTGATTTAAATACTTAGATGCTGAAACACAGTTTGGGCTTAAGAGAGCAGAAATTAGATTGTGATCTTAACGTTTCACATTTTAATAAAATACAACATAATTTGTTAAAATATAAACCTAATTTATGCCATATTAGAAACAAAATTTAGTAACTGAGCATGCTCTGACATGGTATGTGCAAAGAGGCGTGAATAATATTTTCTAGCCCTGAATTTGGCAGTGCTCCAGTAATGAAGCTAAGCAGAGCCCACAGGGAATATTCATCTTCAGATCCCATTACAAACTGAGTTTAAACATGTTCCAGCTGCTAAAACTGGAAACTGCTCCTTATATGCAGCCTTAGCAAAATAATATATTGTTGCCAAATACCTGCTTCCCACTGTAATATTACAGTTAATGTTTATATAATAAAAAGCATAACTAAGCAGAATAAGAAAAAATAATCTTGTTCATACTTGAGGCTGGTAAATTTCATTTGTAAAGCACAAATATTCATGAAACACTTAATATCTCCCTCTGCTGCATGCAGTATTTGGGACTTTACTAGAGAGACAAGTTTTGGTTTCATACTGGGCAATATTTATATCTTGCTGCCATGTGTTAAATATTTAAAGTCACTTTTAATAAAAACACATTTTATTGCTATAATTGTTCGCACTGAGATAGGATTGTTTGACTTTGTTTTGTTTCCATGGGAACATGTCGTCCATTTGCAATCTACATATACCATCAGTAAATGTTTCAATAGCTGTTCATTGCTCTAAATGAGATGAAGATGATACTGTACCACTAGTGGTCCTTTTAATAAAAGATACTATGTGATTAACCTTCTGGTTAAGGCAGAAATCAGCACAAGGATGGGCCTGACAAGATTAATCACTGTTAGCATTCTTTCCATTGAGTCTTTTGTGGCACTTTCTGACAAAGGTTTCTCCTCTTTGTTGCCATATAGAGCACCAGGACTCATTAGGTTTGGTGCTAATTAGGAACCACAGCTTAAATTTCCTTTTCTAATCTTAAGAGTTCATGTGGGAGGACAACATTTTCATTTCAGTTATTTTTCACTGAGTTCAGCAGTTGGCACTAAGACAGCAGTAAAAAATACATTTCACATAGCTGGTCAAAGGCCTAGAGCCAGCAGCAGGAAATCTGGAATTAAATGTTTCTTGTATCGGGAAAGAGGCATGACTAAGGTAAAACTGAATCAAAACACAAGGATGGCTTGTTCTAGAGGTCCCCCTCCCACTTTTTTAAATAAGGCCCAATGTGCTGCTGTTTCTCTATCGCACAGAGATCATTTTTAAGCGCGCACATACATTCACATAGACACAAAGCAAAAAGGAAGCATACATGAATATGCACTGTGAGGCTCTAGAGAAGCCTAACACCATGAACAATTGCTGCTTCGTATAGAGATTTCCGTTTGTTACAATTTGCACTGAATGTTTTTTCAGTTATCCTGTCATGGTACAACACGATTACCCACAGGATATGATCTTATCATTTGATTATTAGAAGTTTTTATAGTACCAGAGTAATAAAGCTAATACAGCTTTCAGAACATTTAAACAACCAGCTAATATACCATTAAAATACACTCTACTTATCCAATTTAAGGTCAACGTTGCCCAACACAGGAAAAATGTGGTTATCTATTATACAAATAGTTTAGCAGAATGCAACATGCCTGGAACTAGCTCAAGATTTTTGTCAAATATTTGCAGCACAGCTAAGATTTAATCAATCTTTAAGCATGTAAAGGTAAAGACATATTAAAAATATGGCTACCTAGAATGCATTAAACTTTGAAAACAACAGCTAAATTTTCAGCTGCTTTGAAATGTAGCCGTTTCTCCCATGACAGGGCTAGGGGAAAGTAACAATGTATTCATAAGAAAAATTAAAAGAATATTTTGTGGTCTAAAGAATATTTACTCCTAAAGACTGCAAACAGCCCAAATAAAAGGGCCTTTATCATGATCAAGATTCCAATATTAAGATTAATAAAATGTATTATTTATAAGGCAATTAACATAAATAGAATATGTAAGCAGTAGTGTATTAAAAAAATCTTTCCAAAGGCAGCAGATTTTTAGCAGCATGAGTTTTTTTTCCCTTGGAATAATACAAGAATAACATTTTCCAGCCAAGAGCAGAAACAGTAGGGGAGTCTTTGCTATCACAGAGCTTCTTATTAAATTCAGTCACTGTGAAAACCGAGACTTTAAAAAATAATAATAATAAAGACAACTTAAAATCAATACAAGTTAGATTAACAAATCAGTGCTATACTAATCCTGATTTATTACAATCAGCAATATTAAGTTTAATCACGTATAAACTGCTAGTCTAAAAATATTCTGCTTTACTGAGTCTTGAATTAAATAATGGTGCAGAGTGTACCAAGTTTTTAGATCTGCATCATCTGATATTATGAAAAATTCAATGTACTGCTCTGCAGCAGATGTCAGAGGTCAGCAAATCTATTACAGTAATGTAAGTAATCTGGCTTTCTGCCAACTATAAAAAAAAAACCCGAAAAGAAACACAGAGGCAGATAATTTTATATTTATAAATTCTAAAATCCTCCAGGGACTGCATCTTTTTCCCAACAAAAAGCAGAATTCACATCAGAGAAATGTATTTCACAGTATAACAAACATGTCTTCATCACTGGCATTTCATAAAAAGAAAAAAGAAAGAAAAAGCCCTTAATCTTTATAAATCAACATTTTTTCCAGCTACAGGAAAAAACAATGCAAAATTTAATCTGAACCAGTAACCACTAATGTTTCATGTATTGATTAATGCACACACAGAATGAATGAGCTTTTTAGCTAAACTCTGCTTCATAGGACATGAGAGAGTGTCTATTTATAGGAATAGTAATAATAATTAATAAAATGGTTAGAATAATGTAAAGGGTCTGACAAACCCAGGAAGAGGAGGAAAATTAAAAGTTAAGGCTGCCAATTCTTTCTTTAACTCTCCCCACTGTGCTGGGGTACTACAGGGCTCTCTGATTAGGAAGTGACCATATGTACAGTACATGATGCTCTGTCCACAGGCTCCATAAGGTGAGTTATGGGCACAAAGGCAGCTTGGATGCGGAAGTCTAAACCCTTTCACTATTTTAACATAGCTCATGGCTGTGTTTAATTCTTTCATTTCTTTCTTTGTGAATGGCAGTACAGAAATTCCCCAATGTGTCTCCCTTTCATATCCTATTCTCTTCTCTAGTGCTCCAGACTCAACACAATGCAAAATGGAAATTCTGGATGTTTCTAGGGATGATTTAAAGGTCTGGTGACCAGGTTTTTTCCATTCTCAGCTAAGGGTTCAGAAGACTGACTGAAATTGAAAGGCAGAATATTTCAATCTGATAAATGAAACAACTTTTTTTTTTTTGACACAATGCATAATTAACCTGTGGAACTCATTGCCACTGAATATCATTGAGGCCAAGAGCTTAGTATGATTAAAAAAGGATTAGCCATTTATATGGATAGTGGCAATGTCTACAGTTACAGCAGATAAGATTTAAAAATACAGCGAAGGGATATAAACCCTTGTATTTCATTCAAGGAATAAAGAAACTCACACTGACAGGGGTTTTGAAGAAACTTCTATTTCCATCATTGTCCACTATGGAGTTTCTTGCATCTCCCTCTGAAGCACCTGATCCTAGCCATGCCTAGAGACCAGATAAACTGGACCACCTGTTTGATTCAATGTAGCAATTGCTATGTTCCTAAAATAACAGCCCCATCACATAAACAACAGCAGCTGGGTAGGGCCACCTGACACCTCTTGGGCAAGAACCTGAGATTGGAGTTCAGAAGGTAGATTAAAAATGGGAGGAGTGAGTCTTACCCACTCACGGTTCTCTACAATAAATTCAGTACATTTATGCTATGGTGATAGGCAGGAGCGCCGCCAGCTTTTCTGCTGCCCTAGGCAGCAGAAGGTCCTTCCCTGAAATGCCGCCCCCAACAGAGGCGGTGGAAGGTCCCGCTGCCGAAATACTGCCGAGGTCGCCGCCTCCCAAATTGTAGCACCTGAGGTGACCACCTAGGTCGCCTAATGGGTTGCGCCGGCCCTGGTGATAGGCATATTAGAAATGCCAAAATTTATATTACAGCCCCTGAATCACCCTGGCCTGATTTTGTTCCCTAGGAAGTTCATGGCAAAACTTCCATTTACTTGAAGGGGAGCAGGAATGAGCCACTGTGATCTCAATGGGACGTGTTTCTTGCTTTTTTAATACGCTGCTGTTGAAATGAAAACCCATAATTTCTCAAAGCCATATGGCCTGACTTTAGAAGCAGCACTATCACTAAAGGCATAAGATCATGCCACCACTTTCGCTAGAGGCTTTGTCATGGGATATAGTGCTCAGCTGTTTGAATGGGTAGGAAAACTGGACCAAGAACACAGCTCCTAATGACCAAGGCAAATATACAGTAGAGGAAGGGGCAGAAGAGAAGTTCAAAACCAGAGGCCTGAGCTCTGATCCAAAAGAGGAAAATTAAATGTGCTGGGGAACCAATAATGTATTCCAAAAGGCTGATTTCATTTGTACTGTCCAGGGGTTCCAAAAGCAAGCGTTGCACTCTTTTGTGTAGAATACAATAGCAATCGCATCATTTGCATTTGTCTGAAGTACGAAACGGACATGTATTTTATCAGTACAGACAAAATTTGTTTGAGTTCAGTTTTGTTCCCAGAGAACTTTCCTGCCTTACAGAAATGGATCTTTCATCTTTTCATCAACAACTTGCCTTACTGCCCACTGTGAGTTCTGCTGGGTACTGAGAGCTCTCACACCATTGAGAGGTGGGAACTGCCTGTGTGTAAGAGAGTTCAAAAACACTTTGCTTTAAATAAACTGGAAATTAGTGATATTACAAACACAGCTGTTGATTTAGTTGAGCAGTCTGAGGATGAAAGCTTAGGAACTCTCCATCCTATAAAGCAATAGGGAAAGATAAAGGATCAAATCCTCTCCCCAGTGACCAGCCCAACTAGATGGGCTGGATGCAGGGGATGGGCACTGGGCCAGGGATGGGGAGAGAATCCTCCAGGCCACTCCAGAGAATCTTCTTTAGTCTTTGCCTCTGTTGCAAACATCATCATCTCCACCAAAAGCAGTAGTAGTAGTAGTGGATCCACACAATTGCTCACCCACCAGCCCTTTCTGAGCAACGCCTCCCCACCAAGGTGCAAGGAGCTTTGCAGAGGACAGCTTTGCAATGTGAGGTCTTTCCCCCTCGATGTGTTCAGTCCACAGCAAAGTCGGGTGCAGAAGAGGGGTGGCACTCAGAGGGAGTTGTTTCTGTATAGGGACTGCAGTGGGCCCTCACCCTTGTTTGGGGTGCCCAAGGGATTGGGAGAACAGCTCTTTGTGATCTCTCCTCACCATGCAAGTGACAAAGACAATCTGTCCTTAAGCATTGGAAGAGAATGTCCTACTATCAAAATACATTTACATGTAAACTGGCCAATAAGTCCCTAAAACTGCAAAACAAGTCTTGAGTAAGTTCTGCAAAAACACAATGTTCTGAGATATTTTGAATGGGCAGCTAAGAATCTGTTTTAATGGTAAACAATTACATTCTTCTGTCATCTGATACTTTATTTTTAAAAAATTTTGTGGAGGGGGGGACTATGCTTTCTGAATTTTCAATAGTTCCTTTGTTAAAGCATCTGTTACTCACATAATTGAAAAGATGTTTGTTCAGTGGCATGCTTGAGAGTACAGTTATTTAATCTTAATGATAAAGCCCCGAGGACAGAAAATCATAAGTAGAAACCTCTTGTTATTTATCAAAAAAGAAAAAGGGCTAACACACCTAATCTATCCTCAAATTTAAATTCATGCTTGATGGAAAAGTATTGATACAATACGCAACTTGCAAAGTTTTCTTAGAAGCTATGAACAGTTAGGGATAAAGAGCAGGGTGAAAAGCAAAATAAAACAACAAAGCTAGTATGACAAAGAAAAACTGCTGTTTGGCAAGGTTTTTGGGTCAAACAAAGAACTAGCTGTAGTTTACAGAATGACATAACACTTAATTAATTTTTGCCTGAGGATGTTTTCACACTCAGTGTAAACCAAAACCTTTTATTAATTACAACTTGTATTAAAGACAACCATAAGCATTTTTATATAGATGTTATAATAGGCTCTTATTTTTCTATCTAGGAGACTGGCTGCTGTTTCACACAGAACACTGTTGAAATGCCCACACTTTACAAAGTTATCTAAACGCTTTAAGAAAACCAAACAGTATTTGTGTGGAATGCTAGACTCTCTTGCATATTGAATTACTTTACAGTATCCTTAGGGTAGAAAGTCTTTATAGCTGTTAAAGAAAAACCTTTTAAGGGCCTTTTTTTGACCTGGCTTATGTTTTCATAACACAATGATAAGGTTTTTTACATTTTTATTTTATATAAGAGCTGCCATACTGGGTCAGACCATAGTCCATCTTGCCCAGTATCCTCTTTCTGGTAGTGGCCCATAGCCCTTTTGACCACTGCTGCATGTTGAGTGGGAGTTTTCCGAGAACTATCCATGGTGACTCCAAGATCTCGTTCTTCGGTTGGTAATAGCTAATTTAGAACCCACCATTGTATATGTATGCTGGGGAGAGGGGGGAAAGAGAAACGTACATGGAAAAATCAGTAGAATGGAGCTCTCCTACTTAGCTTTTGCAAACTTCTTTTGTCACCTAGATTTTTTGTTGTGCATAAGGATATATATTTAGTATGTGCTGCAGATCTCAGATATTATACAGCCAAGTATGGTTTAAAAAACCAGATAAACTAACAGACTGTTTCTCAAAGTATGGGGCACACCTTCCCTGGTGGGTCAAGAAGAACTACCCAACGGTGTACGAACAGACCTCTCAGTTGTTCTCCAATGTTTAAGCGTTCATTTCTTAAAAAAAGTTGTCACTAACTGTTATGGTTGTGCAGAAAACTTTTCAAATATGAAGCAACCATAGCTGATACCTGAGTCTGCGGAAAGTCTGAAACAATGACTCTGAGGTATGAATTGCCCCATTCATTTCAATGGGTGCTAATTCAGATGCCAATGAAATACTTGCAATGTCAACATTGTTAACTATTTCACTGCTCATCAAAGCATGTAAGGCAGAAGTATCGTATTACAAATATCAACTGCAGCATTTCCCAAGTTGTATGTGTGAACACTCTGTGGAGAGACTGCTATGGGGAAAACCTAAGGGCTGGCAGTCAGAACAAGGCCCTTACATTTTATTGCTCATATTTTACTTTTTTATTACCTTTTGTTTTGGGCTTTTAAATATATCAAAAAGTGCTTTTCTTTTAATCCTTATGAAAAATCCCTAATGCAACATCATGAGCACTGTAGAAACGGAGCCTCTTGTTTACCCAGGACAATGAAAGCTGTCAATCGTTCATTTTGTGCGAAAGCAAAAGAAACCCCAAACCCTATGTGTGAAAACCGCATCTGCGTTATTACTAATATCCGAGAACACACTGTGAAGAATATTGCTTTGCAGAAAAGTAGCCATTTCTGATTGTTCCATGTACCAATGATAAAAGATACAGATCCTGACAGTGAGCTGTGAGAAGTGTAAAGTTGTGTAGGTTGGGGAAGAAAGGCTCAATTTGAACCAGATAGTGTTAATAACACACTCAGACTGAGCATCTTTCTGTTATCACCCAAAGTAACTGCATTAAAGAATTCAAGAAAAAAAGTAATGACCAAAATAACAACAACTCGTAAGCTTTGTACAGTTCAAGTCATCTACATAGTAACAGCCCCACAATGGGAAAACATTAATGCTTTTTATATTGGTAATCATCATCTGTAACATGAGCAATTAAGAACAGTACTAATGGACTATGGCCAAGAGCCTGGTACTAATATTAAAAACTGACAGAGATGAATAGGTTTGGAAGCAAAACTAGGCTGACAAAGACATTTTTATGAAGTGCTTGGGCCTATTTGATTTAAACCAATCAGAGGCAGGTTCAGACCAGTCAGGCCTACAGCGACAATAATGCATTCATTGGCATTATATGATTCCTGCAAGGCTTTAAATAAAAACATCCATTGATTCTATTCAGCAACCTGCACTTTCATTATGACACTCATTAATAAACCAAAAGTAGCCTAACTAATACACAAATAACACGTACTGAAACACTGGCAACCTTGCCTTGTTTTAAAATGAAAACATTTACTGGAAACATGAAGCATATTACATGAAAAATGAATCACTTGATAGTGCATACTAAATCTTTCTTCCTCTTCCAGAAAAACAAAGCAGACAGACTCAGTGTTAAAAGCAAGCTATCTTAGTCATAGTGATTACTATGTGCAATGCTGAGGTAACAGCATTAGAGATCTGTTCATTCCAAGCTGTTGGCTACACACACTCTCTCAAAGTTCCGTGAGCTGGCATCCATGCATCCTAATCCAGACTAAATTCTGCAGCTGTGACCCCCTCATAATGCTGACTTTAGATGAGGTGATATTGTTCCGAATGGCATTGGGTTTCAGGTGATGTTTTGGCCCTCTGCCTATGCATTGTTAGTTTTAAACACCTACTGAAAGACAACTCTCCTCATCAGAGTGATCAGAAGATTCAGCTCTTCTCTTTAGAACAGTGGTGGGCAACCTGCGGCCCATCAGGGTAATGGGACTGAGGGGCGCGAGACATTTTGCTGACATTGACCATCTGCAGGCATGGCCCCCCACAGCTCCTGGTGGCCGCGATTCACTGTTCCCGGCCAATGGGAGCTGCGGGAATGGGAGCGCCATTTCTGGCCAATGGGAGCATCCCGCCGTGTCCTGCAGCTCCCACTGGCCAGGAATGGTGAACCGCGGCCACTGGGAGCTGCGGGGGGCCATGTCTGCGGATGGTCAACATCAGCCAAATGTCTTGTGGGCCGCAATAAGATTACCCTGATGGGCCGCATGCAGCCCACGGGCCGCTGCAGGTTACTTACCACTGCTCTAGAACCAGTTCAGAGCTTTGTGAATCTCCACCCAGCAGGAGAGAAGACTTCCTGAGAACACCTGGGAGCAGGCCTCCGGCCTGGGTAGACAGACTCGTGTTAGCTCTGCTGTAGCTGGAGTGCTCAAAATAGCAGGGTAATGTTGTGACACTGGTGCCAGCTTGGATTAGCCACCTGAGTCCAAGCCCATCCCAACCCCTGGGCCCAAGCTCAGGTTGCTAGCCAAGTCACAACATCCACACTGCTGTATTTAGTGCACCAGTTTGAGCAGAGCTAGTGCAAGTCTGTCCCCCCGGGCTGGGAGACATGCTCCCAGCTGCATTGCAGAAATACCCCTCCTCCTCAGCATCAAGAAGGCGGGGCAATGCCAGACCAATGGGGGGGCAAGTACTATTTCACTCCACAGCTTACTAATGCTGTCACTCAAAGGTCATTCAAACTAAGCATTTTCAATATTTTAAAGCCAGTGTGTAAACTAGTACTAACTTTTTCATCTTAGCAAAAGCTAGTTAAGACAACATGACTGCCAGTGATTTCCAGTTTTAAAGAAGAACTGCAAGGCTAAACCAAACAACAGTGGTATCAGAAAAGTCAGGGAATCATGCATTCTGTCTCTAGTAAACAGGGAAAGGCCAGCAGACTTCAGAGAGTGGAAAACTAAATTATAAACCTGTACATTTTTCTGCTGAATGTCCCACACAGCCTGAATAGTGGGGTCATTCAGTGCTACTTCCAGGCTTAACTCAATTTCCAGTTATCTTTACAGCTCACCTTTAATTTAAAAAGAGTACATGTGTCCTGAATCAGAAATTCTGATCTATTTCTGTAGTGCAGCACTAGTTTTAGATTAAATGTCATCAGAGCACTTTGGCTATAATGAGCATTACATTTTCAGCTGCTGTAGTCAGACTTACCAACTGAAACAAACCTAGGCAACTTTGTTTGTCTTTTTCAGGATTAATACCCTTTTTCTGTGGTGATAAAAGTAGCTAATACTCTAAATCCAGAGATTAGCCCAGGCCTTCTCTTTTTGGATCAAGATTTGGTAAAGAATTTGAGTTTCATGCTTGAGGCTAACTGAAAACTAGGCTTCAGATTTAATGGTGCCAAATCTGACAAGATTTCAGCACCAAATGCCATCTTTTGATGGCATGCACATGAACTAGAAAACAGGCCTTTTCTGGTTTCAGGTCTAACCCAGAACCACAACTATAAGAAAGAATTTGATTTCGGGCATTCAAATCCAAGCCACATGAAATATGAAGACGTTTGGACCGTAGGAGTTCCACTTAAGGCCCATCTCAATGATAAACCAAAAAAAAAGAAGTATTTTCTTCTAATAACAACTCATTGAGATGTCTCAGGGGGAAGTATATTTGTCCTTTGGTAGCCTAGTGAATGCTTGTGAATCCAAGGAGTGTCAAGAATCTAGTTCATTTTGCTATTAGTGCACTGGGTTGGAAATACACAAGGACTGACATATTTTGCAGCATATCCTCATTGAAGTACTCAAGATGTCACATGAAAAGCATCTCTGTGTATCAAGAGCAGAATATATGGTTTTATATGCAAAATAATAAACTACTAACATGAAAGGGGAAGAAAAGAAAGGGGTATTCCTGGCCTCACATTTGTGTCTGGCTCATTCATCTCTCCACAACTACAATGGACTCTCTCTTAGCAAGCCTCTCCTTTCCATTTTTACAATTTCATACTAAAGCCCGGTAGGCCTCTATGTCTTCTGGGCCCAGCCCAACTGTAATGTTTAAATCTCATGTGCTTCTCGGGATTCCCTGTCAAATAAACAATATGCTATAAAATACATCTGGTGAGGGGAGTCCCAGCCTGCTGGATTTGAACAGATCAGCTGGCCCAGGCACAACAGAAAGACAAGGAGCCTGTTGAGAGTGCAGTGATGGAGAGGCGGAGCCTAATGTCAGTCCTGATTAGCACACAATCTGATCAGTCAATTAGGCATACAAAACATTTGTTCATTCCCCTTTCATGTTAGTGGTTTATTATTTTACAAATACAGCCCTAGAGTATATCCTTCTCTTGATGCATAGAGATTTACTCATGTGACTTCTTGGGCACTCAGATGAGGTTACACTACAAAGTGTGGAAATCTGAATTTGTCCCTGTGCACTGATAGCCAAGCAAAACATCTTGCCCTGTTGATCCTGCCTGTTTGGGTCGGACTCCAGAAAGTTTCTAACTCTAACTTTTGTGATGGCTGTGAAGTAGCTTCTTCATAATAGACCAAAGGGCCTTATGTTGGGGGTACTGATGTTGGAATTTAAGATTAGCAATTCCCCCCATAGCTATGGTATTGTATCCAGCAATATGTCCAATATCTAATGCTCTACAGGCAGGTGCAGAACTCACACTCATATAGCTTAATTGTGCAATGCTTTGCACGGGCAAAAACAAATGCTTTCCTCCTGACCTCCACAGGCAGCCACTTTATAACCTGGAACATGAGGTCAGATTTCCCTTATTTGAACTTGAATACACACATACACACACACACACACACACGATTAATAGTAACTGTATAAAAAAAGCAACAAAGAGTCCTGTGGCACCTTATAGACTAACAGATGTATGGGAGCATAAGCTTTCGTGGGTGAATACCCACTTCGTCAGTCGCATGACGAATAAAAAAAGAACGTCTTTCAAAAAATTCTAGTTACAGTGTTTTATTTAATGTGTGTTGGCTTCCTAAACCCTGGAAGTTATCATCTACATTGGAAGAACAAGAAATCTGCAATTCTAACCAGCAACACTGGCTGCAGAGAAAAACAGAGTGTTGGCAGCAGCTTCTATGCAGGGAGGAGAGAAGAAAGTACCAAGGAATAAGAAATGCAATGCTTTGCATGACCTGCAATATTAACAGCATCCAACAATGCGGGCCACTCCATTATTTTGGATCGCCTAATTTGTATTCCTGAAAATTTCTGAATACAAATGGTAGACTCAATTAGTTGTCATTTTGTATTTTCTCTTTAATATGTTTTGTTCAATTTTGCAGTTTTTCTACTAGAAATGCTATGGTAAAATGTAGGTATGAAGCAAAAAGCAATCAGATGCATGTTTTGTTAGTTTTGCCATTGGAGACACACACACTCTGGTTTAAATTACAGTGGATTATAGGACTACATTGTTGGAGGAATATTTACTATGCCTTTAAGAGAGCTCTCTCTCTCTCTCTCTAATTCTTTACAAAATGGTTTGAAGGCTCTCCAAATTAATTTTTTCTTTATTAAACAAGCATTTCATATTAGTTATCTTACCTTTCATAATGTCTGCGAGTACATGTAGCAGCACTTGTGCTTCCAGGGTTACCACCTAATTCATCATAAATATGTTTCCATTGTCGACGGGCTGTTATCTGTAAAAATGGCAATGGAAAATTTAATCTTGCATCTTTACAGATTCTACAGCATTTGAGTTCACAGCAACAAATGCATGTGTGGTACTTTAGAACCGCATGCAATACAAATACCATAAAAGCCCTTGCAGAATGTATAGTGTTCCTATGCTTTTTTAGTAAGATTACATTATATTAATCTGTTTTCTTTTTTCTAAAATGGAGTTTTACCACTAGTTCATTGTCAAATCACTAGCAATTCAGTCTTGCAATAAAGAATCTCAATCAATATAGGGTCATTACCATCAGAAGTTATGCAGACAAATCCCATGGTACATTATGAAAATGAACCTAGAACTAACCACAAATAATGATTATGTAGTTATTTTAACTGAATTAGAGAAAATAAATCTGTTGCAAAATCCAAATCCACCACAGACTCCCTAAATCCACAAAAGCATAGTCTGTAACTCTATATGTTACAAGCTGTTTATTTTTATCCATTTATGTCAGTAAAATATATAGATCAAATGGTAATGAAATCTTAACTTACTCCAATATTAATATCTGAGCTATGTATTTTATTGGACTAAGTCGATGAAAATAAACATCTTGTAGCATATTGAGTTGCATTCCATGGTTTTGTTTTTTGTACAAAAATTAGGATTCTGCAGAATAACAGATGGAAGACCTGGCAAAAGAATTGTTTCTGAATACCACTTCATTATTTTATATATTCTGCTATATTTAAAACAGGAAGAAAAACAGGAATAGGACAAACATAATAGATCACTCTCTTCTGCATGCAGCTCATAAAGAGGGCCAGTGGGAAATTGTGGGGAAAAGATTGAGACAATTGTGGGGGAATTTTGTCATTTGCTTTGGAATGCTGTGGAGCTTAATATATTCAGACCCAGAGGCTTCTTCAAAGTTACCCACAGAGCTGTCAATAGAGTTCACTTAGGAGCTAAAGGCAGCAATCAGAACAAAACAAATATCATAACTTGCAATCTGGGGCCTATAATTTTAATCTAAAGAAGAAGAGATTAGTATGGTAGTTAAATATTACAGGCTAAACGGTGCCTTCTTCTGCTTTGCATAAAAGGAAAACCCTTCCTTTGCAGAAAATATGCTCTGAAAGCAAAAGGATAGCTGGAGATATGTTATTTGGTAATGTTATAATTTCTGTGAAGGTTCCTGACGTTTATCATTTGTCTAGTTCTCATTAGAAATAACCGTCACCTACTTCTAGCTGCAGGTAAAATTAAAATGCTATGGTACTTTATTCATCAGTAGCTTGAGCTTGTCACAGAAACTTCTGTGAAAGTATTTAATGCATATATTGGGGAAAATTCAATATTTAGCTGCAATCTTCATCCAACCTTTTTGTTTTACATAAAGAAATGACTGCGTTCACTCTTTTCATTTCCTTCTTCCTTAACCCACACAAAGCCTGCAAGCAAGAGGGGAATAAGATGTGATATATCGCAATTAAGGGACAAATTTTGGCTAAATGGATGATTTAAATAGGAGTCATACCCTCAACTGAGGTCACAGTTTGGTCCCAAGTGTATTTTGTTCAGATTCTTAAATCACCTCACCACCGTAGTATCTATTTATTACTACTGTCTGTCATCACCATGGGGTTAAACTCACAGCTCAAAATGTTGAAGTCATAAGTTGAACCCCATAGTGATGTGAGCAAGTGAGCATGAATGCATTCTTCTTCCGCAATTAACTGTTTGTTAAGGGCTTGCTCTTACTTCCGGTGAACTCAACAGGAGTTTTGCCATTGGCGTCAATAAGAGCAGGATCTGACTTGATGGGGCAAATGCTTGGCTCTGATAAAGCTGTTTTGCACCACTTGAGCAGCACAAAACAACCTTAAATCCAGCCAAGCTGTTAGCTCTGGGTCTGGTCTATACTACCCGCCTGAATCGGCGGGTAGAAATTGACCTCTCGGGGATCGATTTATCGCGTCCCATTGGGACGCGACAATCGATCCCCAAATCGGCGCTCTAACTCCACCAGCGGAGGTGGTAGTAAGCGCCGCCGACAAAAAGCGGCAGAAGTCGATTTTGCCGCCGTCCTCACAACGGGGTAAGTCGGCTGCAATACGTCGAATTCAGCTACACTATTCACGTAGCTGAATTTGCGTATCTTAAATCGACTCCCCGCTGTAGTGTAGATGTACCCCTGGATTCTCCTGCTATAGAGGACTCTCTGGATAGTGTTGCAAAGGAGTGTACTGTGGACGAGTTGGAGGACAGTGATCCCAGGGTACTGCAGTGGCACCGTGGGGGTTGTTGCAGGTGGCTGTAAATTAGAGCAGCCAATAGGCCTCCAGCAGCCCCAGGGATCAGTGGAATGCAAAGGTGTAAAAAACCTCCATTGACCCCATCTTCTGTCCTGAGCCAAGCACAGCTGAGCTGAATCAAAGGATTCAGCGGGGGCAATGCTTGTTTGGCTGAGAATATTTACACTACTTATAAGTTATACGTTAAAGCAGAAGGTAAGAGTCAGCAACAAAAAGATTACAGGTTCCATTTTCAAAAATGCCTAAGTGACTTAGAAGCCTAAGTTCCATTTTCAAAAGTGATTTGGGCACTTAGGAGTATAAGTCTCATTGGAAGACAATGGTAATTAGGCTCCTAAATCACTTTGTCACCTTTGAAAATTTAACCCTAAAACTGAAATGTAACAATCTCTTTAAATTAGTATAATTTGCTTTATAGATTTCTGTCTCATCTATACTAATAAAAATATTATTATTTACATAATATGTTCATTAAATTATTTATTTCTACTACAAATTCAACCTGCTGTAAGGGTCAGTACGCCACTGAAATCAATGGGGTTGGGCCTTCTTATGTCAGGGCTAAATTTAACATGCTGATATAGTGAACACAGCATGGCACTGAGTACCTCTTGTGCTTGAAAGTCTAGTTTTTATGATTAATGCAATACAAAAAGGCCCAAAAATGTGATTATAATTTCCTTAATCAACCTGAACAAAATACTATAGTGTGAAAACTTTACAAAACAGAAGCTATAGCTACTGTCATTCAGGGTATGATCATTCAAATTTAACGTTAATAT
The DNA here is from genome assembly GCF_013100865.1 of Trachemys scripta elegans. NCBI lineage: Eukaryota > Metazoa > Chordata > Testudines > Emydidae > Trachemys > Trachemys scripta. Next base: position 78,668,403 of record NC_048304.1, on the reverse strand, counting down.
TGACCAGGTCAACATCAAAGCTTACTTTGGTCCTTTTCCTTTAATTGACATCACTCGCATCTGCCTTCAGTGATGGACATCCTAGTGTAACATGGGAAAGGCGCTGTTTGGTACTGGTTTTTCCACTGTCGTTATCCAGCTACAGTATATACTACACAACGATTAGTTAAGCTAGGTCAATACAAATAGTGTCCTGACTTGGAAAAAGTGTTAAATGTATTCTTGAGTAAGGGCATGTCTACATTAGGGCATTAGTTAAAGCGTATTAAACCCATGTGGATGCTCTCATTCTGAAGGGAAGTGGTGACAGTTTTTGAAGGGGATTCGCGAAAGCTAACTAAGGCTACTGGATGAGAGTATCCACATGGGGGTTTGATGGGCTTTAACTCGTGCATTAAATTCACACCTTTCGTTAATTTGGCTTAACTTTCCTGAGTGCCATTTGTATAGGCCTACTCTAATACTGAATGCTTCAAAGGCTGAAACTACCCTGGTGGGTGAAATTTCTTGTTTATCCTTTTTCTATGCTTCTATCAGTGTTCTTGATAAACTTTGCTCCTAAGGCCAGAATGCTTGGAATACCCAAATCCCTACTCTACATTTCAAGGAAGTTGCATCACGTGTCACCCTCACCTTCACCTGCAGTGGCTTTTCTCACCAGTGCTGTATTTAGTTCCAAAGTGCTTTTCAAAACTCTCCAGACATTTGCTCCATTCTACCATTCCAAGCTCATTTACAACAATGTGGCTCTATTCATTATAATGTGCCTTTATGTATTTAAGTTAAAAAACTATTTTCCAAAATATATTCTGTGTGTCCTCTTTTTGAATGCTTGAGTTTCTTACATAAATGGCCTGATATACGCATGCAAGGTTGTGCATGTGGAAAGATGTAAGCGTGTCCTGAAAGGTGCTGAGTCTATTGTGTGTGGCTGTATACCTTCCATGCTGAGCACCTTACAGGACTGAACACACAGAGGGCTACTTTTCAGGCACTTCAGACCTAATCTCTGTGGTAATCGTAGAAAACATTTTAGGAAATCCTAGGGCAGTAAAGAAAATGAACTCTTTGCAGTATCCTATCTGCAGTACCTACTGCTAGCTGCCTAACACAAAGGCAGTATGTTTGGCATACATTTACTATGAAACATACAAAAATAATGTTAGTTCTTGTGCTCCATTCCAGGACCTCTAGCTTTTCAAAACTTCATGACATAATTCCTGGCCAACAGAATTTAAAATTAAACAAGAGATGGGTCTATGCAGATGCGTGAAGTCAGATTCAGATATCATAAGAACAAAGACAAACAATGATCAGTTACACATTACTATTACTATTAAAATTAAAAGCAACATTATATATATAAAAGGAGAGGACTGCTTATAGAAAAGCTTTTAACTTTTGCTTCTGCTTTAAAACATTTAAAAAGTCTTTTACACAATAATCCCCATCACCAGCTCTCGCTCTCTCACAAAGTTTAGCATTTGTTTATTTCATGCTGCATACCTAACAATGATTTAACAGCCATGATGCTGACCTCATGTTTGTATGGCACTTTTCCTCCAAGCAGTATCTCAAAGGCCTTTAGATACTGATTTTGCACAAAACATATACATATATATATATATATATATATATGGCTTTGCATCCCACTGCTGTATAGGCATCTTTGGGGTGAAAGCTGGCAATGGTTTAATAGCACATAGCAATACTACGCGAACAGTTAGGGCACAGAGTAAAGAAGAGTATCACAGCTAATTCAGAACAGAATAATTAATTATGTACATTGGATTTTAGCCAGAATACCAGTGACTGATGCCTTAGGATCTTGGGTAACATTTTCAGAAGCTCCTAGGCTACTTAGGCTGGGTCCCATTTTCAAAAGCAATTTAGATGCCTACATCCCATCTGGATGTTAGTACATCCAGCACCACGGTGTCTCCTTTAAATATGCTGACATAATGCTCTAATGCTGACTCAGAGAGAAAGGTGTCACTTCCTGATTCACCAAAAATAGCTCCTTCAACACTATAATTTCCCTGGAAGTCTCCCATCTAAGAACTGCTCCAGCCTGACCCTGATTAGCTTAGGAAGAGTGGCAAGATCCCAGTCCAAGGTAGTACAGCTGCAGTGACATTTAATTCACTAGAAATGGAATCATTTTATCTTGCTCTCAGGGGTGTTGTGAGGCTTTAATTCATTTATGTTTGTAAAGTGCTTTAAGGTTGTGAGGTGGGAAGCACTATGCAAACTACTGTATTACAGTAAAAGCTTTGTTACTGAGCATGTTGGGGGAATGCGGGGGTACCGGTTAGTCAAAAATTCTGATTAACTAAGAGTTATACTTACCAATGAAGGGAGGGAGTTTGGGTGCAAGAGGGGACTCAGGGCTGGGGAGTGGGGTGCAGGAGGATTTCGGGGTGCTAGATCCAGGTGGCACTCACCTGAGGCGGCTCCCCGCAAGCAGCAGCATGTCCCTCGGCTCCTAGGTGGAGCCTCATGCCAGCGCTCGGGGTGGGGGCAGCACACGGAACCACCGTGGCCATTCCTCCACCTAGCAGCAGCAGGGACATGTCGCCACTTCCAGGGAGCCACGTGGAGCCAGGTAGGAAGTCTGCCAGCTCCGCTCCAACCGGACTTTTTATGAGATATCAGAAATGCCGGTTTCTAGAGCTTTCCTTTTGGTAAAGTGCCAGATAACACAGCTTTTACTGTATTACTATGGTAGATGTCGATTTGAGCAGCTAAGCTAAATGCTTGCTTGAAGGGAAGTGGCTCCAAAGAGATGGCTCCATTTTGTGAGGAACTAGCCAAGCCTTTGTTTTTTATTTAGCCTGCACTATGAGCCAGTGAGAGTTATATGGCACTGCTAATTCTGTGACTGTGATATTACAAAAATGTTCTGACCCTTCACTACAAATAAGAAACTGAGAATCTTTAGTAGAAGCACAAATATAGATAACACATTTGGACTGATAATGACCTGATACTAGCAAAATACATGGTGTTATGCTGGTTTTACACCAGTGAGAGATCAGAATCAGGCGCAATGGGCTTACACTGATGTTAAGTGAATGTGAGAGCCAAACCACATCAGTTAACTTCAGCCCATTATACTATCTCTGCTTTACCAATAAATGTGTGTAACCACTTTTAGGACTCTTTAAAAGAGTTTGCATGCTGGGATAGGAAGGGTGGGGTGGGGAACGTAAAATCTGCCAGCTTTAATTATTCCACTGAATGTGAGAATGTAAACTTTACAGCTATTTCAATTAAAAAGTATCTGCACATTCTAGTCAACAGCAGTCAGACAACTTGCCATTGTAAATGCAAATGGGTAATTTTAATTACACCTATATTTGCTTTCCGTTTGTAAAATGCATGCTACCTTAAACGACGCCCATGTTCTATAGCTATATATTTCTAAGTGTTCTTTTCTTTATGACAAGAAAACCCCTATTTCTAGACAAAAGAAAGTTTCCAATAGGAATATCACTAGCTCTTATTGCCCCCAAACAGAAAGGTGAACAGAAGCTACTTGCAGCACAGAAAGCCACGGAGAATAATTCTTTCATCCACCCTCCACAATCATTTACTCCGAAGGCTCCATTTGGCCTGATTTGTAGAAAGTGTTGAACACTCAGAGCTCCCATTGACTACAGGGGAGGGAGCACATGCTTAATACCATTTGGGTCATAGATTTCTTCCTATGTGTGTGATTGTGCCAAAACTGGAGATGTAAATGGCTAGCCTGAAATAATCCCACTATCTCAAACTCACACCAGAAGTTTGGGAACATTTAAAGGTGACAAACAAAAATAAATAAATTCAAGTGGACCACTTAATAATCAGAATACAGGATAGATTTAATTGAGATCTACTTATACTTTATTTAAGAACAAATTCTGCTACTCTTTAAATTGAATAGGTCCCTGCCATGCAGATAGTCCTATCAGTGTCCATGGAGTTATTTGCATACTAGAATATTCTGTGTGCACATAGGTGGCAGAATCTGGTCCTTAATAAATTGCACGATCACTAATTTTGCTTGGGAATGAGTAGGTCTATCCATGATTCTGGAATAAATATTTCCGTCCATCCCATTCTAGCCCCATGGGGCCTTTTTTTATCTCTCATCAATGCAAACAATAGAACAATTAATTACACTTTGCTAAATTCCATGGTGATGAGTAGTGTGTGAATGGGTCAGAAAATGAGTGAAAGTGGATGAAAGGGACAAAACACTCTAACAGTCTCCAGTTTAGCATTCAGGATTACGAGTGTACTGTAGACGCTGAGGGGTTGGACAGAGGAAGAGGTGTAGTAGGCAGGGCCGGCTCCAGGCACCAGCTCAGCAAGCAGGTGCTTGGGGTGGCCAAAGGGAGGGGGCAGCACGTCGGGCTCTTCAGCAACAGGTCACTCGGTCCCTCTCGGAGGGAAGGACCGGCCGCCGAATTGCTGCCGAAGAAGAAAGTGGCGCAGTGGAGCTGCTGCCGATCGCGATCACGGCTTCCCCCCCCACCCCACCCCCCGGCCCCGCCGCTTGAGGCGGCAAAAACCCTGGAGCCAGCCCTGGTAGTAGGAAATGCAGCTAAAGCAGCATCCCCCACTACATACAAAATTTAATTTATACCCAAACCATCCTCATCTGTCCCAGAGCAAGACAGTTCTTCAGTTCTGCTATAAGAAAGTATAAGTCTCACTGATTTCAAAAAGCGTGGATCAGGCCCACTGGCTTCAATCAGAGTTATTCTAGATTATGCCAGAGCTAAATCAAATATCAGAATATCAAACTGGTGTAAAAATTATATTCATTTTGCACATCCAGTTCCTAACTACCCTACTTTTGTGCTTACACATCTTTTGTGATCAGCACACACTACCATTTAAGTTTCGGTTGAATAATCCCAATGAGCCTGCTTTCCTGGAAATGAGGAATGCCCCCATCATTTGAAGACATCTATTAATGAAAAAGAACAAGAGGTTTGAGAGAGGGATGTACTGCCACTAATTTATATTGAACAGTGATACGCCTCATATTTCCCCTCAGACCCTCATTCCCTTTGCCCCTTTCCATTACTGATGATAATCTCACTATTTTACCTGTCACCCAGGCTCACATTCTTGGGTGTCCTAGTCAACGCCTTCCCTCCGCTCCACACATTCAGAATTTCCCCAAATCCTGCCAGTCTACCTTGTTTAATATGCCTAAATCCATCCTTTCCTCTCTCATTCTGGCACTAAAACCCAGATTTATGTCTTGCTTATCCTACTGCAAACTCCTCCACGCTGGCCTTCCCTGCTTCTATCCTCATTCCCTGCAAGTATATCCAAAACATTGCTGTGAAAATTATCTGCCTCCCTGAGCATTCTGAACATGTCACTCTCGTATTTAAATCCCTTCACTGCCTTCTCTTGTGTTCTGGATCAGGTTCAAGTTTTCAGTCCTTACCTTCAGCGCATTTTACAACTTGGTGCAATTACTCATAGTTCATAATTACTCTAGATGCATATCTATGGTAGCTATTTGTGCATATATATATATACAGGAACATACACACATATGGGTGTATTTAATAAAGATGTTACATGTAGATTAATGAAAGGCAGCTAAATCATAAAAGCCAAATCAGACATTTCTATTATGAACACTAGATACTTGGTTTCACAAAATCTCCACCACACCCACCCCAGTATAGCGATGATATTAATTAATAGAACAATATGCTTTATTGTGTGGAAAGAAAGAGTGTTTAATACATTTTGGCTCAAATCAGTTTGAGTTTCTTGATTTTGTGTTTCTTGTCATTTCTCAACAGTACAGATACATCCCAGATTACTTCGTAAACAAAGCAAAAATAATTTCCCCCAACCAACTGCAGCAGGAACTGCACAACTTAATCAGATAATTGTGTGCAAAGAAAATATTTCCAATGACGACATCTTCCTATGTCAATTGGTTTTTATTACAGATGTCATCTCTATGTGCGGTATTAATGCAGCTCTTTCTTCTCATTTCAAGATTTTAATCTAAGTTTGTTGCTCTAATATTTTATTAGTTCAAAATACATGCTCTAAAATCCATGGCCATCAAATTTTCCTGTGAGCTAAAAATAAACTGCTCTTGTCAGATATGGTTAGTTGATAAAAAGTGTCAGAGACTTTTCTGAATTACTTTGATAACTTCCTGTTTATGTGGTACTGACCCTTGTCTAATAAAGGTCTTTTACACTAGCAAAAAGGAGAAGATACTGCAACATACTATCCCTTAATGGCAATACTGATTACTTTTGAAAGCCTTTAATACATTTCCCATATTAGACATGAACAGATGTCAGAGATGTTGCCAAGTGAAATTTCTTTTATGCAATCTTGGCTTGTTGTACAATAATAGCCCTTTCTCAACATGGGAAAAAATTACAGACCCAACTAATTTCCTTGACAGGGAAGAGTTACATATGTTTTCCACTTGTAGTTTTTACGACAAGTTTAAAATTTTGCCAAACCTGGAACTAATTGGGACCATTTCCAAAAATGGCCCAATAAACCCACAATGTGTACAGCTATTCTAAAATGCAGTAAATGATTGTTTGCTTTTACATTTTTTTCTAACAGGGGAAAGTTAGATTGCACAATTATTCCATTTAAGTTACTTAAACACTTACTGTTTCATATCCTCCCAGTTTTTGAGCAGCTTGAAACATAGTCCAAAGGTTAACTGTTAGAGGGACAATAAGTATTTAGATAAGCATTCCATTAACCAACTTATTTCAAAGAAATGTAAATTAAACAATTATTTGAAAGAAAAATAGAAAAAATGTTCACAAACTCTGAAAAAGCTTTTGAGAAACAATTTACAAAAGGTATTTACATAATTTGAAGAGTAAATGTTACTCCTAACTATATATTTTAAAAAATTACATGTGAAGGAACACATTTAGGAATGAAAATTACATTTAGACAGATTTACGGAGTTTATTCTACTTTTCTAATAAGAAACACAGTATAATAGCTGCATTTTACAAGTTTCCATAACTCTGACAGTAAAAACTAGCACAAAGACTATTATTTTTTAAAAACAGTTTGAGTTATCAGTAAGAGCTGCAGCCCACGTGATATAGAGCAACCATTCACTAAACAACGCTATCTTATATCTACTGCAGCTCAGATAAGGGCCTCCATAATCAATAAACCGTAGGGCCGTGTGAGAATGCACTAATGGAGGGAGAATGCACACACATCGTATTTGTCCTAGCACATCAGCACACATGTACAATAGACAGCCATAATTTGGTTGCAAGTGCTGGCAAGCTCAAAGGTGGGAGACAAGATAGAATTACCACTATATTTATTACTTCAGAGTTGTGGTGGCCCTGCCTTGCCTTTTGTGCACTATCAAGCACTGGCAGGGCTACATGGTGGTGGAGGTGGTGGAAGTGGTGAAAGGGGACAGAGGAAACATCTTCAATACGGCCTAGCAAGAGCCACTCTTCTTTGCACTCCCTCTCCTGCATAATGCCTCCTTCCACATGACTGCCTTCCATCTGTCCCGAGCCGAGCAGGGCCATAATGTGATGTGTTAGTTCTTTCATTTATTTATGTGGTTTTAATTGACAGAAGGGTAAATGATGGTGATCCTGTATTAAAGACCTATGCAGGATTTCAGCAACACATAGTGACTCCCAGTGGCATTCATACAAATATTTCAAGCCAGAGTCAGCAATAATGCAGCAGATCAAAGAGGACAGAATTTGTTTACCCACAGGGGAATTCTCTGTTGTAGTGTACATACTGGTTCTCCCCTCTAACCTATTTATATTGACAATATTTACACATATCATGTCAGACAAATATAGAGCCCAGTCCTGCAAACACTTACACATGTGAGTAAATGTACTCACAAGAGTACATTTACTCACGTGCTTAAGTGCTTGCAGGACTAGGCCCATCTACTGTAATGTATGTCAAGCAACCCTATACAGTTCAGCTAAATATTATTGTATGATCCTACCACAGACCTGGGTATTTTGGAAATAATGGCCTTTCTTATCATTTGAACTGACAATATCTCCTGGTTTGGGGCGTGTGGGATAAAATGAAAATAAAAAAGCACTCTTCCACATAAAATGCTCAGAAAGTCTCATTGAATCCTGTGCTATTTCAAAGCTATCGAGAGCTTTGCTTAGGCCTTGATTTAATCTGAATCAATGCATAATGCAACAAAGCTGTTCATAGTACATTAATTTTACTTCTATTTCAAGCAGCCAAAACATTGTAATCACTCAGAGTTATATAAGTTTATAATGGCTGCTAGAGGTCTGTTGCAATCAGTGCCAATTGCTATTAGGTATGTAAATTGTTATGTAAAACATACAGGTTTGACATTCTTCATCAAAATAACACATGGTTTTAATCTTTGGAGATACGTTCGAGTAAATAATATTTCAAACCATGGATTTCTCCCTTTAAAGTAATTTAAGTACCATTCAATCTATATATACATAGATATACATACGTACTGTATATATAATGTGTGTGTGTGTATATATACATATACATATACACACATTTATATTTAGACACACACACACATAGACACACACACACACACACATATCCCAGGTATAGCTTTTGTTGTAAACTCTGAAACAGCCCTACTTACTATGCAATATTTATGCAGAATTTAGTTACAACTGCATCTTCTCCACCTACAATTGCTTTACAAATTGTGTCACTAAAAACTGTACATGCCAAAGCAATTCTAAACATTATATTCTGTATTAAACAGATACAGACTATTTTTATAGTCTATGAAGTCAGTAATTTATTGCCTATAAACAAATTTTTAGGCTTAAAAATATGATCCCTTTTGTGCCTTTCTTGACCCCCTTTAAATGTCTCCCTTTAATATCTGTCTTTTCATAAAGAACATCTGGGCACAATAAATGTACGTCACATTATTAACTCAGAAGAAAGGCATTACAGATACTGCAGATTTACAAAACAGAAAACTAGAGAGTTTTCAGTATGCCTATTTCTAGTCATAATCAGTGGATTTAAACCTATAAATATCCTGCAGCAACTGCCCCAGAAGGAAGAGATGCAAATCTAGAAGTAAGAGACAGTAAAATGTCTGGACTGGAAAATGTGTAAATATAAACACAGTCACAAAACCGAAAAGGTTTTAAAATAGTCTCAGTGTATGAATGTTTTCTACAAAGAAGCCAAACAGTTCTCAAACGTCAACAAAATTTGATAAAAATTATACTTACTCTGCTTAAAACCTAAATAGGGTATTCGTTCAATGGGTGTTTTCCTTTCTTTCATGTATTTATAAAGTGCCACAAGGAAAGCCTGCTCATCAGCTCTGCACTCTTCACCCACAGCAACCTTTGATTTATCTTCACTTGAGCCTTTTTTACAGTTGCTGTTGTTACTTTTGGATTTGGGCAAAGCTGACTTAGCCTCACATTTTACCTGGAAAATGAAAAGATGTCATATCAGATCTGGGTCATTGGCTGACCTTTAATTTGCATTTAAAAGATGAACAAACTGCTCCCACACCCTTGCTTAACAAGTGTGTTCTTTAACATAAAGGCCAAACCACACAACTGAGTTGAGGGTGGTAGGAGGAAACTATTTATAGAGCTATTGCCTTGCTCTGAATCTTAGTCACAACATTTTAAAATGGCCACATATTTAAAAAACTGTTGTAATCCAACAGCAATGTTCTTTCCAGATCTGTATTTTTATTACCATCCATCACTATTCCACAGAGAGCTGCCAGCCCTCACAGACAATCAAACAACAGCAAGATGAATAACCACCGTCCTTTAGGGCTTGATGCTGTGTGCTCCTGGGAGATAGTGAGCACCCTCAACTCTCACTGATTCCAGGGGGAGGTGCGGGTCTCAGTACTGCACCGGAATGCCTAGCACCTGACAGCATCATGCTCATAAAGGCCACAACTTTTTTTGTGGCCCATCAAAATATTAGGCCAAATCCTACAGGCCTTACCTAGTCAAAAGTCCCATTCCCAGCAATGGCAGGTCTATATGATTTTGGACCTAAGTCAACAGGGCTTAAGAATGTGCTCAAAATTAAATACTTTGTTTAATCAGGGGGCCATTTAATGTGAGCCATTTTCTCCCTTTTCCCATGTATACCATCAGCAGCCTCCAGACACACACAATTCCCAAAACTGCCCATTTTGCTGCTGATACAGCCAATGATATTAGTGTGCCAATAAGGGAGTAAACAATATGAAACCATGTTAATGCTCCAGTATTGGAAACAAGAAAAACAAGAGAAGAATTAGACTAATCCTGCAGTCCTTATGCAGATATGATATTGCAGCCGATAAATTAAATTTCAATCCGCTAATAGTTTACGTCTCTAGATAATGAAGAGTACAATGAACATTAAAAACTATTTTTGGAAGTTAGCCAACCGGGGTTATTTTATAATGTGTGATCAATACTTTTCCAGTGAATACTGGTAATAAAAAATACTCTGATAGAGGGGGTGATGATGGTTATATGATTTATTTTGGAAACTAACTGTTCCTTCTACACATGTACGCATTACAAGAGACTTTCCGATGTTTCCATAACCCGGGTGGAACTCTTCCTTGTGTCTTCAGAAAGGGATAAGGGATATTATAAACAAATTATTTCATTTCAGTGCCTGGAGGGAACAGCATGGACCAGTAGCACAAACATTGGACTGAGAGTCAGGAACCCTTGGATTTTAATGATTGACTGGCACTGATTCACAATGTTGCTGTGAGTTGCCAGGGTTAAGTTATTTAATCTTACTGTGACTCAGTTTCCCCTCCTGTAAAATGGGAAATTTACACACACATCTGTGTTTTGGGAATAAGTACTTTGAAGCTGAAGCGTGTTAGGCAAGTGCCATGTAGAAATAGAAAATAAACCAGAGAAGAGTCAAATTATCAAACATTTTAGTTATGTCAAATGAAGTTATCCTACAAACACTTCTGCATTTTTCTACCATTTTAAAAAAAGCACAGGCAGGTCTCTTTTCCAAAGCATTAAAACAATGATTGAGGGCAGGATGCTTTCTTCTTCTTATGTGGGCTGAGGATGGCTGAACTGGGAGCATGAAGGAAGGAAAAAGTGGCAGTTTCCCAACATTGTCCCTGTCTTCTTGGAGAAACCTCTCTGTGCAAACTCAAGGGAATAGCCTTTTGGAGTCTTACGTCTCCACAACAAAGAATCATTGGGATTAGAAAATGGGGTTTCCCTTAGAAGATTTATTTATTTATTTATTTATTTAATCCATCCATCCATCCATCCATCCATCCATCCATCCAGGTGCTTTCCCTGTATCGCTAAATATTCTCTGGTCTGATGTTAGGAAATATTCTTCCTATGATTAAATATATTGTGTTTTACCTTTTAGTCATATTTATTGTTATTGATGAGACTTCTCTAAAGATCAAAGCCGCATTGAGAGCACAGTGAAACTAATGGAAGTCTTTTCATTAACTTCAATGGGCTTTAGATCAGGCCCTTATTTTTTTTTTTTTTTGGAATGCTAATTCCCTGTTTTTTTCCTACTCTGATTACCTGGAAAATTATTTAAAGGAACACCCTTACAAAGTTGATATTCTATTATCATTATCAATGCTATGCAGCAGGCTAAGTTACATCTTCCAGTATAATAATTTCAATAATTATTAGGGTTTTTTAATTGAGCCATAAATTTGTTGCAGGATAAAACTTGGAATAAACATTCTCAGACTGGGAGCATTTTTAATTTTCAAAACACACTTGCTAGAAAAAGTCCATCGGCCCATTTTCAATATGTTTTATTTTAAAATAGGGTGATACAAGCAAGTACACATAAAATATAAGTCAGAAGAAGCCTTATTCAGACAAAAGCAAATTAATGGTAAGGGAAGTTATTCTCTAGTAGACAAGAGGGGATAAAGAAAATAGGATGAAAAAAAGAAATTGGAAGTGGGGAATCTGTATGTAATACACAGCTTCCTCCACCTCACTACACAGAGCAGTGAGGTCAAAGTGTTTGCAGAACTCAAAGGAGCCAAAAATGCCAAGGAAGGGCACATAAACAGTCTCAGATTTGATGATCCCTTAAGAAAGGCTGCAGTGTTTCACTCTCAATGTTCCAGGCACAAACCTAGTTTCTGGAACTTCACCTCCATGAGACAGACAATATGAATTAATGATCATTGAATAATTAGGATCCACAGAGCCAAATTCTGTTCTTGATTAAACTGGTATAAATCCAGCATAACTCCACTAAAGTCACTGGAGTTACTCCATGTTTACACTGTCATAACCAAGATCAGAAACTGACCCAAAATTCTTATCCCTCTAAACCAATGGTTTTCAACCTGTGGCCCAACCTGTGGCCCTGGGGCTCCCCAGACTATGTCTAAGATTTCCAAAGGGGTCCATATAAGTTTTAGGGGTCCGCAAATGAAAAAAGGTTGAAAACCAGTATTCTAAACACAATCTTGGATCCAGTTAGTAAGTGTTTGCGAAGTGTTGGCTAATTTTTTTTTTTTAACTTCCCAGAAGGCATAAAGATATGGACAAAGACAACAAACGGGGGTGGGGGGGAACCCTACTTGGCCACATTCTCTGCAGCATTCTTCTCAGTGGACCTTACTGATTCTCTTATAAAGCCAAAGTTATACATTTCTTCTGTAAGAGTTTAACTTCTTTTCATTATAGCCACCCCGGACAGTCTCCCCATATCTCTTTCTAAAAAAACTGAGACATTTCCTTATACCACATTTATACCAGGTGAGTGAAGGTGGAATCCCCACACACATACTTTGATGTATCCCCTTCACTATATTTGAGACCAGACTTCACCTGGATCCAGTAAACTATCAGTTACTTTCCAGATCCCTGGGAAACTTATCCCAACCCAGTTGAACCAGCTAACAGTAGTTCATTTGCATGATTGATAATGGTTGGCCCTGGGAAAATCATTTAGCTTTCACGTGTGTTCAGAGAACTCTAAACTCCTTCCCTGATCATTCAATTTTATAGTGAAGACTGGGATTTTCAAAGAGACTTTCAATTGGAATTGGGTGCCCAATTCCCATAGGCCTCTTTGAAAAATCCCAACCCAAAATAAAGCTTGATTCCCCTGTGGCAAAAATGACAGTCCACTGCCAACAGGACGAGGCTGAGAATAGAGAAAGTGGGTATAAGGAATGGGGAGGTATTTCTAGGACAACTCTGGAAATGTCTATCCATGTCTTTATTATATGCTCTAGCACTAGATGTATCTCACTCATGGCAAGGAGATCTTCCAATTATTGACAATGGGGACAACGCTCATGGATAAAACCTTACACTCATTTTGTTCTGACAGAGTCCACATACACACCTCACAGTTCCCTAAAGAACCAGATTAAAGTATTTTAATTAGATAACGTTGGAGATCTAAGAATAACTCTTTAGGTCTGATAGTGTGCCAGACCACCTGTGACTTTAGGAAGAGCATATGCTGATAACATAAACGTATTTCCCAGCCCTTGCCACACAAAAGAAGTGAGAAACTGATTTCAGTATTTGCACTAGGGGATGTTGTAATGAGTACATTCATTTAGGGAACAATTTCCATGTTTAACAAATTAATCCTTCTACCTCTTGGAACTGGCAGATCAGACCATTTTAACAAATCTTATAACCCATCTTTATAGACGTTGAATGGGAACTTCTATGGCAGCACAACGCCAAGAAAACAGGCTGGTTTAGTTTCAGATGTGGTTAGGTTCACACTATACCCAAAAATTGTGGAAATCTGTTCAGTAAGGATGACATATGAAATATTAAAGCCTCAGGATTCTTGGGAAAGTTTAGGCCACTGTTCATAAAAGAGAGAGTTTGAGATATTTCTTCCCACCTGGGATGAAATCCTGGCTCCATTGAAGTTATACGGGAAAACTTCAGCGAGGGCAGGATTTTACCCCTTGTATCTTTCAATCCAAGGATACTCCTAGTTGGTGTAAGGTGGACAAAAAGGGCAGCACAAAGATCAAATGCAAGAGCAGGCACATTGCCTGGTGGAGGTGTGGGTTTCCCAGTACAGAACTCTCAAACCCTGGACTGTTGATATAGTGCTGTAATTCAGTTTTTAAAAGGCTGCCTGAACTGGAATTTATTCAGAACTGAAACCAAATCAAATGCCTTTGTGTGTCAAGTAATAGAAAAAGTCCACACTCTTGTTTGCTCATAGTTAAGATAAACAAGCTTAATGAAAACTAGAGCCGTAATGGCTTTGAAAGCTTTTTAATCACTCAGTGACAGCTAAGAACATGAAGTTTAGCAAGTGGTTATTACTATATGGTCTGAGCTGGTCTTGTACATAATCCTGACAGGATCAAAACCTCAATGTTCAAAATCCCAGCACTTTTCCCATTTACCTCACCTGTGGGGCTCCAGATACAGGAGAGCTGACAGGCCACTATCTCCCTCAGCAAAAGCCGTCTTCCATAGGAAACTGTCCGTTTGCTAATAACAGCAGTCAACAATGGGATGCCCTGCATCAGTGTAGAAAATGGTGTAACTACTAGTTTCAGGTAAGTGTAGGTGAGACAAAACCATTTCCAACACCATTACCAAAAACAATATTGTGACTGACACTGAAAGCGGTTTTGTCCCATCCACACTAGCAGTTAAACCATTTTCAACACTGGTTTAGGTGGACCCGTTGACAGCTATAGTTAGATATGGGCAAATTTCCTAGGACAGAAGGGGGGGAAATCTTCAGGGGAACCCAACTGGGATCCAAATGTGACATCTGTGTTACCCAAGCATCCGACAGTAATGGTGAGAAACTGGGATGTTTTCAACCATCTCCACAAAGAAGACACAAAGTGCTAGGCAAAGACTCAAACAGCTTAAAGTTCAATAAGCCTGTGTTTGAGTCACTCTGATTTGCTGGGCATGCATCCAGTGTTGAATAAAATATACACTCAGTCCTACAACACATATTCATGTGAAGAGTCCCAGTGAAGTCAGTGGGACTACAGGCACGTATAAGATTTTCAGCATCAGGGCCTATATCATTAACACTGTTATTTTTATAATGAAATACAATTGGACAGGATAATGACTATTACTAATGTCTGCACAGTGACAAGCACAGTGTGGCTAGATAAACAGGTAGATATTTCTTCTTATATGAAATATTCTGACGTTTGATGAGTAAAAGCGTCCACATTGATAGAATAGTGATAATCAGATAAGGTGGGTTTTAGAAAATTACCTACATTCACATTGTATACAGTATAGACCATAATTACTTGTATGGTGCTACCTTCTGTTGTGCTTAGAAAATGCAGTCCATGATGTGCTTTGCAGTACAGTGCTGAAACCCACAAAGCATGGGGAATTTAGCCAAATTGGAATATTTGCATTGCAGGCTTTGCAAATTTGTATATATCTAAAGCTACAAAGTTCTGACAAAGTCCTAGAATATTTTTAAGGGTCCTGAAAGTCAAAACATCAGGATCCAGTTCCTTTTAATTGATGTCTGGGCATAACAGGGCACACAAAGGAGAGTAATGCTGATTTAAGGACAGAGTTTCATCATTAACTTTGGATTTCTTTGCTGTCATCAATTTATGACATTATTTTAACATAACTGAAAGCTGGGGAGTAGGGTTTACCTTCCTATGGGTAACAGAGAATACAACACTTTCACTTGACCTCTTTAACCCTGTAATCTCCCCAGGACATGAAGCATGTAAAACAAAAAAGAATTTGGATGGCTCTGTAGAGGTTCACTGTATTGCCCAAAGAGAGATTCACAACAATGGAAATTCCTTTCAGATGCACATCCATAGAATTTGCTGAAATGTAAAATTCAAGGAGTTGGCATGGAAATTAAATCTACGCACAACTATTTGGTCAATATTTAGAGTATCATAGTGACAGAATTCATGCTGCAATAGGTACGAGCCTATTGGTATGTCCCTCTCTAACTTTCTGTCTTTGCATCTTACAACTTGGCCCTGACAATTTGCTCTCAAATTTAACTTGCCATAAATGTCTTGAAGGAGCCTTTAGTGCAAATTATTTTTTTTTAAGAGAAAACCAAACTCATATTTAAACCACACAAACACACAGACACCGAACAAAATACAAAGTAAATGAATCTACAGAAAATTAGTTTTAAAATAATGTTAGCAGATGGACTGAAACCCACAAAAGCCTAAGAGTTAAGCCTAAAATTACAGACTGACAATACAACCTTCACTCATGATGTGTAGCTAGGTACCGCAGCCAATACAGTTCACTATGTAAGAACACATACTATTCAAAGACCCCTGGAATGTCTAGGCACAACAGCATGTGTTAAAGATCCAGTCCAGACTTTTTGCTTTCATTCTGAATTTCCTCCTTTCCCTTCCTTTTAAATCAGAACCTTAACATTCCTCCTCTAATGTACTTTTTTTGCTTCTTGGAAATCATTCAGACTCTGTTTATCTTCAAATGTATATTTAGAATTACACTGTAATGGTTGAGAATGGCCCTACTAGTTTATTTTTAATATGAAGATACTGTCACAAACTATTTTGTGTGTCACAGAATGTGAAAACTAGCACTAGATGCCATAAAAGCTTAATTACTGCCCTTTTCCCAGTCAGCCCATAGCCTTAGATTTTGAATAATTAGGTTCTGGGTGATTATTGCTGTTAGTAACTTCTAAAGTGGAGGCAGTCTAAAGTAAAAAATACAACTTCTTGAAAAGAATCTGCCCTTATTTATATGAAAAAATTATACTCTAAATTTGAAACAGTCTATTAGACAACAAAGAGGACTGTATCTTAAAAAAAGTGTAGTTAAGAGAATACTGCTAAAAGATTTACCTTGGCAACAGCTTTGCTTTCAGAATTATTGTTGGAATCTTTAACACCATTTAATGAATCTCTTCTCTGTGGGCATGGCTTCTTTTTGCGTGGTCTGCCTTTAAGATTTGGCGCTGAAAATTAATTGAGAACAATTTGAGGATATTCTCTTATACAGGATTTTTAACAGCTGAAAGCATAATAAATCATTCCAATAAAATCAGTCACAGATATGTACACATCTATCTATAAAAAAGCTCATTATGAGGTTCTCATCCTCTATGTGTTACATCTTGATATACTGTACTATACATTTCTATATCATATCTCTCAAGGTGTATATGTTATATTTTAACATATCTAATTAATATAAAGTCAAGCATTTGGCTCCAAAGAACACTTCCAGAAAGTGCAAGAATTTCTGCATGGTATCAGAAGAACAAAATAGAACATTGATACAGAACTTTGCATTAATCAGCATGATGAATCTATTTTATCCAAAGTGTAAGTACTAAGTGGTGTTTTAAATATTTGAAAATATCGGTCCTTCAGAAAAGTTTTGAAATCTTAAAATTCCCAACAAATATAATGAGTTTTAATACAATATGTTATTCCTATCAAAGTTCTTTCATTAAGAAAAAACCCCAAACTATTTCTAGAAGTACAAAAGTATTAACATAATTGATTGATGGTTTCATAAAACATAATTGTTAGATACAATACATCTAAATTAAATTTAATGACTTCCAGTTTTATCCAATACTTAAGATGTTTTGGTAAGATAGCTGTGAAATACCATACTGAATAAAGCCTGGCCATTCTGAGCTATATTTAGAAAACTAGTATATAGGTCATACAAGAGAAAAAAATATCAAACTTCTCTTTCAATTGTTATAGCACAAGACCACTTATAACTCACATACAGAAATAAAAGGCAAAGCAGATGCTTTGTTCAATATTAAAAACGTCCTGCATATGCTTTCAAATTTAAATCAGCCTAAGTCACTAGACAACTCCAGTAACATTAAAAATGATAAACAATCATTAACTAATGACTATACTGGAGAAGATAATTTGCTTTAAACCTTTAATTTCTAGGTAACCATTGTTTTCATTACTTCAAGGGATGATTATAACAATGTCAGAAATCTAAACACCACAAACCTCTTGAGTGTCTTCTAATTGTTTCTAATCTTACATTTGTTACACAGTAAGCCAGTGATTTCAGGACATTTTACATTTTAATCAGGTTGCAAACACAATAAAGGGTGCTACTTTGATTGTATACTTTGAACAACAGTGTCATTTTTGGTCTGTTTAGGAAAAAAAAAAAAGATAGCAGTCCTAGGTTTAAAACAAGAAGTCCAAAAAACATCCTTTTTTTGTTTCAGTACTGACACACTGTAAAACATCCTCTGAAGCACATTCTGCTTATTGAAAAGTACCAGAGAAAGCAATGCTGAAATTGTCCTCCGAGGCTAACATGCAAAATCAAACAAAAAGATAAAGAAATTATTACCCATTCCAGTCGACAAACATCTGTCAGATTTATATCTGTACTCATAAATGCTACAGCATGTGACTGCACACTACATCCCTGGAAGTCTCGACTTGGTGTGGATGTCAGTCTTACACAAAATGAGCTCTAAGAGTATTTGCTCTGTGCTTACAAATCCCCTCCCCCAGCTACTCCATTACTCATATAAACACAGATGAGTGACTAGCACAGAGTGTGGGATGAACTCGCTGGACTTCAGCTTTTGCTGCCAGGCTGCCAGTTAGTGCCTTACTATCCCACCTTATTTATAACTGTAGCTTGTGTTTTCATCTTAATTGTTTTGCTGATCCTGACTTCTTGTATACTGTTGGGACGTCATATTGAGTTCTACAAATCCTAAACTACACATAGCCTTGAGCCAAGGTGTTAATATCTTGTTTAAAAGACACTGTGTAAAAAAAAATGTTTCCTCAATTTATAACAACTTGACACAAGTACTAAAATGTTAATGACCACTGTAGAATTAATGGACCAAATTAATCCCTGGCACAATTCTATTGAAGTAATTAGAATTACAGGGATGAATTTTAGCCCAATATACTTTTATTTGAACCACTTTTTATTTATTTATTTATTTATTTAGAAAGAAAGAAGCAGGACTAGTTCAAGGCTTGATGTCTTTCAAAGACATTTTTTATCCTGAGTTTTGGCGTTGTACTTTGTTTCATACTAAAAGCACTCCTAATGTTTTGTTAAAAGCTTTAAAAGCAAAAAAAAGCATTTGTTACTAAAATTCCAGGTATACTGAGCTTGCATATAAATACAGTTTGAATTGGAAGATTAAATGGCAGGAGTTAAACAAAACTGTTATAAAATCAGGGTTTTTTTTGCATTGTTTCAGTTGCTACGGAGTCACAGCAGAAAAATGGCTCTTTCTAGAATGCTCTAGAACTATCTCACATATGACATACTAGCATTTTACATCTAATTCAAATACACAAGTAACAGAAAATCTTCAATATAAATGAATACTGACAATAGCCTTTCATTCTGATGGCTTAGGAGAAGGCATTTGCCTCTAAGATCCACTCCATTAAAGAAAATATTTGAAATATTTCCATTCACACTTGAAACATATACATTAACATTTGCTCCCAAATCCATTACAGATAAAGATATTGTTCTAACACTGTTTAAATTTCAAATATATCCATTTTGTGCTCTTGAGCAGTGATAATTGACTGAAGCTGAGCGAATAATTCATAACAAAACATGTATTTGACTAATTTAGCCTCCTTTTCAGCTTATGGCATGTTCATGAGCAAACTGCTATTTCCTTGAAGATGTTTATTCATAGTTATTTCTACTGCAGTTTTTAAAAATACTCTGCAGTTTGATTATGAACAGTTTTCTGAGAGAATTGGATATTCAAGATGTGTTGGCTGATTGTGACTGATCAGATAATTCACACAATTTTTTTTCCTGATCCCTGACTGGATGAGAAATTTTGGCATGAATACTCACGTATATATGTGAATGGAAAATTTGGTTTCTGGGAATACTCGCGCACATGGTTTTGAAATTTACTTTCTGCAAATATTTATGCCAGTGAGATCTGATAACTTGAGTGGTCACAGAAAGTCAACACGAGCAAAACAAATGAAAGTGAAACTTTGAACAAATAGTTAAAGAAAACTGATGGCACTTATTTGTGACCATTCTAGTCAATGTGACCGGCCTTCTGTCCAAAAATGAATCTGGGAGGCTTGAAATACTATTAGTTTAAATAAAACCCATTTTTGCTGTAAACTTTACAACATATTCCTCTTTATCTACCTGGCTGTGTGTTATTCTCTCCTCTAGCTAAGGGAAGGGAGCAAACCCAGACACTGAAATGCCACTCGAACCCTTGGCAGAGTGCAGCGCACACGCATCAGCATGGTGTAATATATCTTAAGGGTTGAAAGGTGCTTGGAACCTCTCAGGAAGTGCACACCACAATGAACCCTGAACACACAGCCCAAATCCAAGGGCTTCAGTTTCAGCTCTGAACGTCACTGTACTAAGTTGTGAGATTTTCAAATTGGGATCTAGGCAGATTCTTTCTTAAAGCTAGGGTGACCGGATAGCAAGTGTGAAAAATCGGGACGGGGGTGGGGGGTTATAGGTGCCTATATAAGACAAAGCCCCAAATATCAGGACTGTCCCTATAAAATTGGGACATCTGGTCACCCTACTTAAAGCCCTTAGCTTCTGCAGACTTGGAATCCAATTCAAACTTCAGTTACAAATAAAATGTATTCCATCAGGTCATTCTCATCCCCATCAACAAGTTACCACACAGTTTGGAACAATGCCATACCACTGGAGATCTCTGCTACACAGGGTCAGGCATTAGGATAATAGCTGGGCTGAAGTTCAGGATGCATGTGCCTTGACAGTGCTGTGTGGTAAAACTTGCATAGCACCTGCTCACAGTATGAAAGGTTCAAACCTGCTTGTCTGGGCCTTGATTCAGCAAGGTACTTAAAGGCATATGCTTCTTTTATGCATGTGAGTACCCCCACTGAAGTCAATGAAATTACTCATGTGCTTAAAAGTGGACCCTGGTCTTCAAGATTAAAGTTTATTTCAAGTTTAGTAGTTCATCAAGAGGATTAAATTCACTTACAAAACGTGTATCTATAAAAAGAAGTTACCTTCACAGTTACAATTGTGACTCAGACAAGAATCTAAAACAGAGCAGGGAAAGACTGCACTGGAGAATGCTACTTCAACTGCCAAGGTCTGCCAGACATTTCAGGTATGTCCAGGTAAAACACACCCACCTGTGCTGCAAAATGTAGCAGGCATGAGCTAACATTCCATAGATTTCACTGGTATGCTAATGGGCAATGGCCACACAGATGAAGTAAAGTACCCATGGCAAAAGTCTTAACACCTTAGATCTATTACTTTCACATGCATTTAATAATTTTGCTGGCCACTTTTGCTAAATTAACAGAGAGAAAGGGGGCCTAATTCATCACTCTGTTATGCCATTTTGCAGCAGTGTGATTTCATAAACTGAGTGGAGAACCAGACCATTGTTTCTTAAAATCTGATTTTCTCCCTCACAACCCATCTGCTCTTCCTACTTGGTCATGCAATGAAGTCATAACACTGGCCAGAAGTCTGATACCATGGACACAGGATTATGACTACACTACAGAATCAAGCAAGAGGTGCAGATGAAGAAAGGTCTAATTCAAACACAAATATTTGTAATAGTAAAACAATAAAAGGGAAGTATAACAAATTACTGATAAAGTAAATGGTATATGTATAGTATGAATGATCTTGTTTTTCAGTTCACTACTTCCTGGTAGTAAAGTCCTGTATTCCTGATTAGATGAAAAAGCATGAAATGGAAATAGCATGAATGTCAACAGTTACACAAGCCATAATGACAACCATCCCTTGACAACTCTCCCCATACAGGAAAATAGCTTATTGCCACTTTAGCTGTAAATTCTCAGGAGAAATTATTTATAGGGATTTGCTCAGAGATGGGAACACTTTTTTACTGTGTGTGAGGCGGGATGAGATTTGGCAGCACAGTAAAAATCATACACACAGATTGCGAGAGAGTATTTCACACAGTTTTGATATCAGAGGTCAGTGCCTATGGGAAGATCATGGATACTTAACTCACGTGATCAAAAATTTTGCCACATGGCAGGAAACAAAAAGACAGCAAGTCATTCATTGACTCTGGGGTGGGGAAGCAGAGAATGTGGACTACTTATCTCCTTGCCATTGAGTGGAGAGGGAATGCACTCCAGGGGACATTCATCTCCACTTATCGCTTTCTCCTTCCTTTGGAGTTAATGTTAGGACGGGAGATAGCTTTCATTCCCACCAGAGTCTCTACTGGGGTCCTGCCAGTAGAGGCTCCTGACGAGAAGCTCTCTATAGTCACATCCCCCATCTTCCGGAGCCATACCCATCCACTTTTTGTGCTGCACTGGCAAACTCCTTCCATAATGACAATCAAACAAAAGAAACATTGCACAATTCAGCTCTTGGTAAGTTTATCAGTGCAAAAGGAAACGTTATGTTCATAAATTTCTGACACTTTTTTCCTCTGTCCAAAATGCACACAAAACCATGTTTTAAAAAGAAAATTAGGAGTTAGTCCTTATCACGACCAACTATCTCTTGGTATCTTGAAAATAAGATTTAAACATTCTGTCCTTCTAGCTAGCCCACCTTCTTCCAGACTTTGGCTGAACATTATATAGCTTTAGAAAATAAATCACAACAAATGCCACAAGAGTTTTTATTACATAGACAGACTACAATTGCCCCATATTATATGTGGCACAACAAAAGAGGGCCAAATTATCTGATTGTGTAAACTGGCATAGCTTCATTGACTTCACCTAAAAATTTGGCCCAGTGTCTGTTAGGCCCAAAGCTGACTTTTAATAGAACTGCCACAGACTGTCATGATACACATCAAAGCTCCAAAGTTCCTGTTACCGTGAGTGAAATATATGTGGCCCTGTGCTCTGCCTCCTTCCACATCCTTATGAGGGTGCAGTGCATAGGGGAGCAAAATGGTAGAAAAAAATATATGTTGGAGCCTCCACATGGAGGACAGTGCTACAGGCTGCTCCCTCCACATGGTTACCTCTCTCCCTCCCACTATTCAGAAAAAGGAGACCTGGTAAGGGTGTAAGAGAAGCCACACTTAGTAGCATGTTCTCAGGAGAACTATAGGAAAAGGGGGGCATCAAGTTAAGGCTGATCAAAGCAGCATGATCTTTCCGGTGTGCCCTGGGACCTTTACTCCCCCCTGCCCAGAAGGCCACAGATTGGGCCAACACCCGATAACACACTTCCTGGCCCTGCTGTACTGTAATAGCTGATGGGAACTGTGGCGGGAAAGTCCCTTTGCATGTCTGGCCAGGAAACTGCAGGATCAGAGGCGGAGCCACAGATCCCCTACCTCCATTGGCCCAACCCACTGTAATACTGCAAGTTCATCAGACTAAAAGAAGAAAGCATCAGGTTCATACCTCACAGAGCCATGGGCTTCATTGTGTTAATTTGTTCCTCTCCATGCATGTTTGCACATAAGGGAAAGTACCAGCCATGGATTTTAAGAATTATTAAATAGCATATTTGAACTTTGGAACTATTATAATGTATTCAGTAAATGCTATGCACCAAAGGACTGTTTCTCTCTGTATACTAAGGCAACAGAGCTATGATACGATTATGTACTACATTTATGTACTGTTAAAAGTCTGAGCCTTATACAAACCAGACTAGTACACACCTAAGCTCTCAATCTTTCATTTCATTTTCATTTCCCCAAGATACTGGAGGGATCTCATGGCACCGTGTGGGTACAGCCGCGCTGGAGTGTAGGTACAGACAAAGGGATGGCCGCATGCCATGTTGGCCTGACTGGGTTTTGTAGGATAGTGTTACAGTTTAAAATATTTTTGGACACTGATTATAATCACAAGTCCAACTAGTTGAATCCTCGTGATAATACTGTTCTCTGGATTCATGTATTTTGACTGACATAAAAGACGTGTTGTTATAGGGAGGGTGAGAAAAAGCGGCTTTTGCTCAGTTGAGATCCAGCAACACTGGCATTGTGTCAAAATTGGTGCTGCAGCCAAGAGTCTTTAATGAGAGTGGAATGTATTACCTCATTTGTCATACCTGGATCACTTACGCATGCTAAGTCCAAAATAACCTTGGACTTTGCTGGCTGCTCAACAAACCATGTAAGTAAACAGTCCTGTAGTAATGCCTAAAACATGTACCCTTTCTTGATCACTCTACATTACTTATTCTAGCGAATGTCTAAGCAATTGTAATGCCCATGATCAAAGTCCCAGACTTTTTCAGGGCTCTCTGATCTGCATAACTATTTCCTGATATGACTTCTCATCCTGGCCTCTAGGTCTTAACTGTTTCTCAGAAACACTTAAAAAGAACAAAAAAGCCTATCACCATTTCCTTAAAAGAGGAGTGTGCTGGGGTAGCTGTTCTGCATTTCTGCTTCTAACTTGTAGTGCCATACTGCTTCCTGCGGCTTGCGGAATTTATTTCCTTGTTATTGTTTTGTGGAAGGATTGGGATGGAGCAGAGGCAACGGTACTTTTGCCTACAGCAAAGATGATTAGCCATACCAATATAGAAACCAAGTGGCTTTGTAATAATATTGAGGGCCACAGTCAAATAAGGGGAGGAGGAAGATTTGGACATCAAGCATGGGACTGAAGGGGTGATTTAAAACTGAACCTTGCAAAGTTCTCAGATGCACTCAAGCCTTGAATCCCAGAAACCCCCAGGGCTGATCAAGCATACCTGAAGGGGGCAGACAGTCACACACAGATTAGCCTGGCAAAACCTAGCTCTTCGCTGAAGAATATTATTACATGTTGCACCTTTTAAAACATAATTACTAGAAAGCCAACCATCTTACTAAAGAAGGATCCCTACCATTCACCCCTCATACAAGGGAGCTTCTAGCATCCTACAGTATCTGGAAGATAAGAATGAACATATCGCTGTATTTAGGTGAAGTCTCAAAAGCTAGCCTAGGATTAGATTATCTCCGATGCTATTTTGGACTCATAGCTGCCTCCTTGACTTCCTCCTCTTCTTGGCCTTCTCTTTTTATATCTCTCACCTCATCCCCAGTCCCTGTTCCACATCCCAAGTTACAGGTTTTGCATTTAATTTTTGAAAAGTCCATGTATTAGCTCCTGCCTCCTGGAAGCAGCACCCACTGCACACAGATTGATAAAAGCATAGCTTCTGATGAGCTGAGCCCATGTCAGGAGGAGAGGGCAAGCAGTCAGCACACAGCATGGCGTTGTGCAGATGGGGGTGAAATGAAAGTGGACCACAACACAAGGCAAAGGCTCAAATGTCAGGCTCAGGTGGAAAATCAGACCCTAGTTTAGAAAAATCTCAATCATTTTAATTTGGGGAAACTTTTCTATAAACCAAGATACAGGGCCTCATCCTGCCCCCCACCCCACCCGCCATGGAAATCAATGGCAAACTCCTACTGATTTCAGTGGGAGCCAGACTAGGCTCCTACCTTTTTCAATATAGAGATTAATATTAACCCTTCTAACACAACCTTCAGAACAATATTTCCCTTTATAACAGGATAACTGCTATTGCTATAAACACTAGTCCATATTTATATATCTGTACACACACACACACACACACACACACACACACACACACACACACACAGACTCAAGATAGACATATTCTGAGTCTCCAAAAGTTTTTAATACTAAAGTATTATTTTCATGTTTTTCTAATCCAAGGACTTGCTCATTCTTTTCTGTAATTTATATACACTGTGGACTTATAATGGAACATGTCAGAATAAATCTAAAAACTATTGTGGACTCGATATCCTTGAGAGAGGCACTAAACATCTGAACAATTTTCTAACTCATAAGTATACAGAGTGTACTTGTGTAACCATTTCTAAAGGTTTTGTTTTGGAAATGAGATATTCTATTCTCAATGTGGAGAAAATCAATTTGCTGCCTCTCTAAAGAAAACATTCCTCATTTGGAAATAAGTGGAACAGACACTTTTTAGTGGGGATTAATATGGAGACATTTGACTTGTTGCAGATTGAATTTGGGTTTCCCTTTCCCCCTCCCCAGACTACGACTTAAAAAAAAGCAAAGACCACCATTGTGTGGATGACTATTTTAATTATTTTGTTAAAAACAGAAACACTGGATGTATTGCACATATCATACTAGATAATTAAGGGCCTGATTTTGCAGAAGACTGAATGTTTTCAAATTCCACTGAACACAATACAAATTGAAGGCACTGAACCGTGCAGGATCAGGCGCTTGGACTAATTTTCTTCTCTGCTATATGGCTAGAGTTCAAAACTTTTGCTATAAAGGCTTCTTGCTTACTTTTCGCTATGTTAGCATTTAAGAAAAGGGTGAGTTTTTGGAATATTCACAACAAGAAGATGGACATTAAAGGTTAAGGCCCTGATTCAACAAAGCACTGAAGCACACACCTAACTAGCATATAGGTAGTTCTATTGGACTTCACTTGGACTAGTCACCATGCTTAAAGTTAAGCACATGTTTAACAGCCTTGCTGAATTGAATCCTACATCCAGTCCAATAGGATTACATTTGTGAGGAAGGGGAGCAGGATTTAGCCCACAAAGAAGAAGCTATCAGACTTAATTATAAAGTAGGGCATGTCTGGACTGTGGTAGAGTATCTGACCCTTGTTCATTAAAGTTTTTCTTTCCCCCAATGTGAAACTGACTTTTAGCCTCCACACCCACAAACTTCAATGGACACTTCTGTATGTTGCCTCCAATTACAGTGGACTCTGAACTCGGTATCAGACAAAACTGTATGCAGATCACAGCACTTGCAAAAGAAAATCTGACTCTTTAGAATATTCTGTGTTAAAAACCAGGGCAAAAGGGTGAACAGGAACAACTGATTATGTAATAGCCAAGACAAAGGGACTGCAAACACAGCAGCGACAAGTGACAGTGCACTGCAAACCCATGTAAATCAACTAATCTCATCCAAACTAGGCAAAACACACCATGTACCAATAGCAACTAACTTCTCATTAGGAACCTTTACAAAATAAAAGACAAACAAGAACATACAGCACATGTTAAGGAGGTTTTCCTGGCAGCATTTCCTTCTATTCCTGACAAAAACTAGCATTCATTAAACTGCTCTCTAGCAGAGTCAGCACTACTCAATGAAGACATGACCTACTTACCTTGATAATAAGATAGCTACATACCCAATCATTCCCACACAGATAGAAAGATTAGACAGATTGGATGAGCTGACAGACAGGTAAGAAATGGGCATTGTATAAGAACCTAAATAGATACATAGAGATTCACACAAGAGGAGTAAAAAGGAATGTTTCTAGGAACCTTGGTTTTGGGATTGATAGTGAGAGCTATGAAGCCATGAACACCTTACTGCTCGCATGTGGAAATGACAAATAAGTTATTTAAGACAATTATTTCATTACCCATTTGTATCACATCACTGTGGCAAGTAAAACTGCTTTACTTTAAACATAAGAATGCTATGGGTTCAGTTTCTCCCTTTCCTTTTCTCAGCACCCTACCACTGCACTGGGATGTCATTATAATTTGCTAGAGATACTCACATTGGATGAGGACGCAAGCAGCGAGATTAGCAGGAACTATGGTGTGTACTCCATTCTTGAGATCTATATGTAACTTCCATTAGAATGAATAGGGTGAAAGGAAATCAGGTGGAAAATGCACCCAGACAGCAAAGGTGGGATTTTCCAAAGCGCTCAGCCTTGGCCTAACCCTGCCCCTACTGAAGTCATTGGGTTACTGGTGAACATTATACTCTAGGTGCACAGTATCACCACTGTGCAACATTGTGATCAACTGAAAAATTATTATTGGGGCCACAATGATCACAATTTTTCTCTAGCTGCTTTACGAGCCGAGTTCTAAACAACGTGTCATTTATGTGAGTTCATGCTGGTGGCACCAACATTCTGCCTTCTTTTCAGCAATTTTCCAGATCCACATTTCTTTCCAGTAATCTTTCTATATCTAGATATGTATATGACCCTCTTACGATAGCAGTGGTTCTCAACCAGGGGTATACGTAACCCTGGGGGTACATCAACTCATCTAGATATTTGCCTAGCTTTACAACAGGCTGCATAAAAGCACTAGCTAAGTCAGTACAAACTAAAATTTCATACAGACAATGACTTGTTTATACTGCTCTATATACTATATGCTGAAATATAAGTACAGTATTTATATCCCAACTGATTTATTTTATAATTATATGGTAAAATTAGAAAGTAAGCAATTTTTCCATAATAGTGTGCTGTGACCCTTTTGTATTTTTATGTCTGATTTTGTAAACAAGTAGTTTTTAAGTGAGGTGAAACTTGGGGTATACAAGACGAATCAGACTCCTGAAAGGGGTACAGGAATCTGGAAAGGTTGAGAACCACTGTCCGATAGTATCCCTATACCTAACAAGTATTCTGAGTTAGAAATAACAATCCCTCACCCTCTCTTTGTATCGTCCCATCCAGTAGGAGATGGATCTTCATTGGTTTATAGGAGTTTTGTTTGTCTGTATGTGGGTAAGTGAATGAGTGAGTCTGCGCATTGCGTGTGCTCATAGTTGATATATTTATTTTATATACGTCAAAGAAATTAGTTTTGTATTTTCAGTTTAGAAAGCAGAGAGGACCACAGTCATTCTTATCTCTTGCAGGAATGATTTCAATAGTCCAGGTCCAGCTCCTGTTACAGTTTGTGTCCCATTCTCATAAGCCTCCCTTGGCAGTTTTATTGAGCCCCTGTAGCATAGCTGTCATGAGAGGCCATGGTCACAGAATGAGAAATTATCTTTCAGGTAGCTAGAGCTTTGAATAGCATAACAGAGACCTTGAATTGGGTCTGCGTTCCTGAGGATTCAGAGTTGGAGCAGGGCAGAGCACTGGGGTGATGTGTCCACAGTGACCTGAGTTACTCAGCAAATAGGAAACGGTATTTTTCACCAGCTGGAGCTTTTTTCAGCGAGTGCAAGAATGGAAATAGTAACCCTAGTCCTCACCATAGCACCTGAGAGGTTTGTGGTTTTAAATATAACAGCCCTGATGGTAATCTCATTTACACTAGTGCAAACACACTGAGTTCAGCTTAATTATTGCCAATTTACACAGGTGTAAATCAGATCAGAATCAGACCCATCTTAAGCACGTAAACAAAACCCTAGACACAGTGAAATATTATTCTTTACATGTTAGTAACAGAGCAAGTTTTAACATTAACTGTGAAGATGGTTGCGTAATGTTCTTTTGCAGTCAGTGTTGGTTCTTAGGGAATTATCTGGGTGGATTAAACAGAAAGACTATTAAACAGTTTACACATTTCCATGTGTTTCTGATGTTTAACTATAGCCTGTGTTTGTCTCCATCTACAGAACTGTTTTATACCACATGGTATGCATATTTCAGCATCCAGCATTATTAACTCACGACCAACTGTCAGTTGATCATTATCTAACACATGGGGTCTCCAAAAAATCCTTATTTGGGCAAAATCAGCCTTCTCAACCACTCTGTCTATATTTTCCCTCAGAAGAACTTTATTTGGATTATTATTTGCTGTCAATGGAAACTCAGAGGTTACATATGTAGAAATTTGCAGACAGGGAAATAAATCCTCACTGAGTTTAAACACTTAGTTGATATTAAAACCATCTCCAGCTTTGTTAGTTTAAAGAAAACTCTCAGTTGCCCTCTAGTGTTACATGAATGTCATGCAGAATAGCAGCAAGAGAGGGGGAAATATACACAAATGGTACAATCATGTTAAAAATATGCAGGGATGAACATTTTCAAGAATATTTCAAGATCACAGAATTTATCCTAATTTAATATGACATGATTTTCTGTACTGATAATATTTCTTATAAAGAATGAGGGGGAAGTTCTAACTTTGTGGAAATTACAATTTTTTCTTTGAAACACAATGCTTGGATTATATTTACCACTATAATTGCAGTGTATGGCACAGTGATTTTATGAGTTAGAACCTCTGAAAAGAAATCACAATACCTACTGCATTCTATATACCATAGTTCATTCATAACTAAAAATAGACTGGTGTATAACCTGATTCAGCTATTATATGAACCTAGGGAACACGTGAGTCTGTAGAATTCCCTAGCACAGAAGAGAAGTTGAGTTTGCAAAAGAATCAGTTTGTTTCTGAAAATGGACAACATATGTAAAGATTTAATATACAAAACCAGGTGTATATATAGTATATATCTTCATATGTACCCATTTTCATCCTATACAAAGCAAAAATACCATATACAGCCTGAAACTATAAATTTAATAATAGATTACCAAATTAAGTCTGCACAATCACTTCATTAAAAAAAACCATTTCAATGTAAAATACAGCTGTAGGGGTTTGGACAATTTCCTGCATAACAGGCCCATCCCTGAAATGTAAATAACACCGGTATTAAAACAAACCAATAAGGGTACATCAGGAAAAAAAGAGTACATGAAAACATAAATGCACTTTCCAGCCTATCCTGCCAAATCTTTATTTAATTTGAGTGTTGCTTTGATAAATCACTATTGCTTCAGTCAGGTTTTTTTTTTTTAAATGTCCTGTTATTCTTAACACAACTCCAGGGCTGATTAAATCTTAACATTTGAAATATAACAAGCCAACAGAGTTTTGCAATTAGAATTATTCACTTATTTCCTGTGTATCATCAGCATTCCTGAAAGAATGTTGCTATAACATTAAACAACAGTGTGATCTTTAGAAATACATGATTTGCTTGTTCTGTTTTTTTCCAATACAATTGTGCAACTTTAAAATCCTCTTCTTTCCCAATTCCTTTCTCTCAAGCGTATGCCCTTGATAGTGACTTATAATGTTTATAAAAAACAAGTTTGAGGAATTTTTTTTTAAAAACTTAAAATCCACTACAATATTACTCAATGGTTACAGATTAAAAAAAGATAAATATAGCTCTATTTGGGAATGGAAATCCATAAAAAGTTAATTATAAGGATTTCTCTTTTCAGTTTGACAAGACAGAAATGCCACAAGAAGTACATATGGCAATTCAAAAAATATAATCAGGGAAAAGGCAAAATGAACATTTGAATGACGAATAGTTTAGATTTGCATAATCTGATATTTATGTAGCACATTCTTTCCAAATGGATTGCAGTGTTCTTCAATTTTTAATCGCTCTCAGCATACAGATTATAGGTATAGGAATCACTTTTTCCATCAATAAAGTGCAGCCACCTCTGGGGTAAAATGGGGAATTTGTTTAACAGCACACAGCAACACTACACAACCACGTTAGGACAGGCAAAATTACATGCCTGAAACTAGAGTGGGAATTCAGGTATGTATCCAGGCCCTGATCATAAATGAATTCTGTATGGGTCACGGGTGGAGCTCTGCACACTTTGCAGAGTCTCAGTGGAATTGACTAAAGGATCCAGGTTCCTCAGGGTAAAGCTGGTCTCTTACCATGTATTTACAAACTGGTGGATAGTTCCTAGGGGCCTCAATTTCCACCAAGGCCCCTAAGTATTACTGCAATAATACGTATATAATTACCTTATTCTAAATTCCAATTTGGCCAGACACAAGGGTTAATACCCCACGCCTTGTGAAAGATGCCATGGGATTTTTAATGACCACAATGGGTAAGAACCTCATGTTAACATATCATCTGGAAGGACCTCAGCACAGTGTTTTAACACCATCCTGGGGCAATGATTCTGTTCTGACAGAAGGAATCACAGTACCCGCAAATTAACCAACTATGTATCTGGGTTTTCCCACAAAGTCTCCCATCCAAGTGCTTATATAGCCTGATGCTGCTTAGCTTAGGAGACACGACAAAAGTCACAGCTTAGAGAGAATAAACACCAGCAGTGTCTATGTAGCTACTTTTCACTAGCTTCAAACAGCTCGAGCCAATCCATAAGAAATGAGCACCAGACTTCCATGTATCGTATTAAGAAGATATGGACTGCTGCTGAGATGAATATCAAGATTCATCAACTCAAGAGGTAAATATTGACTGAGGCAAGCAAAGGTCAATACTGGTCAATATTTACTCAAGACACATTAAATCTAGACAATGTTACATACATTCTGAATGGCTATCAGAAATCTCTGCAAGTCTTCGTTATGGCTAAGGATTTCAAAAGTGTAACCACGTTTCCTTTTAAATCAACATTCTAAATGAAGAAGAAGTTAGAGACAGGAGCGTCACCGGCGGAAGGTCCCGCCGCGGAAATACCGCTGCAGTCGCTGCCCTTCAAATAGCAGTGCCCTAGGCGACCGCCTAGGTCGCCTAATGGGTTGCGCTGGCCCTGGTTAGAGAGAGACTATTATTCATCTAGTGCAAAGTGAATTATAGCTTTCACTGACCACAGCTGTAGCCAGAGCAGAGGCACATACAGTATTTACATATGCTATCTGTCTGGTTTGCATTCCAAATGTCAGTATTACTGACCTCTGAGGATATGAACAATAAAAATTTACTGATTCATCACACAACATTATTTCAGACAACTAGGATTTTCTTCTTGGGTAGGAATGTACCCTGCTCCCCTCCCAAATATACATAAATTCAGGCTGAAACTTTATCTCAGGGTTCTGCTTCCCATGAGCAAACTACTTTGAGGATGCTGTCAATCAAAAGCTTTGGGGGAAGTTAGTTATAGCCTTATTATTTACTGTTGCAAGTATATTAGTCCTAATATTTATCTAAGGTTTCAAGCTTACTCTCTCATTTCTGAAAAATGGAAACCTGGCCATTTTTGTTTGAAGCCACAGTGTACTCAACTAGCCTACCACGGAGTAGGAATGTTTAAAATAGAAATTCCAAATAATTTATAATGATTAGATTAGATTTTCAGAGGCGCTTGAGGAAACTCTTCACCCAAATCCCATAGAATTTCAATCGGATTTGGGATCCTACCTCCCTTAGGCACCTTTGAAAATGCCAGCCAAAGTAAACAACAAATGAGTAGTTCCTCCTTCTCTTTCATTCATCCAGATTCAAGTACCAAAACATAGTAATGAACACCCATTTTCAACTTTGTGTCTATTCAAATGTAGTATACGGTAGATCCTATGACCACTGATGTCAATGTGCTTTGGATCAAACACTAATTGTTTTATTCCATTCACATTCTTATTTTGTTTTGTATTCATCCCACTCTTCTCTCTCTAGTACCTTTCCTCTCTATTGGTGAATGGGGTGATTTTACTTTGCTGTGAAATCAAAATGAAATCAGCTATACCCCACACCTTTGTTCAGGGCTGATCTACACTACAAAGTTAGGTTGGCTTAACTAGATCACGCAGAGCTATGAAAAATTTCAAACTCTGTGTGATGGTATGTGCTACAATGTTATGGGTTGCACCGCTGCAGCTGTGCCTCTGTAATGTTTCTAGTGTAGATATAGCCACAGTGAGTAACAACAGAAATGTTCTGTCATTCTGAATCTTCTTCTTCAGGCTTGGTGAGACCAAAAAAATTCTGGAAAGGTGAGACTCCAAATGTGCACAGTTCTAAACTTCAGTGATGGTGTAAGCTTAGATGTATAAGATTCACTGTTTCTTATAAAGCAACTTTAAGTCTTAGCAAAGAACTAAAACATATCTGCTTCTGAAATAATATGGAATCCATAAAGTGGACCTGAAGTTTAAATTCAAATATACATTTTTTAAAAATCCAGAAAATGCTTTTCTAAACCAGCAGATAGATCTGCAACTTAAAACTTGCAGTAATATCATATTTTAGAACTTTAATAAATAATGCTTTTACCTTGATTACAAAATAATATCCTGCCATGAAACCCCAGAGAGTAGAGGTAGGAAATCATTTGACAAAAATTAATGTCACACTTTTCATAGAACTAAGCATTATAATTATTAGTGAAATACACTTTTCAAACTTGTTAACACAAAATTAACAATTACATACATCACTTAATTTTATAAGTGCGTATCTCTTGAAGAACCCACTAGCTAACCAGGCCTAGTTCAGTTTTAATATATACATGCAGTACTTGTAGCACGGAGGGGATATAACTATGTCAGTGCTGGCACTGTAAACCCTGAAATGGCAAGTGCTATTAAACTGAGATGTAATCATGTTGAAAGGGAAACATTAACAAACAGCAGACAATTGAGAAGAAAATACAGTGTGCTTGTGTTCTACTACATGTGCTTCAAAACCTTATATAACTATTCATTGTCTATTTCATCTGGCTATGGTCCCGGTTTGCTCTATTCTATGCTATACTAATTTTACAATAATAAACTATTACACAAGCTTTATGCAATCATGCATAGGAAACAGTTGTGGAAGACATTACATTTGATTATCTTTCTACCAAAGACACCATCTTGAAATTAAACAATAGCCTGGTAGAAATGTATAGGAGTTAAAAGGAAAAAAAGAAATGGATCTTTACTAAAAATTAGAAATAATGTTAAATCTCAGAAGTGCAGCCTTTAAAAACAGAGATCTCCCCCGTCCAAAATTCACACTCCAAACCCTCCATGAATATACTACGGATAAATACCTCTAAACTGACAATATTACTTGAGAGTCAGCATTGTACTATACCATATTGAGTTGATGACAATTAGTGATGTTGGAAATGTAAATATTTGTTATACACCACCTTTAGGTAAAAATGAAGCAAGGCAGTTTACAAAGAGAAAAGGAATGTGTGAAATAGTTTGGGTTTAAAAAAATTATTTATTTATTTATTTATTTATGCTTCGGCATGAATCAACATGAACTGATGAGATGCCTAGGTTAACAGTTGTCTGTACCAACAAACCTTTGGACAGTTGCTAGACGGTTACTGCAAATAGAAAAAATGTAACAAAGGAAGTTATAGATATGCAAAGATAAGGTCCAAAACAGCGATTTCAGGTACTGCATTTGCCTATGGAATTATCTTGGAATCTTCTACTAAACCTGGAAATGAACATTAATCACACTGGCTCAGAATTGTTATATTTAGTCATGGAACGGTGCCAAAAAAACAATACTGATCTATAGTATCACTGACATATTTACATCTAATATCTCATCAACCATTAAAGCCAGAAATAAATGTCTTTTACCATTGGAAAGTGTGGAATTCTCACATCTCCCAGATATAAACGATTTAGTTCTGGCCAAACTTAAAAAATCATAGTATTTTGATTACCATCTTGCTTCCACCACATACTTCGATTACAACATTTTAGCAGCTAATCTCTCAAACCACTAAATCTAGTAAACCAATATTTTATATGGGCCCCAGGGGCACTACCACAATGCAAATAGCCACAATTCTTGCCAAAAGCTGAGATTCAGCTTTCAGAGGACATAGGGTCTTATTCTGCACCACTGAAACCAATGGAACTTTTGCATTGACATCAGTGAGAGCAGGATCAGATCCAGGTAGCTTTAATGCCACATTTTGCTCTAAATTACATTGGTGTAAATCCAGAATTACTTCATAGACTCCTGTAGAGCGCCTTTTGATTTACATGAGAGAATCTGATATCAGAATCTCAAATCAGCCATAGTTTGTATTCCCCTGAGCTGCCACTGTGCCTTGTGGGAGTTGTTATTTCAGTACCTCATGCCCCAGGTCTCCTCTGTGGGTAGGGCTCCTTTGCCAAACTAACTCTCCCATGATGTACCATGTCAGCTCACCAACAGGGGAGACTGTGGAATATCATGGAAGATGTAGTCTAGTCAGGCAAACCAGCCCACCTGAACTACAAGCTCCCATGAGGCCCCACAGCAGCCAGGTGAACACAGATTATTGTTGAAATGACTGAACATGAAACCTTTCAATGAAGTTGGACAAACTAAACTATTTTGATTTGGTCCAACCCAATCCCAAATGAAATGTTTCATTTCAGTTTTACTGATGAAATATAGAAGCATTTCAGCAAAACTGAAATGCCCTGTGGAAAAATTTGTTTTTGGGGAAATAGCATTTTCCATAAAAGCATTTTGGTGGGAAATTTCCAAGCAGCTCAACTTTCAAGGTTCATGAAATAGGAGTAGCTAAACTCATGTCAGAATTAAAACAGAGGGGGTGGGGGGGAAATACCTACCGGTAAGTGGAGAATCAGAAAATGAAAGGAGAATGGTAGGGAAGGTTCAAAGTCCCATAGCATGGTTTATTTATGTGTTTAGACTTGGGTCTAAAGAGCCCCCCGAAACCACCAGAATTTTGAAGTGTTGAAGGCTGTCCAGCTGCAGGTGGGATGTGGCACGTAGGGTGCTACAAAGCCTCCCCCCCACAACTGACGAGGTCTTTTGTTTTGTTTACTAACAGACTCAGGCCTCATTTCATGGTGTGTAGATGAAATCCTATATCTTGTTTAGACTGTCTTTTTATTTGGATGAAAAGACGAATTGGATATTTGTTATCTCAAGACCTCCCCATTTCCATGAACATTAACTTTTGGACCCAAATATGCAGCACAGCCTTAATGACTTTCCTTAACTCACCTGAAATGGGAGCTCACATTTCTATTCATTCATCTCAGCCCCTCTTGCTCTCCAGAATATTTTTTGCTGGTTGCTAGGCAGCTATTGTTGAAAATATGCATGAGGTATTAATTGACTGAGCGCTTAAAAATTCTTTAAAATTGAGAACATCACCATACCTAAAATAGGACATTTCCTTATATCAGACAACTCCAGATACAATGTTGGGAATGTTGATGGCTGCAGTGTGTCAGGGGCTGGATGAGTCTCGAGAATTATTCTCACACAGTACACGTCGCAGAAACAAACAAACCAAAAAAATTAATAACCTCATTCTATAACAGAGCCTTATTCAACAGATAAATTACTTCATGTCTTGTTAATCTTTTTGCTTATTGTAACTTTGTTTACAATGTTCCATACTTTTCCTCTGACATGTGCATTTCATATTTTCATTTTTTAAGCCACAGATGACTTTGGGCTCCTCTGTTATTACAGTTAATTTTAGAACTTGCTGAACATATCAGCCAATTATCTTCTAAACCCAAAATGGAACCAGCAAGTATTCTTATTTGCTTCACTTCAAAGAGATACTGTAGCCTCATTGCTGATGCCAAGTGCTCTGTGCTTCTTACCAGTAAATGCACATTTCATTTTATAGAGTTTTTTTTTTCCAAAAAAACATTCCAATGTCATGATCAAGCTCGAAAGACAGTAAACACAGACTTCCATAAATTGACTCTAACTTCTAAACTAAACAACTGAAACGATTTGCAGCTAGGTAGGTTTTTTAGTTTTTATTTTATAATAAACCCCTCTCTGTCATAACTAAACATACACAACAGACATCCAACACAATTACAGAAAGTGTTTCATAATTACCACCACCAAAAAACCTTAAAGAACTATAATTTTTGATAAATCAGTCAATTGATTGTAGTCCATTCTGATACAATCTAATAAGGATAACTACATTGCTGATACTTGAATGTGTTATTCTGCTACAAAAGGTTGAGGGAAGAGCTTAATTATTTTATTAAAGATATTCTTTCTGCTTTTCAAACTTTGATTTTTCACCCATAACTATTATAAAATAGGCCATGGGCCTGTTTTGGTACATTTCAATAGAGCCAGTACAGTTAGGGCTGCAAGATCATGACGTACATTCCATGTTGTGCTTAATTTTACCATTGAAATGAGAAGCAAAACCATCAATGCTTACTTAAAGTACACATACCACATTATAGTAAGGAATAGTTTTCACCGTTATAGGAACTTTTATTTATTCCCACCTTCCCTGCTTCTTTCACTGTAGCCTACTGTAATAGCAAGTCTGAAATGAAACCCACTTTGGGCTCCAACAATGCTGAAAGCTTCCTTATAGCAGTACCCTGTCATTGTGACAACAGCTGTTGTTTGTGTATGTCGTCCTCATTGACATGGTTATTACAATTGCCCCTTTCAGTTTCTTTCTTACCCTTTCTGTGGGTTGAAGTCACCAGTTTAAAATCAAATTCCTCCTCTTCTTGTACTCAGGTGTTGCTATTAACTGTTTGAAAGACTGTGTTAATTAACACAATCTTTCAAACTATTATGCAAAAAGTTCAGGTAACTAGAGATACGCCTAAAGGATGTATAAAGAGTCACATTAAGTCTGTATGTGATTTTGGCGCATGTTATTAGTTAACATATTTAAATGAGATGCTATCAAGTCAGCTTTTAAAATCCTGCCACAATTAAAACACAATAGGGCAGCTACAACACTTCCTATGTAGGGCTAATGTATTAGGCACTATCTGTGAAAATAAAACCCAACAACTATGCTTCAAATGTACAGATCGCTAGTACAAATTGAAAGGTATGTGTATATGTCTGAAGAAGGACAGAGCTCAGTAAGTTTTCCAAACTCCACCAAACATTGGACCACACCTGAATTTGTCTAGCTTCAGCCACTAGATCTTGTTAAAAGAACAGGAGTACTTGTGGCACCTTAGAGACTAACAAATTTATTAGAGCATAAGCTTTCGTGGACTACAGCCCACTTCTTCGGATGCTGTAGTCCACGAAAGCTTATGCTCTAATAAATTTGTTAGTCTCTAAGGTGCCACAAGTACTCCTGTTCTTTTTGCGGATACAGACTAACATGGCTGCTACTCTAGATCTTGTTATGCCTTTGCCTGTTAAACTAAAGAGCCCCCTACTATCAGAAATCTTCTCCTCATGTCGCTACTTATAGACTGTAGCGTGCAAGTCACCTCTTAACATTCTCTTGGATAAACTAATACATTGAGCTTCTTTAATATCTCACTTTAAGGCAAGTTTTCCAGACATCAAATCATTCTTGTAGGTCTTGTCTTAGCCCTTTCAAATTTTTCAACATCAGTTTTAGAGTGGAACCAGAACTGCACACAGTGTTCCAGTAGTGCTTCTCTAATACTATATACAGTGCTCATACCACCGGCTCAGTTTCTACTTGATATTCCCCTGTTTATACATCTAAGGATCATGTTTGCTGTCTTAGCTCCTGCATCACACAGTTGGTTATCCATCATTATCCCTATGTCCCATTCACAACAATAAAGACCAACATAGCTGCCCTGACTCACATGCAGGATGTTTGACCGATTTGAATTAGTTAAAGGACTAAGATAAAGTTACACTTATTAAATGCCAAAAAATCATGCTTCCATTGAAGTTAATGTCAAAACTTCCATTGTTTCATTGGCATTTGGTCCTTAGTGTACAGACAGCCCTTAAAGTTTCACTGTAAAAGTTCTAATGGCTATTATAAAGCTCAGAGAAGCCAAACACCTTATTTTTTCTGCAAAAGGTAATTACTTTTTGATTTTTGTCTAGTTAATAAAATATATTCACTACTCATCCATAGAATCCAAATATGAGAAGGAACGTGTATCCACTGACTATTACTGGGAAGAGGTCGTGGTCAGAAATGCTCAGGTCTAGTTCAGGTAATGTCAGGGGAATAAAAAATAGGCTGTTGAGAGGTTCTTATGTTTTTCGCTTGAATTATGAACCAGTCTCCATACTCCTCTCTGATCGGTTTATAACGAGTGAGTTTGGAGACTAAGGGCCTGATCCAAAGCCCACTGATGACAGTGTAAAGACTCCCGTTGAACTCAGTAGGCTAAGGATCACGTCCTTATATCCTAGTGCCTAATATCAGAGAGCAGATCATATCACAATTTTTTCAAGTGGTACATGGGTATTTTGCAAATCCTTTAAAAACTACAATCATGTCAACATGACATTTAAAAATCTGCAGAAATCTCAGTCTCTCTCCAGATCATATTACTAGGATATTTTAAAATATAAAAACTACTCAAATTTGCTATTAATTTTCTTCCTCTCTTAATATTGCTGGCTTATTTAAAATATAAACTACTGAAATTTGCTATTAATTTTTTTTCCTTTGACTTGTCTCTACATTGCATCATCTCCCAATTACTGTGATTTTGCTGAGTATGCCAGTTTCTTAAAGGCCCAGCTATAAAATGTATGGACTAATTGTTGAGCAGAACTGAAGAGCTATTAAAACTGCAATAGTACAGCACTTCCAGTGGTAGTCTATTATTTCTACATGATTGGTTTTGTACAGCTCTAACTCATGCACTGAAACTCTTAGATAAATTAACTCCTTCATTTTGACATAAGTATCACAGAGAAAATTTAACATGAATGTACATTTTTCTTCAGATATTTTATATGTAGTATAGATAATTTTAATGCATGTTACTGAAGATTACATATTATTTGAATTGAGAGCAGTTTGCTGTTTTATAAAGACTATAATAAATTGATTCTGATTTCAAAATTATCCCATGTTCCTATTTCATGTTTCTCTGTCATATACATGTTGGAGTATGTTTACAGAACTTTATGAACTATAATAAACAACTCAGGCATTTCTAAACAGCTATATAAGAGTGGGTCTTAAATGTACACATTTTAAAGATTATTTTGCGAACACCAAGCTCTTTTCCCAGCTGTTTTACATTTTGAATTTCCCAATAAATGAATAACATACTAAAAAAGCAAACAAGATCTGACATTATTTAGTCTAAGTTTCTAAAATGGCGTAACATCTGTAGCTAAAAACAATTTTGAATAACTATATTTAACTATCATCAGTATTCAATTATTCAAAACTAGTTTTCTTTACAGTCCAGCTATGTGGCTTAACAATGTGGTATTCGAATGTTTCTTTTAATTGTTTCGTCCTTCCAACAGCCACAATACAGCAAAATGAAAAAAAAAATCTCATATCTCTTTTATATATATTCATGTGACAAACCCATGATCTCAGTTAAGTGCCACAACTGTTCATTAACACGCATCACAGTCACACAGTCAGTTCTGCAAGCTTTGATACCATGCCAAAATGAGGGGCTCAGCAAATGGCACTTTGACCTTTTCACTACTAACTTCAGTCTTTATTAAAATCTCTGAAACTTCAGGTCTGTTTCCTGCTTTACCATCTTTTATCTGCTTTATAAATACCTAATATTCACTCATTAAACAGAAAAATTTGCTACATTCTTATGTAATGCTAGATTCCCTTTCCACTCACAAGTGGCTTGTGAAATGCCTTTGATTAAAAAAAACTAAAGAATTCTAAATGTGCATTGCAGGCTCATTTCCAGAGCACTCAAGCATGTTGTCCAATTTTGAAAATCTATCAGGATACATGTAAATTTATCCAAGTTTCATAAGAGTCAATTTTCCCTGTTGAATTTTAAGTAACAATACATGAAATGCTCTCTCTCGCTCTTTTAAATTATGTTTGCATTGCTGAAGTCTTTAGCTTGACCATTTGTGTTGGGACAGAGACTGATTTTTTCCCCCAGCAGGGCATCCGTTGCCAACAATAGAGTCACCAAAACCACTAGCACCAAGGAGTTAAATGTTATCCCATGAGAGACAAATAGAGGCTTTGATCATTTTATGGTCCTCAAACAAAGATAGTGGGGAAAATCATGCAAATTATTTTGGCTAACAGTAACTAACTAATTACAGGTAAGAAAAATCAGAACATGTTCACGAGTCATTCATGTGTTTTCATTCTTTGTGAACTTGCTGGCACACCCTGGCTGCTTCATTTCTTGCTTTAAATAAGTAAGCACTGGAAAATATGTATAGTATTTGGAACTACAGGGAATGACATATTAATTCAAAGGTTCCTTTGTATAAGTTTTCATTTTCCATATTTGAAAAGTAGCTTTAAGGAAACTCAAGACCTGCCTACAACCTTTAATTTATACCACCCTTCACCCAAAGATTATCTAGACTGTATAAGCTACTTTTTCAAGTTACACAATGACAAGGCTTAAAAAACTGAAGTATCATCATTAAGCAATTCAGAAGCCTTGGCTGCTCCTATTAGCAGTACCATTAGGGAACCCAGAAAGCCCTATGCTAAAAAAAACTTAAACAAGGTAATGGGTAT
The DNA here is from genome assembly GCF_013100865.1 of Trachemys scripta elegans. Lineage (NCBI taxonomy): Eukaryota > Metazoa > Chordata > Testudines > Emydidae > Trachemys > Trachemys scripta. The sequence goes on along the minus strand of NC_048304.1, from coordinate 78,626,440 downwards.
CAATTCCAACTCCTTGAAATGTGTACATGAACTTTGGTATCAGGAAAACTATTTGCTCTTAGACGCATTACATCAGTCTGATTAAAATAATGACAAATATTTTGGAATTTCCATCTGAAACCAAAATGAAATTATTCAAGTGCACTCCAGAAGGAATAAAGCTTTTTTAGTACCTTCAAATGAACAGGTAAGTTTACAAATGGCCTATACGTAAAACAGCATTAACTAAAATTACATTTGTTTTTATTGAAAAAGAGCCTCAAGTGCTGACATGTAATGTATGACATGTGATACATAATAATTCTTTTAAACCAGTTCTGACATAATATCTCCCAAGGCATAATAACCACAAATGACTGCTTTAGTTAAGAAACTAGCCAGAAGCAAAATAGATCCATGTAAAAGTAGCTTTAACCATAAGTACCTCAACAATATTTTATGTCACTTTGTAAAAAGTTAAAGGAGTCCCATAATAATTAACAACAAAAACTTCATGTTCTTTACTATTGTGTGGTGATTGTGAAAGGTTATTTCATAGCCCCACGGCTGCCAATGCTGTAAATTATGCAGGCACCATGAAGCATTAAGAAGAAATAATAGCAATTTAAACTAAGGCTGACGTAATTCATGATAAACAGTCATTGGAAAATATTACAATGTTGTCTTTTTTTGAGTGGGTTTAATCAGAAGAATGTGACCATATTCTGACATAAACCACGTCTCGTTTCCATTGTACTGGCCTTTGGAATGTTGGCACTGAGACTGGCTGCAAAGTTCTCTTCTATTCACAATAATTACTGATTCCAAGGCTTGAACACCTGAGGGAATGTAACAATGTAAATTTGGTATTCTGATTGATTGAAAACTCTTCCAAGACAAAGCTCAAGAGCTCTGGCATGCATGGTGGTCCAAGGGAGAGACTGGAATTGGAGAAACTTTAAACAAGGATGCTCTAAAGAATACATATCAAAAAGATGGTTCCAAAACTGCCAACATATCCAAATGACTTTGTTTTCACATTCACCATGAGCTTAACAGAATCTCTGTTTTACTACCCTGAAAACATGGCTCTTAATATGGTTTTGTTAGTTAAATCACAAAAGCAGCAACACACTGAAAATCAAATATGAGAATCAGTAATTTTAAAAAATTGTATCTAAACCCATTTAATTAATAGAAACCAATATATGGCTACACATAATACTTATGTGATAAATTACATATATTACACAAATTTGTGTACCTCACCAGTACTCTGCCCACTAATCTTTCTTTGCTGGAACTATTTCTGACATTATCATTGTCCTAAATCTAAGCAGATAATGCTTTTAAACCACATCACACTATCATGTATTCCCTAAAAAAAGAGAGAAGTATGATGGTTTTATGGTTATGGCATTGGACTGGAACTCCAGAGACCTAAATTCTTATGCTGCTGAGTCACAGACTTCCTCAGTAAAACCATTGCAAAATAAAACATCATGTTATGTTACAGCACGTGATCATATAATCAGTCTAATTGTAATGCATACACAGGCAGGGCAGAGTTAAGGTTGCATGTGAAACTTTAACTTGGGAGTTTTTTTGATTTTTATGTGCTTAACATGGCAACCTTAATGCTTCTTCACTATAGTATTTTAAAATGGAATTTCTAAGCATGTACATGTATGGGTTTTTTGTTTGTTTGTTATTTGCAAGAAAGAAAGATGGAGGTGGGTGGGAGAGGAAGCTCAAATGCTATCTCCTTAAAAGATCTATAGGAGGGAGTCCTTCTTCTCCACACCCCAGAAGCTGCACAGTTTTACCTTTCAAACTGACAAGAGATTGAGGGAATGGTTCCTGTAAAGCACTGAATGAGGAGCCCTGCCTGACTGACAACACACTGTGCACGATCAGTGAGGCCAAGTGAGCACTGAATGTGCAAAGGCTCTTACAGAGCTCTGTCTCATTCAATGCACAGTTTACAAGTGTGCTTTGGATTATGCTAGTTTTCATGCCGTGGACTGATGCACATATATTATAAAGTGTGCATACCTCAATGCACATTTACTAGATACTGGATGCCCAGGGAATGAAGCAGAGGTTGAGGATGTACAGTGCTGCCTACTGTACTCTGAATACTGGTTGAAGAGCTTAAAAAAAAGCCAATGAGATTTCACATAGCATTCACCCCTCCAATAGGCTTTACTGGGGGGGAGGGCATGAGCATATAAACCTAAAAGAATTAATTGCCCTGTAAAAAGTGACTACAGTAGATATTCTCTAACAAGGAAATTTTAGATTCTGGTTTTGTTCAGTAAAAATGAATTTATGGAGTATGTGTAGAGCTCAAAAATATTGTTGCTATTGAAAAATGTACTTAGCAAAAAAAAGGAAAGAAAAATATTTTGCTTCTTTTGAGTTTATATGGATCACAAAATAATAGAAATGTAGAGCTGGAAAGGACCTTGAGAAGTCATCTAGTCCAAGTTTATCTCACTGTACAACATATTACATACTTCACTTAACAATTCACTGCAAACAATTCTGCTTTCAGTTAATCTGGTGTAACTCTTGTGTAACATTCACTGACGTGGATGGAGTTATTCCAGATTTACACCACTGTGAGAAGGAATAGACCCATTATCAGTGCTTTTTCCTTCAAGTATACAAATATTTTACCCTTTACAATGAGTGACATAATGCAAAACTTGCAAATATTTATTTTTAGATGTGGAGAAAAAAGCAATTAGAGCTAAAACTGTTAAGAATGAAGAAATCACTTAACAGAAGCAATTAAGCTGGGCATATAAACAGCTCTGCCTTCAGATATTTTATTCAAACGCTGCAGAGCATACTAGGAAATATCACTTGTTTAAAAAACTGGAAGTATTATTTCACAACTGAAAAATCAATCATTATAAACAACATCTGGGGATCATTAATAACTTACTCTACAGTTGGATTAACAAAATTAAAAAAAAAAAAAAGATCTGACCAAGAATTCAAAACATTTCCAGATTTTCTCTTTAAAACTAAAGGCTTATGTTTACAGAGATGAGAAATTTTATATATATGTAGATCTATATCTATATCTATACACACACACACTACATAGAACTCTGTTACGCATTAATCATTACTACCCCTCTAGCTATGTCCTGTTTTTTGTTTTGAGAAAGTTAAAAATTACAATATTTAGCTAAGCCACTCTACCCAGAGCCCTGGAAAAGATTTGCATATTTTTCAGACTGCTGAAGATGCAACTGTAAAGCTGCATCTGAAGAGGTCCCAGTATCCATACAAAGGCTTTCATATACTCGTATCATATTTTTAAGAACACATATAAATGCTAAAATGTTCTAGCCTTATCACTGGGCTACTAGCAACTTTCTCTCTGTAGTACCATACTTGTGTTAAAATACAGTACTGGACAGCATACCCTGGGAACATTAAAAATGGTGGTAGAAAAAACTAAATAGATTCTAAATAACAGTAAAGAATATATTTTTCAAAATCTATGAAGTTTTTCTCACTACATGCCTTGAAAACAAAATGAAATTTCTTCTTAAGGGGTTGCAGGCTCAATCTGGCAAGTTGCTGAGCACTCTGGTCCCACTCCAACAAAGCATTTACACATATGCATATCTTTAAGCACATGAGCTGTTAGGTTTACACTAATTCCTGTTATACAAGTCATAGGAACAGACCAGAAGCTTCAATCCCAGCAGGCCAGGTTACACCCAGTATTACAGGGCATGAGCAGGAGAGGCAGAAATGGCTTACGGTTCTCCACAATGTACACCTTTTAGACCAGTGGGTTCAAGCCCACTGGCCGTATCATCAGCTGCTTTTTCTGACAGGGACCTGTGTGGTGCATAGGATGGGTAGATTCCTGAGTGTGGCCTTTCCACAGCCTAGATCCACTGTGACTACACAGCAAAGATATTGGGCCTGATTCTGATCTCACTGAATGCCTAAAGTCAATGGAAAGACTACTTCCATACATTCCATTCCATACAGGGGGGTGTATATCAGGCCTTCACACTGTGGTAAATCAGGAATAGCTTCACTCAAGTAAATAAAAGTTACTAGCGTAAAACTGGGTAAGATCAGAATCAAGACCATTATATTTTCCCCTTCCCTGGATGCATGGAGAAAACTGAAAGGTATTACCTCACCCACCTTGTCTCCCTACACCAGGCACTCACACTGGAATGTTATAAGGGGGATATCCATGGGTGTGGGCAAGTACATTTTTTAAAAGAGAAGAACAGAACATTGAAGCACTTCTTTTAAAAGAGTAAAATAATGCAACATGGACGAGTCTAGGGAGCACTTAAGCACGAAAGAAGATACCATCTGTTGAACTTGTCAAATCTACCAACACATTCTGGTGCTGGATACAATCCCCATAAGGCACAGAATTTGGGGCATGTTCAGGAAACTCTTGCTTTAGATCACAGTTAACACCAACTAATTAAGCTTCAGTAGAACTCTTCTGATAGAGTCCAAACGTTGGTGTGGTAAAGCATCCTTCCCTAGACAAATCTTCCAGATAATGAATGCTGACCATTCAGGAGAGCTGCTACTCACTGATACAGACTAGATCCAGACTGAACCAAGAATAATTCCATAGAAAGCAATTACTGATTAATACTGAGAACAACAAAATTAATTTAGACGTAAGAGATAAATACAGAGTGAAGGGGACCACAAAAAGAAGGGAAAAGACCCCCAGATACCTTTCCTGAGGAGGGAATAGCTTTTTTTATGATAGGAGGAAGGATAGTCCTGAGATTAAAATACAGTCCTGGGCATAAAGAGATTTTAGCTCTAGATCTTCCATTGAAATAAGTTACAGTGCATGTAAAGTAGCCAAATGCCAATAACTTCAATATAAAAATATGTTTTAGTCCAAATTGAGACCTACATACTACGGTTGGGTTAAAAGGAAGCTGCTTTTGAGTTACAGGAATAAAGAAGTGCCAACAACACGGAAGTTCTCTATATTTTATTGGAACTGTGCATATTTTTAAAGTAATTTTATATGCCAGTTTTTTCTACACAGTTGATTTTATCTATGAGTCACAAAACTCTGGACGTGGAGACATATATTGAAAGCAATGACCAAATTTCAGTTACACTAGTACTAACGGCACCACTGCAATTTCTATAGTAGTCTGCTTTCATCCTGCTCAATCTTTATGGGACATTAGCTAGCCCCCACAGTACTCTCTACTTTACAGCCCAATCCTGGAGACCTCTCATCTCAGCCACAATTTACCTGGCCAAAGAAGACCAGCTAGATACCATTATTTTTCAGACCAAAGGGCATCCTTTCATTACCCCATAAGCCCAGGAGGGTGACCATAATGACTTATACAGTGATCCTAACTTTGCTAATCTAGGAAGTGAGAGACTCTGCTTTCCACATTGTTTTAGGGAGAGATGTGGATTTTTTTTAAGGAGATGATTATTCCTATTGTAATTGATATACTGTTGGTTTTTAAGGAGGAGGGAGGGTACTGTAATGACTGTACATGTCATTTTCCAATTAACTATTTTTTTGTGTGCATTGCTCTTTCTATGTAAAAGGAAACAGTTTCATTTTTCAGGGGAAAAATGATATTAATAGTATAACTGGATACAGCTCTTTCACTTTTTGGTATGAACTGTTTAGTAAAAGAATGTCCTTTACAGACACTAATAAAACTTTTAACTTTCTTTGGGGGGTGATCAGGTGTTTATTGTAGCCCAGGGACCTAACAGCTTTTTTACTGGTATATTGGGCCCAACGTGCTATAAAAGTAATCCAGAATGATTTAAAATTTACCAAGCATATTTGAAAAATAAAGAAGAAATATGTAATCCAGCTTTCTCTCACACTCTGCTTATATTTAGAGAAAGCACACTCACAAAACCAAGACAAGTCTCCCTGTTAACCTCTAATCGCCATAATACTGTATGCTATTATTCATCATACTGTTGTGATGAAACATTCTGCACCAGCTTCTCAGCTGGTGAGGTCCAGGGATCTGTACTGATCTAAGCATCTGAACCTCTGGCCTTTAAGGCCTGTGCCCAAACATTCTTATTTTCTTGCTTACTGTTTGCTGCTTGTACTTGAAGCCAATTTGATATCTCGTTCATTACAAGCAACAGAAGAAACATTTGAAGACAAAGTTTCCAGAAGCTAGAGGCCTCCTTTGCATGCAAATGTGCACATTGTGTGCACATCTACTGCAAGCACCCATACAAACAGGTAATTAGACATCTACTCATCTGCACAGACAAGACCTGATCCTCCTCTCACTGTCATCACTGTGCATCAGCAGTAGCTCCAGGTGTGTCTTCATGACAGGAGAATGAAGCCTATCCTTACCTGATGTGCACAGACAATTGTAATAACTGCATGTACAACTCTAGGTGCACATTTGCACCACACATTTCTGCACACTGACCCGCAACTCCCATTTTCAAAAAAGCAGCTGTTGATGTCTGTACAGACAGTTGTACCTCTGGCTAGTCCACTGGAATTGATCATGAAAATCAGGGCCGCCCCGAGGATTCAGGGGGCCTGGGGCAAAGCAATTTCGGGGGCCCCTGCCATAAAAAAAAAGTTGCAATACTATAGAATACTATATTCTTGTGAGGGCCCCTGCAGGGCCCGGGGCAAATTGCCCCATTTGCCCACCCCTCTGGGCGGCCCTGTGAAAATTAATGGGGGCCCTTACTTTTTGGTTCATTTCTCTTCTGCCTAGCAATAAAAGTATATGACAAGGCTTTACAAAAGTTACTCAATAATAGCAACCAAAAAAATGAATCATATGCAGTGTGTACTTTACTGATGGTTTTCTGTTTAAGAGAAATTACTCGCTGGCCCATAAGTAATCTTTTCAGGGAGTTTTTTTACATACCAATTGATGTGGGCGTTTAGAGGGAAGTGAATACGTGTATGGAGTCTAATCATGCATGCATGAAAATACAATGGGATCGAGATGGAGAACCAATTGCCCTTGATCCTTTTTCTCTGGGGCCTTGGCTACACTTACCCGGTAGTTCGACGGCTGGAAATCGAACTTCTGGGTTCGACTTATCGCGTCTAGTCTGGACGTGATAAGTCGAACCCGGAAGTGCTCGCCGTCGACTGCGGTACTCCAGCTCGCCGAGAGGAGTACCGCGGAGTCGACGGGGGAGCCTGCCTGCCGCGTGTGGACCAAGGTAAGTTCGAACTAATTCGAACTAAGGTACTTCGAACTTCAGCTACGTTATTCACGTAGCTGAAGTTGCGTACCTTAGTTCGAATTAGGGGGGTAGTGTAGACCAAGCCTAAGCTATTTGCCCCTTATGGAAGGATGGGGAAGAGGGAGGATGTCAGGGATTCTAACCCTGGCCTGCCTTCTGACTGGCTGCGTGAATGCCTATTTTCAGAACAACCTTTCTGTTGGCCATCTAGAACCATAGTGGACCTAAAAGTAGTCACAGATAGGGATCATGCCTCTTATTTCTGCCCCATACTGGACAATGGTGCTCCTGCCTTTTGGCCCAAGTTCAAAATTTCTCAGTTCTTTTGTTTGTAACCACTATTGCAGCTCGTTTTCTGTATGGGTGAAGCTTGTCTGCAAGGGTATCTAACTGAGCTTCCCTGGGGTGCAGGAGACATGCTCTTTAACCACGGCTGTTTCCATTCACTTTGGGTATCTAGATATGTGAACTCAGTTTAATGCCTTCTGTTTCCTGTACACATGCAAGCTCACAACTTTTAAGCCTGTTTGCCTTTGAGAGGGAGATCCTTCAAGCCAGTTAGATAAGTTAGTAAGTATTTACCACCAGCAAGGGTGAAATTTCCCGGCTTCCTTATCACAGCAATCTTTTCCCTGGTAAATTTAAGAGAAATTAAGGGCTGGATACGAGTGGGTCCAGTCTCTCCACTGGAGAGCTGTGCCCCTTATACATGCATCAGCAATCAGACTGTGAAGCCAGTTGGCTAAGCGGCGCCTTGGTAGGGTATATCTACACTGCAATTAAACACCGGCGTCAGCTGACCCAGGCTCAGGGGGCTCAGGCTACAGGGCTGTAAATCTGCCATGTAGATGTTTGGGCTCAGGTTGGAGCTTTGGCTCTGGGACCCCATGAGAGGAGAGGACTCCCAGGGCTCAGGCTGTAGCCCAGTCTTTGGGACCTGGCAACGGGGGAGGGTCCCATAGCACAAGTTCCAGCCCAACCCTAACATCTACACCACAATTTTACAGCCCCGCAGCCTGATCCCAATGTGCCAGCACAGGTGTTTAATAACAGTGTAGACTTACCCATAGTGTCTTTGGGAAAAGATATGGAGAAGAAGAAAGGGATGTGCTTATACCCAGACTCAGCTTGCAATGCCTGCAGGCATTCATTGCAGTAATTTATCTTAATTAACCTGAGGCCATACCCTGGTGGCAATCCTGCAGGAAGCTCTGTGTGAATGTAGGGGCCCACCCATGTGGAATTCCTCACAGGATCTGGGTCTAAAATCATGCACAGATATTCTTCTTCCACCCATGTCTGTGATGATTGACAGACACAGTCTAGCTGCCCTTGCGACTTACAGAACAATTTCCCACCTTTCTTTTTTTCATGAAAAAACACTGAGACAAGATTTTTTTCTCCCGTGTTGCTGTTTTTTTCCCCCTTCACTGAACAGAAAAAAGGATAGGAAAAAAAGGTCATACACAGCAGAACAAAATGTTCATGCTAAAAATGCATAATAAAAACTGGGAGAAAGCTTTATAGAAGAACATTTCTCTCTACTAACATGTACAGCAGCTCCTATACTGTGGTGAATGGAGTTCTTTGTCTAGGTGTTTTTGGTATCTCACTTGTTACACACACTGTATCTAACACAAGGTGCTGCAGTTCCCAGAATAAGTGTAAGATTTTACTGAGTAGCACAATAAGTAAAGTAGCTCTTGCACCCACATCAGAAACAGAATGGGTAAGAGTGTTCTCATAAGGAGCTGTGAGTGTAAAATACCCTCTTAAAGATTTTCATTTCCTTTGTAATTAATATAGATATTTTAGGAATGGGAGAAATATACATCTGTACTTTTTCCTTGGCCTTTTGCACCCTTTTCCTCACATTATCTTTCCCAGTGTAAGAAACATCCAAGGCCATCAAATTAAATGTGTCTGGATTTTTTTAACAAACACCTTTTAAGAATTTTATTCACATTTATATAATCTAGTCTCCTCCTCAGATTTGACTGATAAATACCAGTGCCTTAGCTTAGAGTAATCCATTTATCTACAGTACCACCCTGCCTCTGTTTAGATTTAGCAGTCATTACTTTACACATGTGACATCAATCTACATGATATCAGTGTAAACAGTTTGTATAACAAAGTGTTGCACATTTTATTGTCCTGCCAGAAAAAAAAAAAAAAAAGGCACTTTGTGTACTGCATGCAACCAAGATAATCTAACTGACACTATACATTTTACAACGCAGACACAGAATTATATGTAGCCCAGTTTGCAACATCCTAACACAGCAAGTCTTGCAAATTTTACCACATCATTAGTTTTGTAAATATATTTACAAAGACTGCCACTTTTTCTTTTAGTTATTTTTAAAAAACCTGCTGGTTAAATTAAACTGAATTTCAAATACACCTAATTAATTTGGGGGAAAAGATTTCTTTGGCTCCGGTTTGATAATCAGATAATTGTCTTGCAAAGGTCAAGAGAATGGCATAACTTTCAGAGGCTGAACAAAGGCACTAGCTGTAGTTCACCAAATGTGGTTCCTGTATCCCTCCAGTTCTCTGTGATTCACCTATTACTAATATTCCATGATATACTTACATTATAGATCCAACTATTTCAACAAAGCTGTAATCAAGGAATGACCCTGATTAAAATACAGTGCAGAAAAAAGATGGCACGCTCACCAAACGCCATAAAGCCTAAAATAACTTTCCTAATGTAAGAAGGAACGTCAATTAAACCCAAACTTTATATTCCTTTCTGGATATCTCAGTATAAATAAAAATGAAGAAGATGACACTATTGTGCCATTGGACGAGATTTTAAGATATTTAATTAATTTTATTTTTCCCCAATACCAACCAATATCTCAGTTCAATAGTTTAATAAAACTCTATGACATTTTATTGAAAGTGAATGACATGTAGGGCCCAATCCCTTACTCATGTAATCACGAACTTCAGTGCTGCCATTCATGGAAGAAAGAATTTCTCCCATGAGTTAATGACTGCAGGATCAGGCCCTACAAGTGGGCATCCTTTGTCTTATAATAAAGCAGTTCTGTACTGCATATATGAAACACCCAATTCCAGTCACAGAGGTGGGTTTACAGCTTCAGAGTAACAATGTCAACTTTGAAGGAAGAAGGCTCTAGCAGGTAGATGCTGGGAAACAAAACAGAGGGAAATTTTCTCCCTATTGAGATTTCCTGAAAAACGTGATTATGACCTAAATGGATAAACATAAATTGTCTTTCTAAAAGAGGCAGACGCTTTCTTGCAGAGATTTATGAATTTCATGTGTCAAAGGTATAGATGCTTAATGCTATAAACAATACTTTTTGCCATCCGCTGCAGTATTCATCCATCTGGTGCTATGGCTAATAAAATTTGATTCTGTCACCACAGGTAAGCTGTTCTGGAAATAACCCTGGACCAGTTACTGAAGTTACCCAGCATGTACATAGAGCATGTACTCTGCCACAAATTCAGCTGTGTATCCTCTGGCACTTTGGTTAATCTGACAAAAGTGTTAGTCATCTGGCAGTCTTAATGGGCCAGATCTTACAAACCTTTCTTATGGCTTGAACGTGCAAAATTCTGAGTGCCTCCTAGGAACTGCTGAGCATCTTCTGCTCCTGCTGAATCAAGGGAACAACTCACAGGAAGGATTTAGCACTTTTAGAATCAAACTCTTAGCTTCGGCAACACACCCATTGAAGTTACCATGACTGTCATTCTAGGTTTAGACCAATACATAGTGTATGGTTGCTATTTCTTCTATGCTCTGTTAGAAACAAATAGTGTGGCCCACGGGTTTGAGCACCTAGTTAGAAGTCAGGTGCTCCTGAGTTCTAGTTCTAACCTTTTTCTTTCATATGGAACAGTGAAAGCAACAGTGTGACTACAAACCTTGGGCAAGTTACTTGGTCTCCCCCTGTAAAACAGAGATGATAATAATACAATTGACTACCTCCAGGGCTGGAGTGAGGATTAATTAATGTCTGTAAAGCACTCTGTAAACTTAAAGAGCTGTAGCATGGGTAGGCATTATTATTATTATTATGAGCACTGTGATAAGAGATATGCAATAGCTGGTTTACAATGGGACACCCAGAAAGTCTTCTCTATTTTGCATTACTTAGCATGTTGCAGCAATGATTCCTTTAAAAAAAAAAACTTCATAAAACTAGAGTCCTGAAGGGAAAGCTAAAGTATAGGTTAACTGTCAAGGTAGGTAATTTCAAATCCTAACAAGTGTCCCTTTAATTTACACTGAATAATTGTGCTATGTACTCCACCCTAATAACATCAATCTTGGGTGTGATAAATAGAAGTTATAATATGGAGACTGCAAGTAGATAAAAGCCCATTACCATAGCCTTCCATCTCAGAAATAGTGAGGGGGCAGCACATTTGGTACTTAGCACTTCAAATGTAAATACTATTTCTCTTCTTTAAAGGATTCACTCTGTTATCATTTTTCACTTGGAAACATAAACTCTTAAATGGGGGAAAATGCTTTTTCTTGTCATACAAAGTAGGTAGCTGTAAAATGACTTACCAAACTCATCACATACACTTTCATTTTCTATGAGAGTTGGGTGATCAAATGTATCCCGACAGTAAAGGATTTGGGGGTTCTTGCTGATTACTGCAATGCCACCAAGGGCTAAAACGAACTGGTCTGTTAGTATTGAAGATGGCTTGTCTTGAACACGCTTTAGCATGGAACGATATCGACAGTACTGTGGATAACTGAGGATTAGCAGATTTGAATCTTCGTCATCCTCACCTGGAAGAAAAATATATAAATTACATTTAATATTACACGAGGGGTAATGCAACCCCCCCCCCCAAAAAAAACAACAAAAACCAAATAAGGGAATGTATCAGTCACTTCTGGGGCACAATCCAGCTCCATTGAAGTCAATGGCAAAAGTCTCATTGATTTAAATGGGAGCAGGATTAGGCCTCTGCCCTTCAAAGTTCTATCTTCTGTAGGAAAGTATTTTTCAAACACAGAGAGGGCCATACAATAATACAGACAATGATACATTCAGACACCTTTTTTTCTTACCGATTTAGGTCCGGACTCTAATACTGTTACTCACAATGAGTCTGACCTTACACCACTGGAATAAGATACTACTCGGCTTAAGTGAGGGTGGCAAAATCTGCCCTTCGCTATTCTGAAAGTGATCTCACATTTCATGTAGTTTGTTGTAAATGCTTTAATAGAGATATTTCATGACCATTTGTACTAAATTCCTAATATAGTCTTATTAAACTAGTCTTTACACCATTTAAAGTCTTTTTAAAGACAATTAATTGATCACTATGGATCTTCTTGCACCCTCCTTCGAAATATCTAGTATTAGCAGTGACAAGATACTGAACTAGACAGTCCATTGGTCTGATCCAGTCTGGCAATGCCTGTGATCCTAAGCAATCCCACCAGATGGAAATAACTTTCCTCACATGAACTGTAAAGGTAGTAGCTCAACAAAACACATGTATAGTACAATCAGTCAAATGAACTTCTCCATAGCTTCTTAATTGCAGATCCAAAATGGAAAACATCCAAAATTGAGCGTTTTCCATTCTGTTATGTTTTAAACAACATTAAGCATCAAGGTACCTGATTTAGAAATATCACAATAACATTTGAACATCTGGTAACCAGTGGGAAATGTAATAGCAAATGATAGAACATGTGAAGCAACAGAAAGCATTGTTATGACCTTTTCAGGCCACTACCCAGCTGTATTTCTATTCATGTTCACTTAGATCCCGCTAATCAACGTGAGGACCTATCTTTCTATGCATATCTATTGAGATGAGCTATAGTTTGTAGTTTACACTTTCTAGTCTACTGCTTCATTACTGAGTAAGCTAGCCGGTATTTCTGTCACCGACCAGATAATTAAATATTTAATCGCACTACCAGTACCCACGTAACCTTCCTTCTTCTTAAGTGAAGAGTATATTTCAAATGTTGGAAAGAACAGTAGGTGAAATCCTGGTCCCACTGAAATCAAAGGTAAAACTCCCAATGAGAGGATTTTATTCTTCATGTCTACAGGTAATGCTAATTTTGATTAAGATTCTAAAGCAGAATACAGAACTCTTTAAAAAGTATGAAATGAGTGTTTTGAGTGGTTATATGGAAAAAATATATACTAACATACTTTAGACTTTCTCCAAAACTCTACTGTTCTAGATGAAAGCATTATTTGAAAAATCAACATTAAATGTTAAGCTGAAAGTAGTAGTTTTACAACAGATTTTGAAAACAATCACTTTTCTAAGCACTGAGACTTTTCCTCTCCCCCTGAGGCAACAGAGGAAACCAAAGCCATTCCTTTGTCTACATGCATGGGTAATACCTTTTGGTACACACCATCTGAATGACTGTTCTAAGAAAGGTAGACTTATACCTTTTGGTCAGTCAGGATGTGGTCATGATCTTTTTATTTACCCCGTGAGCCTATGCAACAACATGATTGTGAAAATAGCACCTTGCTCTATGTGTCTTTTCTCTTCATTCCTAAGAGCTCCTAAATCAGGATCAGGGGTCAGAATCTTCAAGGGACAGCAAGCACATGATCTGTCCTTGAGGTATAATGAAAGTTTAATGTAGGCCTGCTCCTGCTGCTCTATCTCTTCATAGAAATATTGGTGAATTGAATCTGTTGATCAGACAGCACTTTTCTTATGCCAGGATGTGGTCAGCCTTTGTAACAAGGTGTATATAAATATGCCTCCCATAAGTCTTTGTAGCAAACCATTTGTTTCCACTAAAATGTATGATAAGTCACTACACAGAATTCTGTACGCTATTCTGGGCTTGATGAATGACATTTTAACTCAAGCTGATACCATCAATTAAAGCCAAATCACCATTTACAGAGCTGTTATTGTACATATTTGTTGCTTTAGCTATTTTTTTGCTTCTTATGCAATTCGTAAGCACATAAACAAACGTGTATGGAAAGCGAACCATGCAATAACTGTCGCCAAGAATGCTTTGTAATGCATTTTCCCTTCCCTATTCACAACAGGTTCAACAGATAAATCTAAGAATGAATAAAGAATGGATAAACTGCACATTTGTTTAGCGAAAGACAAACAGTGTTTCTAGAACAAAGATTTTCTTTCAACCACACCCACAGGAGAAAAGAAAATCGAAGTAGCTCTAACCCTAACAAAATAGGCCCCAGAGAAAAAAAAAGGAGTTTTCTTCCAACAAAATCTAGTAGGTGTCATCTGATTGCATTAGTGTATTTGGCTGTACTTGTCTGTATAAAATAATCAGAACGAATTTGCTCCTACTATAAACTGATATTTAAACTGTGATAATCACTTACCCTTAAAATAAGGAAAAATAATTTTATTTAAAAAATATTTCATTAAGATCTTATTGAACAGAAGACGTTAAATTACTGAAGCTAATTTTAGTTTCAATAAGGAGAATTGTACATAGTAAAAGATTATACCTACAGTACATTGCTTGTAAGGCTTAACTGAAATTACTCTAATCCTATGCTTATATCATAATTACATATTTAATAACCTCTTTCAATGTCAATTTTTCATTTATTTATATATTTCAAGTTCAAAACAGATTTCTGTAGAGAAATGGTAATTACAATGTGCAGTTCTACCCGTGCTTTGCAAATACTAATACTAACTATATATGTATAGATTTAATCCATATAGTTTCTTTGAAGCGGTGGGGCAGCTTTGGCATGGTCTGGCATTCATGTTGAATTGCATGTTGTTCAAGTTGTCTTTGTAAGAACTTCAGGGAACACCAAAAACAATGAATCTATGCAGCATTGACTTTCCAAATGAGTACAGCCATTTTTGATCTTTCAGATCAAAAATTACTTACAGAAAGAAAAGAGATAGACAGAAACTTGCTTTTTGTTTGCTTGTTTCAGAAACATCAGACTATAATGGTTATTGCTAACCACCATAATCTACTTCTAACATCAGTAAGCTTTTTTCTTTCTTTAGAAAGACCTTCACACCAGGATTTTATAGAGCTTGATGGAAAAAGTATGCATGTTCCTTCCTGCACCTAATTGCCTCAACTGCAAAATCTGCCAAGTATTTTGCCCTTTAGTTCTTTTAATCGTATTAGTGTGAATGCATTTTGATGCCAATAGAAACAAACATTTAAAGATTTTTGCTTAAAAGATTCCAAATATGTATTAGGCCTATGTTAGAAACACAAATTCTCCATTTCCTCCCTGAGTAGATGTAGTTATTTTTCAAAAGAAATACGAATTTGCTCTTCTCATAGGACAATGTCTAGTTTCAACCCAATTTAAGCAAAATAATGTCAATATTCACTGCTCTCACAATGATTTATGCTACCTTCTGTTACTTTATTATATTAGACATTCCTTTCTCTAAGCTTTATACTTTCACTGTGCTCCTAGCAACCAAGCGAAGGCTGAGCACCAACTTTATGTACATGGCACAACTCCAGATTTCACTGTTATTGATAATTATATTGAAGTTTCAATTTAATTGCTACTCTGTTGTGACACAGAATATTTTTCATAATAAGACATTTCTCATTTTCTGTCCATTCATTTCTGATATTACTGAAAATGGATTTTTATTCCAGAAAACATAAGCAGAACAATGATACAGATAAGAGTACATACATCTGTTACTATCATTACCAACACTGTAATGTGAAGCAAAAAAAAAATTGTGAATATAATTTCTCGGAAGGTAATTTTCCTTTCAGTCTAAGTGCTCTTAGTCATCTTACAGTTACTCAATGATTTCCTGTTCTAATTACAAGACATTATACAGAAAGACGTTTGTAAAAGGAAAATGTGCTAGTGCATAAGACTCAATAGCTTGAATTGGCTGGTAGTATTTAAAATTCCAAACTTGTGCATCAACTTTATCAATTCTCTGTTCCAGCTTTGTGCAATGTATCCTACCACAAATCTAAATATCTCCCCCAAGGCAGTTAAGTTAGCACAAATGTATACATCAAAGAGGAAAATACACTCGCAGTTAAACTGCTGAAAAAAAATATCAGTTATTTTTTTCTCACTGAAGCTGTTAAATTGGAGGCAAGCCAAGGCAAGGAGTGGAAAATATTAAAAAGTAAAAAGCTTGATTAAAAAGAGACAGAGAGATTCAGTCCTAAATCTAAATGAATATGCCACAAAGTATTTCATAAAAACATACTGTGACGTAAATTACACATCAGTATTGTACTGTTGTGGTTATTTTGAGAAATGGTTTGTACTGTAAGTCAGCTGGTAAAGCCCCACCCTTAATGATTTTGTAATTCTCTATACAGCAATCAACTGAAGCAGTCATGAAATTGCCAAGAAGGAAAACAGACAGAGCTGTAGAGTCTGTAATAAAAAAGATAATGTACTTTTAACATAACAGAACTAGAAGATTGGTTTTATTAACTAAAAAACTACTAAAAGGTCCCAGGCTTGCCATTTGTTGTGATAAATGTTAACACAGATCTTCATAAGATAAGCAATGAAAGTATTAGGGGAACTAAATAAAGTGGGACGATGCATTGGTGTATGGGTTGCAAATTGAACAAGGCAGTTATTTTGAATGCACAGCAAAAATAAAGAAAGATGCACGGCTTTGACCATCAAACTTTTTTCCTGAACAATCTGCAAAGGAAACTAGGAAGAGCACTAACACAGCTGCTTTCTTTCATTGCAGATTGTTACGAAGAAGGCCTCATGGATGACATGCCTATCTTAATTTATTTACCATTTTCTGCATACATTGTTTTGGCTACATTGCCAACAAGAAGCAGAGAATCAGTAATGGATGAAAAAGTGAGAGATTTTTAATGATAAAGAATGGACAGTGCTAGCCATGTCAATGACTGGGACTAGGGTTTTCAATGGGAGTTGAGTGTAGGGTGATCAGACAGCAAGTGTGAAAAATCGGGACGGGGATGATAGGAACCTGTACAAGAAAGACCCAAAAATCGGGACTGTCCCTATAAAATCGGGACATCTGGTCACCCTGGTTGAGTGCCTGACTCCCTTAGGAGCCTTTCAAAATCCCAGTCTGCATCCCCACAGCGAGACTGGAGTCTTAGCCCAAAGTCACTAGTTGTCACCAAGGCCAGTTAAAATGACAAGTCTCCACCTGGGGTACCTGGACCTGCAAAGTGGATGCATCCATCCACCTGATTCTCCTTTCTGATACTGTCAGTAGGTGACACAGTAGCCAGCCTGGCCCCCTATGCAAAGGTGAAGGCCCATATTTGTGCAGAAAGTGGCTATCTTACATGCATCTGCCATCTGAGAAGATGATAAAGCTTTACCCCATGAGTGCTAATGAACCACAGAGCTGCGACCCTTGAGAGAAGGACACTATCCTCCTATCTTTACCCCCCCTGTAAAATCAGTATACACGTGTATGAGAAATGGAGACACGTGTGGCTGTTTCAACAAAAACCAATGACTGTAGACCATAAAGGAAGTAAAAACAAATATACACCATGAACATGTCCACTACAATAAAATCCAAGAGCCGTAACACAGCTGTCCAACTGGCATAAACAAACTATACACGTAATTATTAAAAACAGTAGAACTGTGAGAAGGGAGAGAGAAGAAAGAGTCGGTACCTGGTGTGCAGAGTTTTAAACAGACTAACTAGGTGAATAAGGACCACCATTCCGCGCCAGCCTCTTCTACCACCATCCAGTCACAACTTCCTTGTCCATTGTCAGGTGTGTGCAACTGATGCAGTTTCAATATCAATAACATGCTAAATCTCTGAGTAGTCCAGTGGGGCATAGGACATTTCTCTTAGCCAAAGAGCCCTTGCTGGCGAGTTATTGTTGGCTGGGTTGGGAGAATTAATCAGCACCACATTGCTGTTCTTTCTGGTAGTCATAAAGTGAATGGGTGCAATAGGGACCATTTCCCTTTGTCCCAAGAAATAGCTGTAACTTCAACTTCATCACCACAGGCTTCAATCAGCTATGCTATGAGGGCGGAGCATCTTCTGCATTCTATAGCCCAGCATTCTATAGTGATCTCCCCCGCCCCACCCCACCCCAAAGAAGAGGGAGCACATTGAAGAGAACTCTTATTTTCCAGCCTAACATTTCATTTCTGCTGTCTTCATTTGTTCTTGTAAAACTACTTAGTATGCCTTGGCTAGGTAATTAATTACAACACTTTTTAAATATTAATGTTTGAATTATCGTATTTAATTCATGAAGAAATGCAAATAAAATAATTAGTTAACCCTGCTAGATGAACCTGCAAATCTTTGTTTTCAGGATTAAATAAATTTGGGTAAATTATCCACACAACAGGGATACTGCTTTGTTGACAGGACTTTTAGGAAGAAAAGGCACCCATGTTTACATGTTCCTGTTTTATGCAACTCCCCTCTGTTTGAATGCTAATACAATCAAGAACAAAGGCAATGTATTATAATATATGGAATAATGTGATTATTAATATGTTTACTAGATAATGGCAACATTAACAAGTTGTCCATTACAATCATTTCCCATGGATATTTAGCTGTCCTATTTTATTTTTAAATTGATAACTTCAAAAAGAAAAGATATATGGCCAATATACAGAATGAAATGCATACAAAATCTTTCTGGATGTGTCAGATGTTTTTCCCCCCAGAAGGAGAACAGGGGACTAATTCACAGAGTCTTATGTCGTTTCCACAACCCTTCTGTTTTCTGTAAGAACATCACCAGTTCCGAGAGTTCCTAAAATTAGTTTAACATCTGAAAGAAAGACAACACTTACAAATCTACTGGAGACAAACTACTGTTCAATCCCACGACAATGCAGTCATATAAAACCCCCAGAACTATCTAATATGTACTTAAAGCCTGGGGCTGAAGAACATTATTTTACAGCTAGTGATTTGGATCTGATCTGTTCTAGTCCTATAAGTCAAAATTGAGTATGTTGATCAATGACTGACAGTGGATCCACATAATCAAATCTTCCATAATATTTATCTTGTTAAATCATTTTGAATTCAGATAATAAATTCAATTTTTGTAGAAGATGAGAGAGATTTAATACTGAAAAAGAGAATTATCTATACAAGTTTCCAACCAGGCAGTCTCATCATTTTTTTATACCATGAACTAATATTAAGCTAATCAAAACCGCAGCTCCTGAGCTCCCATCCCTCCCGCCCCCCCAAATCTTTTGTATATCTTGGGAAGCAGGTTATGAGGTGCTTCTAGCATTTGAAGAGGACTCACTGACAAGCATAATAATATTCAGCTCTTATATACACTTTTCATTCATAGCCCTCAAAGTGCTTTACAAAGACGAGTAAATACCATTATCCCCATTATATAAATAGAGAAACTGAGAGAGGGCTTAAATAAAATGTATCCAAGGTCACAAATTCTAGTAAAATGACAGAGCCAGTAAGAGAATTCAAGGAAGAAAATCTAGTCAATGGACATTTTGCCATTGACTTGAATGGGGCCAAGATTTTCTCCCCAGTTTTTCCCAATTCCTAGTCCAATGCACTATCCACCATTCAGCTAACATGCTTCCAAGAAAGACCAAAGAAATTGGCAAAATTCACCTTGGGCATAACCAAACAACTCTATCAGGTTGTTCTTGTCTATTCCACAGGCGAATTAGGCTGAGAAAATGAGAGCTGGCTCAAAACTCTCCACACTTTCCATGTCAGACAATTGCCAGCAACTCCCTCGAAGCTCACAAATCACACACTGAGAACCAGAGTTTTCTTTCTTAAGGAAAACAAAGTCTGTTTGAAAATTATTTTCTGTGTCCTATCTCACCTTCACTTTACAGAATTATATTTTGTGTCTTCTTGGTGATCTCCTCTCTGGCCTGGGAGAGGCTATTTTCCTTCTCTCTTGTCTGATATTTTTCAGACCCTAGTTTTCATCTCCCAGTCAGTGGTTGGTAACTGCCACACAGCAGAAGCTGGGGGTGCAGAAAATTTAGCTCTTGCAAAGGGTACAGCCAAGTTCAGAAGTGGGCTCTGATGTGCTCTCCTATCACACCCCCCCCCCAAGAGATTAGAGTGGTATGACCCAACCCAAACAAAAGTGAAACTAAAGATTTGTTCTCTCTCTATTTTTAAAGCTATAGGACTAGTGTTGGGAATGGGTCAACCCAAATCCTCAAGGTGATGGATCGTTTCAGGGAATCACACACTGTGATACAAAAGGTTTTGTCATCTGTTTTATAAGACCTCTAAAGAGAATGTAGATGGGGGAAAGGGAGAGTGAAAATAGACCCAAGCAAAGGCTCGCTGTTCTCTTTAGCACATTGAATGTTCTGTAATATGGAACATTCGAGTTGTATGTACATCAGCTTTGAAAGAAATGTTTATCCTGGTTGTCTTGGTTACTGATAAGACACTTCAATTAGACTGATAATGAAAAGAATGAATAAAAAAGGGGGTAAAATATAATTTGGGAATATGACGAGGCTAAGAAGAGGAATCAAGTGACATCAAACAATCTGACTGTAATCTAAATGGACTGTAATCTAAATGTCTTTATTTTTCTGTATTTGCTTTTAAACAATCTAATGCCCTAATATGGCAGCTGCTTCAGTTTTAGCAAACAAACAGTAAAAATCCTTTTTAATAATGAAGGAAAAATAATATATTTTGCTTTAACTGAATTCAAACACCATTTCATTTTTTTCCTACCATGGGATCTGCACAGTGAACAGCCAGATAATAAGTGTTATCATTCACTCAGACATAACTGAACCAGCACTTTGTAGTTAAATGCAATTCACAAAGTGCAGTTTAACTGCACCATTTTCAACAGTCACTGAACACCATCCAACGCACCAGTGAAGCGCAGTTAAATGCAGGCCCTGATTCTGCAAACACTTAAGCAGGTGAGTAACTTTACTCATGTTAATAGTTCCATTAACTTCAATGGGACTACTCATGTGCTTAAAGTTGTACTTATGCTTTAAGTGTTTTCAAAACCGGGGCCATACATTATATTTAAAAAAATAAAAACAAAAACAAAAAAACTATGTTTTGGTCTCCTTCCATCCAGGATGCAACATAGCATCTTCATTGCCCTGCCCTGCCAAAGCAACTTTAATTTTGAGGCTGTAACTCAGTGTCATGTGGCTTAGTAGCAGGGCTTTGGGAGGAAAATGGAAAACCTAATGTTTTCAAACCATCTGTCTTTCAATGTCTAGGCATTCTGAGCATGCCCAGTGCTGTGGTATGCCCTTCACACTGTTTCTCTAGATGCTACGGTTTTGGCTACCTACCTCAAGCTGAGGAAAAGGCACATGTAAACCCTTCTCTAATGCCAAAATCAACATGTTTCTACAGAACCTCCTAAGCCAGTTATTTGATCAGTCACAACACATTTCTGCCACATCTGGGTGTCCCCAGGTACCCTGTCTTTGATGTCTGACCTGAGGAAACTGAGAAGATGAAGACCCACCTCCAGTTCCAAATTCCATTTAGAGGTCCCAAATCTTGATTAAATAGGTTATGTTGCCCTTATTCTGCCAGCTTGAAACAGTCTGTCTCTCTCTCCCGCGCGCGCGCGCGCGCACACACACACACACACAAAGAGAGATATTTATGCACCATTAGTTAAAAGGGACTGTTATCACCACCTTTTCCTATAAGGCATAATGAAGTGCCTTCACTTTCCACTACCCCCAAAAGTATGAGTCAAAAGCCTTATCTTTGTTTTTCATGCATGAGCCCTTTCACTATCATTCTGAAAAGTCAGAGGAACTTTGGCCCCCTTGAAATAGCAAGTACAGTAGCTGCCACTCTCACAAAACACGTAATGAGGGGTGGAGGGTGGAAACAGTCCAGTGATTTAAACAGTTAAGCTTTGCTCTTGACATTTATGCCCTCTTTGAAACCCTTAATGAAATTACAACCCTGTTAATTCTTGCAGGGTATAATTTATTTAGTATACATAAAAACTGCCTTTTACACGATTTACAACACACAGGCAATATCTGGCTCTGTATAAAAATAACGAGCTCACTAGAGTGATTTCTCTGACACGTGGAGAAGTGAGAATAATTACATTTTACTGAGTGTGTCTCATTACATTGATTTACCTAAGATTTTCAAAGCTGCAAAAATATTATTTTCAATTTCATTTGTTTCTAGCAATTTTCTATGAAGATGATTAGTAAAAGCTTCAGCAATCTTCATCAATATGGACCAATATTGTACCCTTCTCATGTGGACATGTGACAGAGAGATAATAGGGTCTAGTAACACCACAGTCAGGCGTTTCTTTTCTATTTAATATTTCCTTGTGTGCCAAACATAATGTAACAGACAAGTGTTAGAGAGACATGCAGGGAGGAGTATGAATAGAGAGCTTTAAAAGAGATCCTTAATAGAGACGCAGTATGCTTAATCTTCAACAACATTCAGTAGCAATTTATTTGCAGCCATTTTCTCTGTTAACCTTTCACACTAGAACAGGTAAGATAGAGCACAAGACAATTTGTCAACTGCCAAATATGAACAAAAGAACCAACTTTAAGAAGCTCCAGTATTCTTTTATATTTGTTTTGCAACATTTTAATAACTTTTTTTGGAATCCAATCAAAGAAAAGAAAAAAATCAAGCCAGGAAGCAAAAACTCTGTTAAAAATATTTTACAGATAAACTCATGTTATCCTTTGCAGCATAATTACACATTTCTGCTCTTAGAGCCCATAGTGAAAAATGCATTTAATGCTGGGAAAATGTGATTGTTTTTAAAATAAGAATAATCACACATTTCCACTTGTTAATTATTTTCTTTAATTTGTTCTGTCCATCAACCAATCTCTATGCAGCAAGTGTCTGTTATCCACTACCACCTGGGAGCGTCTCTCCTCCTTCTCCATGACTGAGTGAAAATGAAGATGAGATGGAAGCGGAACATAAATTCATAGATCATAGGGCCAGAAGGAACCATTGTGATCATCTAGTCTGACTTCATGCCCCAAGGAATGCCTTATCTTGAAGGAAAACAATAAAAAGGAGGAACAGAGGAAAAAGATAACTAACATCTGCCCTCTCTTAGATAACACTGAATACTATTTTGAGAGAAAACTAAGTGATATCCAGGAAAGAGATGAGGGAGGGGGGAAAGGTACTGGACTGGGATTCAGGAGACCTGGGTTTGATTCTCAGCTGGGCTGAAGACTCCCCCTGTGTGATCTGTGGTAAGTCACTCTGGAACACATTCTCATTTCTTTGGGGAAAGGAACTCTCCAGGCATCCACCAACAGGGTTAGGAAGGGGCAGCTCCTGCATCTGGATTCCTTCCTCTGCCAAGAAAGGGGGTGTATTGGGAGGAGCAGGGGGCATGCTGGGAGTGGGGTGGGGATGAGGTAGAGCAGATTTGTGCTACACCAATTCTCGACCATTAAAGCTTATCTTTGGTAAAAGAAGAGCCCTCAACCACATTATTAAAGGAATGTTTTTGCTGAATAAGCACAACCAGAGTGTCTGATGAGCAGGCAATGAAATACCAACAACTTGGCTGGAAATCTGATAAAGTGTTAAGAAAATTTATTAATTTTATTAAAAGTTAGAAAACTTCCTTCTAAATTTCCTTGGAAAATTTCGTGCAGGATTTCCCACGTTATTGAACATTAGTCATCCCCTGAGAGAAGTGTGATGTACAAATGGAGAGAAATAAGCACCTGACAAGTCCGCTTGGATCAAGTCCTGGTCTCATTGAAAAAACTAGCAAACCTCTCAGACTTCAATGAGACCAGGACTTGGCCCCTTCTGATTTGATTGTTAATGCCATCTTTAAGAGAAATGCAAGAATTCATGGTGAGAGAAGATGTGCAAGTGAAGAAAGAAACTGTTAGGTCAGCCCTAGAGGTAAAGACCACTGGTTAAGGGATATATGTCCTTATTGAAAGCCCATTGAAGTCAATGCAAAGACTCCCATTGACTTCAGTAGACTTTGAATCAGGCACATACTATACAATTTGCTATTCTCTAAAAATTCAGTTTTTTTGGGGTGGGAGTCTTATCAGAAAGTGTCCTTTTTCTAGACTGGAGGATGAACAGGGAGAGCTGGGATAGACTTCTTCTCCTACTCTTTAAGAACGGAGAGGTGTGCCCTTTCAAATGAGAAAGGATTCAAGGTGACAGGTATTAGCCAATCACTTCAGAAGACATGGAAAGCCTTTCAGAGATCTTTCAGGCCTCATATCCTAACTGAGGACTGATACAGTGTTACCCAGTGGCGCTGGAACACTTTCTGGAGTGGGGCTGCTGAGCTGTCCCCTTCTTACCCGTCTGTGTCCCTCACTGCCCCTGAGAGCTGGGGCCAGGAGCAGGGCCATGGCTCTGGGAGGAGGCAGCCGGGATCCTGCATGCGGGGCCAGTGGCCGGGATGCTGCTGCTGAGCAGGACTCCAGGCCAGCAGCAGAGCCCCTAGGCAGTCATGAGGCCGGCGGCCAGGACCCCGGGCGCTAAACCTGGGGGTGCTACAGCACCCCCCACACCGCTACTTCCCACGCCGCTACTTCCCACTTTACCTCTCCTCTGCAGAGCACCCTGAAACAATTTCCCGGACTGGAGGAGAGGTTGTGGTGTCTAAACAGTCTGGAATGGCCCCACATACAGGTTTCCATACATTTTATATTCTTAGGCACAGAGAAAAAAGGATTTCAGGACTGGTTATGCCTGGAGGATGGCAGGCAGCAATTGTTAATCAGAACCCACATTAGGGTGAGATTCCTTCCACTTCTTTCTCTAGTCAAGTAGTTCCTCCAAGTCTTCAGCCAGGTAGGAAGCCTCTGGTGAAATATGACCAGGAGGGCCTGGTGGACAAGTCTACTGGCAAAGTGAGCATGAAGTCATACCCTATGTATGTTGAACTCATGCAACAGTGAGGTCTGGTCTCTGGCAGAGAGGAAGGCCAAGGAATAGACAATCCTTCCAAAATACTATCTATTAACCTGAAGTGTGTTATAATAATACATAGTGCTGTCTATATTCAAACCACTTAACGGACACTAACTCATCCTCAGAGCATCTCTGTGAAGTAGGTACATAGATAAATATTTTCTTAATTTTACACGAGATAACTGAGTCAGAGTAATTTGCCTAGGCCACAAAAGGAGTCAGTGACAGAGATGAGATTAGCTCTCAACAGTTCCTGGCTCCCACTCCCACTCGGACCTCTAAACTATAACTCTTTTACACATGTAACTTCAAACGCTTGAGATAAAAGGGGGGAGAAACCATGGAAAAATACTTTTTGTGAGGGAAGCTGCCACCAATGTGCTAGGACCAATTAGAGGCCGGGAAACAACTGAGGAGAACAAATAGGCAGCTCTCAAGGGATTGGCTATCATTTGTGTGACAGAGCCGAAGAACTGAACCTTGCACTCTACTGGATCCCAAAAATGAAGCCTCACACAACTAAAGTGATACAAGATAAGCATATTCAGATTCCGCGACTATAACTTCTCCTTTACGTGTTTGCTTTAAGTAGTAGTAGGCACTTATTGTGATAGGTATGCGTTATTGCTTTAAATGGGGCATTACAAAATTCTTGCTCTTTTTTATGTAACCATGAATGTTAATGAATTTATAAGATAAGCAGCTATTTTCCACAGTTATACTGCAATCTATTTCATTTGCAGCAGATATAACATGAAACATTGTTTTAGAAGAAACAAATAGAAAACAATCTACATCAACTCTGCCTGCTTCCCAGCTGCCACTTAGACTATTGGAAATGTTGCACCAAAATTACATTCCGGGTAAGACAAATAGCAAGAACAACAGGAGTACTTGTGGCACCTTAGAGACTAACAAATTTATTAGAGCGTAAGCTTTCGTGGACTACAGCCCACGAAATGCATCCGAAGAAGTGGGCTGTAGTCCACGAAAGCTTATGCTCTAATAAATTTGTTAGTCTCTAAGGTGCCACAAGTACTCCTGTTCTTTTTGCGGATACAGACTAACACGGTTACTACTCTGAAACAAATAGCAAGGACATTTAGAGACAAAGCCGCCCTGCTATTCTTATTTCAACATTCAATGTTGTCAACTCTTGTGATTTTACTGCAAGTCCCTAGGTAGTCAGTGGGAGAGGGTTTGAAGCCCCAGCCTACTGGCATCATACGATTACCTGACAATCTCAGCACTCCCTCTCTCACTCTATTCTTTTTTTTAAAGTATGTTTCTATTCCTGGTGGTTGGGAGAACTGATTGAAAATGTGACCTCATGGAGCCGAAACCTGAAGAGCCTCCCCTCCCCACAAAACACCCCACCATTTCTTATTATTTCTAAATCTCCTGGTTTTTAAGCCACTCTCATGATTTTGGGAGGCTGACTCACGGTATTTGAATGGTGGGGGATGACAACAATGCATCACTGTCCCTCAGGCACTACAGCACACATTGCTGTCAAAGGGTCCCACAACTGCAAACAATGGTACTTAATCCTGGAACAACTATGTACCCAGAAGCAGATTGACTTGGGGGCCAGGGCCCTGACTACACCCTGAACTTGCCCTTGAAACCACGGAGTGCAGATGCACCAGCTGGTCATATAGCTTAGTAGACCAGGTATCAGTGAGTCTGCATGGTGTCTGGCTCCTACTCAGCAGTGAGGAAAATGAGGAGACTCTTCCATCATCCTCTTCCCTTCCTACCCAGCACACCAACGCAGAGAATTTTCCCAATAATCTTTGGAACCTGAGTTAAACATTTTCTTTGAAAGTTCTTTTTTTTAATATGCCTTTTTCACCATCATGCTTTTCCTAGTCAGTCCAATTTGCCCTCTGCTGCAGGTTCAGCTCAGCCTACAATCATCAATTTGTTCACGAACATTACCACAGGTTACAACACCTCAGAATGTTGCAATGCTAATTCTTCTCCTGGTCTAGATCATAAATGCAAGGTGGTTCCAATGCCCACCTCAGCTCCCCCCCACAATGCTTGCCTCCTAGAAGCCCTATTTTTCTGTAACATCCTACACATTTCAGGCTTTAATGTAATTCAGACAGGAGAGTTGATTTATGCAACTTTCATTTACATCATGGAAAACTGGTAATCTGGCTTCAGCAAAACTGGGTCCATTATTATTATTGTAAGTAGTAGCAAATATTTATTTTACGATAGTGACAAATCAGGATTAGGACCCCATTATGCTAGGTGTGTACAAACACACAATCTCTATTATGTTCCTTTTCTTATGAAAGGAGCTACATGAATATTGACACCCAAAAGATCCCCGTAGAACTGAAAAGATGTATATACAAGAGCAGTAACAGCAATGGCCCTGTGTTTCTTTATCCAGAAACTCTCCAGTCAGTGTATTTCTGACTCTTACTATGCAGTTAAGTGAACCAGGCCCCTTGAAAGAAGCGGGTGTGATGTGCCAGTCCCCATAATGTTAACTAATCACTTGTTCTGAAGTAATCATAATTTTTGCTACTATAATATTCAAGGACTAATTTTCAGTAACTGTAGCCTACACAAAACATTACTAATTTATCACAGAAAAACTATTTATGCTGTGCATTATCAATCTCAAATGGTGATGTTTAAGTATAGGTTTGATAAACTGTACACTGTGTAATGCAGCTGCTTTGCATTTTGAATCCTTTATTTATAGAACAAGTCAAATTAATAACTCAGAAATGTTGTTTCAGGCAAAGTAATGGACATACAATAAAACTATTCATTTCCTAAAAGGTCACTCTAGGAGAAGCATACATTGTTTAGAAGCGTACCAACAATGCTATTATTCCACAGAATAGTGAAAATGTATAATAAGCAGTTAGTGCATATATTTGCGTTGGAGACCCTGGGCTAATTTAAAGTACAATTTCAAGGCAATCAATCATACTCTAAAATTACTTCATTTTCCAAACTGTTTACACTTTTAAAGTTACAAATCCACTTTCTGCTATTTCAACTCACGATTTACAGCTACAGATTTAGACTGCCTTGGCTTGCTGCCAAACTCTAGTCATGAGGGAACTAATGATATGAACAGATCAGTGTTTTATAATGGAGAAAAGCGCATGTAAATTTCCAGTATGTCTGCAAGTAATCAAGGCATGCTGACTATAAATGAGGCAGTCTGAAATTTATTTTAGGAGAAATATCTTAAAGCTTCACTTTTTATCTTGGCCAAAAAAAAAAAAAAAAAAAAAAATCTCTTAAAAGGAACTTCAAGATTACTCAAAATTATTCTAAGTAAACTGTTATACAAACAATATGTTAAAGAATAGTACAATAGCTAATTTCCTTTAGTGGGTCTATCTTAAACTGATCATATCCTTATCATGGCAAGCTGGAACATTAAATTCTCTAGTTCATGGAATCAAAACACAAGAGTGCTTCATATTACATTTTACAAAAATGAGCCATTCCCTACAAACAAGGTCAGATTTCTGGAATGCCAGAGGTCTACATGTAAGTGGGCTGGGGAGGAGGGGAGGATCCATTTATTCCTCGCTCTAAAAATAGTGGGAAACTCTACTAGCAATTTAAATGTGTTTTAGTAGCCAAAACACTTGAAAGAAAACATGAAGTCCCTCGGGCGATGATACCTAAATTAAATATGATCTTTATTGTTTCATTACAGTGGTGTAGCCAAATAATGACTTTGTGTTATTGTACAAATAATGCAGGATCCTCATTTTCTAGTGGAAATAATTACTCTATTCTATCATATTCTGCTTGCCGTCAAAATGTCCTCCTTTGTTGTCACTGGGCTGTGGCTCCATATTAGGCTTAGAGCTGGATTTAGCAAAGGTCGTTTCTTCAAAAGCCAAAGCAAGCAGGCATATTCTAACCAAACAGTGGCTTTAAGAGTGAAGCTAGAAATATTCTGACATGAAATTCAATCCACTACGATGGATATTTCTGTTATAGCTTTATTACATGCCTAACCTCAATAGTATAATTGTATGGAGCCAGAAACAATAAGCTGGCATTGCTTTGTTATAGCATCCAATAGATTAAAGATACCTGTAATCATAAATCAACATACTTATTTGACATACCGTCATGAACTAGAAAATACAAGAAAAAATAAAATAAACTAGCTACATGAGAATCTCATTTTGCTTTCTGGGGACTAAAGCTTTTTACTGGCATTGATTCCCAGCAACATTATGGTTGGCAAAGCCTTTCTCCTTTCTAGGTAAAATATCAAGCACAAATATAAACTATTTCAGTGCCAAAGATTAAAAGGCAATTTCTCCATTAAGAGTTCACTTGTAGACTTTCAATACAATGGTCTGTGCTATATAAAGGAATCCCACAACTCTAGATTATAATGGATACGTTTGCATTACAATGGCTCAGGAATTTTCAACATGACTAGGGTAACTCAGTTTTGGAAGGTGGGCTTGGAATTGGAGAGGGCCTGATCCAAGCCCATTGAAGTCAACGGGAAGACTCATTCTGCGGTCTTTGGATCAGACTCAGAATACCTAGCAGCACTATTGACATTCAAAGTAATGTTTGTGGTTTTGGAGGGATATGTGTCAAGACCCTCCTTGCCTCAGAACTGGGGTCAATCTGAGTATTTTTTCCCAGGCTTGTGAAATATTTTGCAACTAACCTGCCCCTTACCCCCCCCAAAAATAATATAGCACCTCCTGGCCAACCTTTCTCTGACTCTCGTCCACTATACTTACGCCCCACTATGCATTAATGTGAAGGAGCAATACAGTTTTATCACCAAATAGGTCAGAGAATTGGGAATGTCCCTCTTTTCACGGACTGTCCTCGCTGGCTTTGCAGTAGACTCTACTGGCTCCTCGTTTTTGTCAACTCCAGCAGATTGGCTAGCTCAGGGTGCCACTGGCCAGCTGAGCTGGGTGAAACTGACATGCTTGAGCATATATGAACCTCAGTTAACTCAGATACTAATAGTACTAAAGCCACAGCAGCATGGGTGGCAGCATGGGCCAGCCACTCGAGTATAGTCCCGCCTGGAAACATACCCAGGCATCTAGTTCATGCTGCAATCCATGCTCCTGTGGCTTCAGTAGTCCCCAAGCTAGCTAGATTAAAGATAGCTCAGGTATGTCTACATGAGCTGCGGTCACACCCACAGCTGCAGCATAGACAAGTACTAAATCTCTTTATGTGCAGCACCTACCACCATCATGGTAAGTTTCTTTTATTTGTGGCCAACTCTCATATCAGATACTTATGATGGAAAAGAGCAACAGTTCATTATGTTTCCTCTTCTCTTTGCCTCAACTTCCCCCCCTTAAATAAAACTAAAAAAACAAAACCAAAAACCTTTTGTAGGAAAGTGCTTGAAACAACATTAACACAAAGCTCAGTTTGAGACATGTAACACCCAGCAGAGTTTAACTGCTTGAACCATGTGTGTTTAATGTCTCAAATGTGAAGGGACAGAGTCAACTTGAAATATTTTTTTGAAAGCCACTAATGATTTTTAAAAGTGTTTGAAAAGTTTCTGGGAGAGCCCCTTTAATCAGCATGCGCTGACTTTTTAAAACAAAATAATCCCCTTCTTTCAAAAGGTGACACAAAAGATTACTAATTTATCACAGACAGACTATTTATGCTGTGCAGTATCAATCTCATATGGTGATGTTAGGTGATATAGAACCTCCTCCTGCTCCCATTGATTCCCACCACTATGCAGGGGTCCAAGGAGGGATGAAGGTGGCTCCCCTGGCTCCCTTCCCAGGCCTCCAATGCTCCTTAGTCCAGAGAAAGAGCCTAGAAGAGAAGAACAAGGCCCTTCTTGACCCCGGGTTTCAGTTATTCTATGGCTCTCTGTAGGGGTTCAGTTAGTGAAGGAAGGCTCCCTGGCCCTTGCAAACTGAAGGCGGTTTCCTCAGCCAATTCCGGCCTCCTGTTCTTCCATAGCTCTTGCAGAGGCCCTGAGTAAAGACAGCATGAATCACTACCCTAACCTCAGAAGCAACTCCGCTGATGCATTACTCATAAAACACCTTCCTGCAGAGCCCAGGGAAGAGTGCATATGTGAGCTCCCCACAGTGGCAGGGCATGGAAGTGATGTAACAGATCATCACAGAAGCAGTGAGACTGCCATACACAAAGTGCCGTGAAATGCACCATATAAACTAACTGGAAAAAGATTCCCCCTTCTGCTGACGTCTGTCATTTATAATTATCTTAGGTGTTACTTGTACCAATAATGGGTAAAATACAGCTCAGACGGAAAAGTGATTGATTCTCAGGTTGACAGAATCAATTTAACCTTTCATCATTAACCCCTTCACCTCTGATTTTTTGTAAAAATTTGGGACAGGGATAAAAGATGTTGGGTGGAGACTAGCAGGGGAGGCATTAAGGAAGACATTCAAACACGGAAAACGAAGGCAATGGAGGGTGAAAAGTAGCAGCAGCACAGGAGGACAGAGGTGGAGTGCCAGGAGGAGAAGAGGAGATGAAGTGAAATTGGAGTGATGGAAAAGGGTGGGGCGATGACTCAAGGAAGGCAACTAAGGAACAATGGGATCTCTGAAACATTTATTTTACAGTCACTTATTTTCACTGGCTGCGCTCAATCTTGAAACCAGTGAAAATTTTGCAGTTGACTTCAAAAGGAACAGAATCAGGTTCTCTATTTGCTACAAAGCATTTCTTTGTATAGCTACCAATTTTTTGTGTCTGGGTTAAAGGGTTCATGTAGTTTTTTCCACAGAATATTCATTTATATTAGGCTTAGTTTCCAGCAGCAGTTTAACATGAAGTAATTGGGATCTTCAAGTAGCAGTTGGGGAGATACTATCCTCAAAAAAAGGAAGACAATATCAAAAACATGATTTGCAGCAAGATGGTGAGATCAATCAAATCATAATGGCTGCCAGTGAAGAGGGAGGCAACTTAGTTGAACTCATTTCTTGAGTGGGCAGAGACCAGGGAAATCTAAGAAACATTCCTGGGGTTCTTAAGAACATAAATAAAAATGAATATGACACTAGGGATATATTTTGTAGCCAGCTTGATACAGACCAGGAAAGTGGAAGAAGCTGTTCAAGAAGAATCTTCCTTTGGTGGCTGAGATTTGTTAAAACGGAACTGTTCAGGATGCTAGAAGTGTAAAACCAATAGATATAACTATTTCCAGAAGAAGCTGGAACAGACAATTGGCACATGGTGATTCAAAACTATATAGCATTCACAGTTACTGAATGACTGATACTATCTTGCAATAGACAGTATGCAATAAAATGTAATACTCTTGTTCCTTGGGTTGTTTAGTTCAGCACCACAGTCAGAGACAGGATATAGCACTTGATGAACCACTGACCTAGTATGTGGCAATTTTCTATATTCTTCAACAACTTTATGTTCAATGACTGGTGATTGTTTTAAGTCATTTGACCAGGGTTTAGTCATTTAGTCAAATGCCAGAATGGAAGGGTCATTTGACCCAACAATTCATTTGATGAAATGACTGAAATATATCTGCACAAACATGTTCATAGTCTCTAAAGAGTTAAGGACAGAAAATAAGCCTGGCCCTTTAACCAGGAGATTTTTCAGAGTGGGATTTTCCAAAATTGGCTGAAGTCTGCTCCCACGGAAGTCAATGGTAAGACATCTATTCCCCTTATGGCAATGGTAAAGCTTCTATTGAATTTAATAGGAACAGAATTAGGCCATCACTGAGGAATTTGCAAATCTCATCTTACATCTTTTTATTTTACTTTTCCCCACTATTGAAAAGATAACCCGCAAGGGATTTCTTAAAAAGTGCTTGTGCCCTTTGCTTCTTTGTGTTGCATGAAGAAGGGCTGAAAGTTTGTTGTTGTTGCAGTGTTTTTTAAAACATTCTTTTTCTACTTGCTTTTTTTAACCCTTGCAGGTCTCAGATAACGCATATTGGTAGTTCTGACACCTTAACTGAAGGGTGTTGAATCTTAACAAATACATTCTTTTGCCTGAGTGTCCATTAGGCT
This sequence comes from Trachemys scripta elegans, assembly GCF_013100865.1. Taxonomy (NCBI): domain Eukaryota; kingdom Metazoa; phylum Chordata; order Testudines; family Emydidae; genus Trachemys; species Trachemys scripta. Next base: position 78,593,243 of record NC_048304.1, on the reverse strand, counting down.
TCAGAATTCAACAGGCATTAACAAAAAACATCTTTAATGATCTCAAAAAAAAAAACCCTTCTCAAATGCTCAATTTTTACTATCTTATAATTTCATTATTTCTCCAGTTGCCATAGAGAAGGTAGTCAAGCCCATAACTTCCAAAATAAAGAACAAAAAGGGGCATAGAATTGGAGGGGATGAGGAACAGCTTTTTTTTTTTTGGTCAAAAACCTTGTAGGCCTTTTTTATACATCTTAAAGAAGCAAACAAGGGCACCAGCCCATCTTTTCCCCCATTGTGGATCACCTTTTCTGTTCACAAGTTTTGCTTAGAATTTCCCAAAGATGTAGATACAAGTCAATTTTATAAAACAATTTTAGAGGGTTTTTTTAAAAAAGCATTTGGTGTAACCTCAGTCTATGTCAAAGTGTGGCTATTAAAAGCATAAAGATTCATTTTCAGGCACTTTTCTGACTCATATGGAACAAATAGCTCTCAAATAATTCATCTAGAAGAAGGAGTCCAAAGCCCTGCTCCACTATTCTTCACTCCAATTTAGAATTACTGTACAATTCCGACACACAATGTCATAATACAATAAACAGAACTGAAAAGGGGAAAAGAAAACAATTTTTTCTACAAGTGAAGTTCGGTGCTTTTGCCTATTAAAGTAACCAAATATGTTTCTCTCAAAAACCAAAGCCAAAAGGCAGCATGCCAAACACAGTTAACAGATAAATCACTGTTCTTGAAGGGTTTTTTTTGTTTTTTTTTGCCTGACAACAAACTTGCAACAAGCAAACAGAACACCCACTACACATCTTGTCAATCTAGTCACATAAAATAGAAAGGGGAAAATGCCTATTTTTGAAGATCAATGTACTGTCTGGAAAAAACTTCTAAAGTTCTAATCTCTCTGTCAAAGGTCAAAGTTTTCATAACTATAGTCTTCAGCTATTGTAAAGCTCTCTATCTATAATTTGTAATTTAAGTTAATTTATCACCAAAGGCCATTGTAAACTAGCTGGGAGTTTGTAAACAAGAATGAATATCAGGTTTCATTTTTGTGTCCCTTTCAAACTGGAAGACAGTTTCCTGTTTCAACATCAAAATAGTATTGCTTCTATAAACCTCCTCCAGTCTCCTTGCCAGCAGTTTCCATTTAATTAAACTGACAGCAAAACAGGGCCCTCACTAATGTGATCCAGACCAGTTTTCCTTCAATGTAAATTCTCAGGCATGAAATTACATCTGAAACAGACACAATAATCCTTCTATATCTTAGACGCAAGTTTAATCTACACTAAAATAACATTTCCTTTGTCTATATTGAAATCTGTTTTAGAATTCAATGATCTTGAAGGTCAGGGAATTATTCAACCTGAATGCACTTTACAGTCAATTTAGATTTTTCTTTTTGCCCATAATTTATTCATTCATTGTTGGCTTGTGGGTCCAGGGTAGCAGTGCACAATGATCCAGTATGTCAGAATCCAGATTCAGGACCTAATTCAAACTTTTATTGCCCAGAAATGGAATACGCTGATAGATAAAGTTGACTGTTGCTTGGGGCAACATAGCCTTCCTAAGACACTGCCTTCAGGAAGCGAAAGCACCATTGGCACAGACCCTCATATAGTTTTAAAGGAAGACCTTGGATCAGAGGTCTTCTTGTCTTCTCCAAGAAAATGTTTTTAAATGATCCTATGAAATAATAGCATTTTGCGACAGTCCAGTGACTCTGGTCACTAGTAATGCAATACGCAATCCCCCAGTGCCCAGAAAGGCTAGCACATGCAAAAGAACATTTACTTACCCTACAGTAATGGTGGTTCTTTGAGATGATGTCTGCATGGATCTCACTGGAGGTGAGCCTGCACTTTGTGTGTGCGAGTCCAGATTCTTTTGAACAGCAGTGTCCACTGGAGCCGCGCATGCCCCCTGTGCCCCCTCAGGCTCCTATGCAAAGGTATAAGGGGCTGAGCTTTCCCCTGGCTCCCTTACAACTTGAAGCTCAGGAGACTGAGCTACAGGGATGGGGGGCAGGTCGTGGGATCCGCACTGACTGCAACATCTGGAATAACCACTGCTGCTGTAGGGTAAGTAACCATTCTGTCTTTGAATATTGGTCAGTGTGGATCTCACTCTAGGTGACTGGCAAGCAGCATCCCCTCAGAATGGTGGGAATGAGGAGTATCCACTGCACCAGTCATACAGTGATTGTAGTACTGTTCTCCTGAACTTAGCATCTGACCTAAAAGCTAAGTCCAAGACATAGTGTTTTACAAAGGTCAGTGGGTTACTCCACATCCTGCCAGTCTGACTGCTTCATTACATTGACAAGGTCAAGCCAAAGTTCTGGAGATATCTAATGTGCATAATTTCCTTTATCCTAATGCTGCATGATTTGGGGAGAAGATATGTAGGTAGGTTGATTGGTTTAAATGAAGTTCTGAGACCACTTTGGAGATGAATTTCAGGTGAGGTCTTAGTACAACCTTGTCTCTATGTAATGTTGAATAGCAGGGCTCAGACATAAGTGTCTGAAGGTCTCTCACTCTTCTGGTTGAAGGAGGTGGTGTAAGGAGGAAGACCTTTTTCAGAATGAGGTGGTGTAAGGAGAGATCTGTGAGAGGTTCAAAGGGAGACTCCATGAGTCTTAGCGGGACTAGGTTGAGGTCCCACACAAGAGAAAGTTTTCTGATTCGGGGTCCTCTGGGAAAGTAGGTAACAGCCATTTGAGGAACTTTGATACGCCAAGCGAACTGTACCAGAGCATGGCAAGGTGAGAATGCTGCAAGGTGGACTTTACTAGAACTGAATGAAAAGCTAGCCTGCTTCGAGAGCAACAGAGAGATGAGGATCTTCAGTACTTAGGCCTGAACTAGGTCCAGGCCATGTTAGGCTGCCCATATTGAAAATCTCTTCCAATTAGATAAATACATCTGGTTGATGTTTTCCTGCTCTGTAACAGAATTTCTGGGATCTTCAGGAAGCAATTCTTGTCTGTGATACTCAACCAGCCAATAGCAACACATCGGTGGCAGTGACTTTGGGTCTGGATGGAGTATCAACTATGGTGCGATGAGAACAGGTCTGGGAAGTCTGGAAGCTGGATTGGTGGCTGAATGGATCTCTGTAGCAGATCTGTCAGCCAGAACTACCTCAGCCAGGAGGGAGCTATGAGAATGACTGTGTCTTTGTCTCTTCTGATTTGGAAAACACATGTGGGATCAGGGGAATTAGTGGAAAGAGGTACATCGGAGGCTTTGGGATCTCTGCAGAAGGAAGACATCTGGTAGTGAGCCTGGGCTCATGCATCCTCTAGAACAGATGTTCTGTCACCTGGTGTTGACACTGGTGGCAAAAAAACCTATCCCAGAGCTCCCCCAATGCAGAAATATTGGCTCTATGAAGGACCTCGACAGTAACCACTTGTGAGGGGGCCACAATTGCCTGCTCAGGAAGTCTGCCAAGTTGTTGGTGACCGCTGAGAGGTGAGGAGGTTATCCTGTGTCAATGGTACCAATACTAGAACTGGTTGGCTTCCAGACAGATGGGGGGATGAGCATGCATCTTGTTGCTTGTTCATCTAGTGGTGTCTCATGCCTATGTTGTCTGTCAGGCTCTGCAGTGTGGAGTTCTGAAGAACAGATAGGAAGCCCATTCAGGCTAGCCGGTGGCTCTGAACTTTGCGATGCTGACATGGAGCTTTAGGTCTTCTGGGGACCAGATCCCTGGCAAGTGTAGGTGGTCCAGGTGAGCTTCCCAATCTTTCCCTAGCACATCCATGATTAAGAGTTGTTCTCATGGAGGGGCACAAAATGGTATCCTTCCACACACATTTGTGGGCTCCTCCCACCATCCCAGTTCTGCAATGATGTAAGATGGGACTATGACTTTCTGACACATTTAGTGTTTCACTGGGAAACAGGCTGATGACTTCAATGCTGACCAGATTAGTTTCGGCTCTGTCAGCATCCTCTGACTTCTTTCCACTACCCAAACCCAAGGTATGATATGTGTTTGAGGGATTGCTGGCCAACACTGATTTTTCTAGCTTTGCTCTGGTAGTGACCATCATTTCTGGGTCCAAAGTTACCCACATGGGCTGCTCCAGGAGAAGCATCTTGAACTGAGTCTCCCTGGATTTTTGGGTCCTGGAGGAAAAGGACTTGCACACAGAACATTTGTGGCTCTCCCCTGGGCAGAAGGGACATCAGCTGTGTCTGTCCTTGGTGGGGGTTCAGTCCATTGCACGATGGACAGGATTTGAACCCCTTCAGGTTTTGGAATTCACCACAAGATTGGTGCAAAGTTCCAAACCCTGCTATACAGGGAAAGGGTCAGTGAGTGTTTCCTTTTTTCTTTTCTTTTTTTGGAATGTTCTTTGATGTTTTAGGAGTGTGAAGATAAGATTTCATCACAAATTTGGTTGAAGAAAACAGTTTTTAGAGTCTCTTAAGAGAGTAACAGGTTGGACACTTGCTGGGTTCCATTTCACTGCCATGCAGTAAGAGGAAACTGCAGGAGGGTCGTGGCTGCCCTGCCCCCTATGCTCTCCCATGGGAGCAGGAGCTATCAGAAGGCATGGCCGTGACAGAGACTGCTATTCAAAAGAGTTCCATCTCGCACACACAAGGCACATGCACACCTACAATGGGATCCCTGCTGACACATACTCAACACAGAAAAATGTTGTGATTGCAGCCTTATTTTTTTATAATCACAAAAGGCCCAATCCTATATGAGGTTGAGGCCCTCCTGTGAAGTGCGGAGTGCTCTTAACTCCCATTAACTTTGTAGCATTCTGCACCTCACATGAAGAATTCGGCATCTTGCAGCATCAGGCCCAAGAGTAAGTATTGCTTATAAGTGTGTATGCATCGTTTGTAAGCAAGTAATCTCATAAGCAATCTGTGTGACAGAACCACCTCAGAAAAGGAAGAAAACAGAACCACAGAATAGAAAATTCCTCAAAATGTAAACTGCCTAGTCATGCATTTTGCAAAACCTTGGTATGTGTCGAACCAAAACATCACTATTGTCACGAACTTTTCAATGCTTTACATGTTCAGAATTATTACATGCCTGATCAGGTATGCGATACAACCTTTGACATGCTCACTCAAAATATTTACATGACTGGGGCACGTCAGGCAATATAATTTCCAAGCACTGTTATAGTAGTCTCTCTTCAAATAAGAGAATTAATTGTATTGTTTTCCTAGAAAGTAGAAAGTGAAGTGCTTATTTAAGAAAAACAAGCATACACCAAATAGTCTGACAGTCTTGGTGAGAATGGAACATTTCATTTACACAGCAGAAGACGACAGTGATGGCAGGATTAGAAATCATTTCAGACCTCTCAGGCAATCAGACTACAGTTTCATTGTGCACGCGAGGGTGTCTTGTTTTACAGAGAATGCTAAACAAACGTGCTATGGGTAAAAATATGAAAACCATCTATTATTGATCCACATAGTGTGGTTATAAAATGTAAGGGGAAAGAACATGCAATATATAATAGCAGCAGTTCTTTGTCTCTGCTCTTTAAAGAGAAGCTCCTCTTGCATCCTGAAAGAGGAAGCAAAGGAGTGGTGCTGTTCATATACATACCTGATTTTGATACTTAAGAAGGATCTGACTGGCTAGAAATGAGGTAATGATTTATAATATTAATTTATATGTAGATTTGTGGATGACTCATCAGATAAGTGTCATCTCCCAAGAAAGCAAAAGAACTACAAATGAAATGCCTGCTGTAACGGAGAAAATACTTCCATTGCATTTGTGCAAGTATGTTGGACACCTGGTAACACACATATGTATTCCTGTCCGCATGTGCTGCATCGCTCTCTGTCTCTCTCTCACACACACCCTTCTATTGACATATCCATGACACACAGAAAGTTGGTCTCATTTCCTGCATATTTCATATAGATCTAAATGTACACAGAGCATACTGTCAATGGCTGCATTTTATCATGTCATGCTCACCTCTGCTCTCCTGTCATATACTCCTGAGATATTAAATAGGCCTAACCCAATAAATTACAAGTATGACGGGTTGCCCCCTCAATGTGGAGGAAGGTATGCACAACACCTCTTCTCCTTTTGCCTCCCCGCCCCGCCAATTATAACCCCATTTGTGCAATTCATATTATAAACAAGAAATTAGTTTATTAACAACAAAAGGTGAATTTTAAGTGGTTAAAGAGATAGCAAACAGAACAAAGCAGATTACTAAGCAAATAAAACAAAACACACATACTAAGCTTGTTTCACTAAAGAAATTGGTTACAAATAGTAATTTCTCACCCTAAATACTGTCACAGGTAGATTACAGAAAGTCTTGAAAAGCAGCTGCATGGGCCTTCAGCTTGCGACTTCAGGTATTTCCACTCACAGACTGGAGGCCCTCCCAGCCTGGGTTCAACCCTTCTCCCCTCTGTTCAGTTCTTGCTATCAGGTGTTTTAAAAGGTATATTATGAAACCCGCCTCCTCCCTCAATGCGGAGGAAGGTATGCACAGCCTCTTATCCCCCCCAATTATGAATTGCACAAATTGGGTTATATTATAAACAAAAAATAAGTTTATTAACAACAAAAGGTGGATTTTAAGTGAATATAAGAGATAACAGACAGAACAAAGCAGATTACTAAGCAAATAAAATGAAACACGCAAGCTAAACTCAATATACTTAAGAAACAGGTTACAAAATGTAATTTCTGACCCTAAATGTTATTTTAGGCAGGTTGCAAAGTTTCTGTGGTTTAGAGTTCCAGTTATATTTTTTTTTCAGACTGGACCCCTGGCTAAGTCAGGACTCCCCCCTTGGCTTCCCTTCAGGTGTCTTTAGCAGTCTTTCTTCTTGGGTAGACAGGCCCTGGAGAGGAGGAGTCGGATTTCATAATATACCTTTGGGTCTGCACTCCAAGGGAGGTGAACACCTGAGTGCTGGGTCAAGTCCCTTAAGCTGAGTCTTCCCAGAGCTGATCTCAGTGTCTCTGTCGTTCTGCAGTTGGGTGTGGCCCTGCCTGTGTGTGTGCTGGAGGAGGCTTAACAGCCTGGCAGGTTAAAGGGGGCCCAGGCTGGCAGAACAGGCAGGCTCAGTGGTATCTCAGCACATCAGGTGGAGTCCTAAGCGGTGAGGGGGGGGCAACCTGTCACAGCAAGTACACATGAATTCCATGTTATCTCAACAGAACCAAATCCTGGACCATTCACATCCACTCCACATGAGTCGAGAAACAAATCCTAAAAAAATGGAATAAAAATTGAGCAACAGAAGTTTTTCTTTACTCCAATGTAGCGAAGCAGAGATGGTGGAGTAAGCAATCCTCAGCCCCGTTACATGCCCCAGAGCCTTCTCATCAATGTAGCTGGATCCAATTACTGCAAGATCAGAGATGGGAGACATGGTCCAATGTAGGGTTTGACCCTGGAAGTTTTGCACTGAGCATAATCCCAACAACCATGCCCTTTGAATGACCATTTTCCTGCCTCTGAGCTGCAGTGCATGGAACCATCGCAGGGGCTACTTCTGTAGCATGGAGATGAAAACAAAGAGCCCCGGTACAGCAAAAATAGATTTGTTCCACTGTGTTTGGTCCTGACATGGCTATGGAAAGACAATGGCCAGGTAGCACATCTCTACCTGTGCAGGATTATGTCCCACAATACACTTGAAGTGCTTCCTCTACTCTAGTTTTAAATGTTAAAGAATAACAATAGGGAAGAGGGCACTGACCTCTTGAAAAATGGAAGGACTGAATAGGTTGAAAGTTAAATGATGGTTCATAAGATTAAATTAGAATTGTGCTTCCTTTTGTGTTAAAGTGTGTTGTAGCAGGGCAGGAGAAAGAATTGCTCCAATTTTCCTTTGTTTCTCGGATTACTCATCCTTTAATACATACAGGGTCTGATCCTGCTCCCATTATAAAGTTACTGGAAGTTTTGCTATTGAATTCAAAGGGAGCAGTCCTAGGCCCAATGACATAGCTTGGGGGCTCCATATAACTGTATTAAGAATCACTATTAAAAAAAGCACCTCCAAGTTTTATTGAAATGAAAGTTGGTACGTCTCCTTCCTCTGTCACATGGAATAGTCAGAGATTTCCTATGGGTAGAAAATTACCAGGATCAGAGTATTTAGCCAACTGTATGACTGAATTGGCTGAACATCTGTAAGCATCCAATCCTAAAGCCCTAACTCAAGTCAACAAATCCACTGAAATAATGGGACTTACGCATGAATAAAAACTATAGGATCTGACCCTTGATGCTTTACAATAGCACAAGGACAATATACAAATCATTCAGGAAGAAACATGACAAATGCTTAAAAATTTTAATAGAACATTCCCTTTGGAAGTGAAGCCTTTTTTAGCCAAACCACTGAGTGATTTTATTTTAGTGACTCATACAAATGGATTCTGGATTACAGTTTTAAAACTGGATATTTTCTCCTCTACTTTAGGTTCACCTCACAATGTTTTAACGAAAAAAATATAGCAATAAGAATATGAGTCTGGGTTTATGTTCACCAACAGTCTTTAAATAGGGATATTCTAAATCTGTAAGGCTTAGCAATTCTAAATAGTTGGACATTCAAAATATATAATTCTGAACATACAACTCCCCCTAAAGAGAGGCTGGGCAAGGCTCATAAAACTATAAAAAGATACTTTGTCCCTTAGAACTGAGAACAGCTAATCATTAGCCACCCGTTTATAGTGTCTACCTGTTTAGTACATTATTTCAACATTTTTCTTCAGATGCACTAGCCATTATTTCTCCCATATGGATAATGAAACATATCCTCTGCCCATCGGCAAAATTATTTTAGAGCCAAAAACATGTGTTGGTAGAAAAAAAGCAAAGCTTGTAGTCCATTATTATTGGGCATCTGGAATTGCACACATTTTTTTGAAAGAATTTCCTTCTAGTTTGATACATGTGACAGTAAAATGTGTACCCAAAAGCTACACAACAGGAATAAATTAAAGAAAGCATTTCCAAAATATCATTTGCATTATATTATAGTATTCTTGAGAAAAAAAAAACTGGGGGGGAGATGTACTGATGTTTTGAAATACTCTACGTTCTTTTGCCTTGTAACATGGATACGTAAACAAGGTGTGTGACTGGTAATTTTCTAATGAAAAAATATTCAAGAGCTACAGTGAAGCTATTTAAAGAATAGATATTCAACTGGTGAGGCCAGATAATAGTATAAATATGAACGTATATTCACACTGGCAGATTAATTATTTTTAGTTTCTGCTTTGAATTACCAAAATTATTTGGTTGATGCTTAATACTATCCCAACTACATTGTTATGGAACAGGAACAAAGTTCAATGGGACTTTTGCACCTCTTTTTTTCATTCTATGTGTCACTAATGGAATTAGAAAATTCAAAATACAGACCTGATTCTGCATTGACCAGAGTTGTGGGAAATCACCACCTCAAAAGAGGCATTTAGCACTTTACTGGATCAGCCCCTATAGTTGCATAAAAATTGGATAGCAATGGTAATTGTTTGGTACTTCCAAAAGGCTTATCTGGGATCATTTTGGTAGCATTTTTTCCTTCAGCATGCACTTCTGGATATCTCTTATGTGGAATTTCCAGATCCGTAACTAGGAGCTTGTAAAGCTGATGTGCAGAAGCTTGGAGAGCAAGGTGGTGGGAAAACATTTTAGATTCTTTTGGGTTTAAACTGATCTTTATAGAACACAAAAATTTAATTGTGGAAAGCTTTTATTAGAAAATAATGGATATGAAAGAAAACAGAAGGCCCTGGTTATAAGATAATTTTATGGAAAAGAAACTATTGTAATAATAAGCACACGTGCCTACATGAGTTTCCAACAAGAGCTCACCTATAGCTTGTTTGAAATATCAAGTTACAGTCATCAGTAATCAATGAAAAACAAAGAACCAATGATCTCATGACCTCGCAATAGCACCAACATTTTCCACTGTGTTTGCTCCGTTAAAAAGGGAAGCTATAGCATATAATGCATAATTTGGAGCGATCCAAATAGAGCTTTATTTAATTGATTAAATCAGAGAACTAGCCATCTCCATAAGTATCCTGGCCTCTCTGGAGGTCACTGGCAATGGGCCTCCCTCCATTATTTATGTATGGGTGGTTATTCAGTAATATTTTCCTTCCTCTGCCCTGTTTAAAGCAGTTATTATAGACAATAGGCCCAGCACACATATTAAGGGACTGATCCAGTTCCCATTGAGGGCAATGGGAGCTGGATCAAGCCTTAAATGAGTAAAACAGAAAAAACATGAAGAAAGAGCGTGCATGTGTGTGGGAGAACTAAGCACAACCCCCTTCCCATCGCAATTATTGCACACACAACTGAAGGGAGAATGGAGATAAAGCCTGAGTGTTCACGTTGGCCAAACTTGGGGTCAATCTGGTATGCAAGGGAACAAAAGAGAGCCTGTGAATCAACATGCCGGTAGGAATGCCTGTTTGAGCAAGAAGCTGGGACTGCGAATCTTCACGGCATCAGGTAGCATTAAAGAATGTGGAGAAGGGTGAGGTCTTGCGGTGCCAATGGATCTGGTAGAGGCACTGATTTGTGCTGCCATATAATTTCTGAATTGTGGAAACTTTTGCAGTGGTTTGCATATACTCTGAAATTTGCCTTAAGTCAAGGACCCACACACAGGGACCAGCAAAAACTTGTTGCTCAACAAAGGTGGCCTTCTAGTGAAGGTGGAGCACAAATTGAACTCAGTACATTTGGGGCTATTTTGGTGTGGGGGTTTCTTTAGATAGTATGTTGTTTAATAAAGATATTAAGGATACCAGTATAGGATTCACTGTACCTACTGTTATTATTTCAGTCAGAACTGAGGCCTTGTACGGGGTACTATACAAACATATAAGACAACAAGAATCCTACAAATCAGCTTGGGGTGGAATTTGTACATACTTTGGAAGGGACGTCATACAACTGTAAATAATTTGGGGTGGATTTTTACCCGTACATCAGCAGCAATCAATTGCATTGAAAATACTGCAATCACATGATTACATGTTATATTTACGTACAAAAACAATACCTAGCTCAGCCCCAGTTCAGCAAGGTATTTTAGAACGTGCCTAAACTATATATATGTGAATCCTCACTGGGCCTACTCCTGTGCTTAAAGTTAGGCGTGCGCTTAAGTATCTTGCTGACTTGGGCCCCCAATAGCTCTAATTTTCAATATATAAATGAATGGGTTTTATCATGCACAAATCTGATACTATAACTGTGAAACCTCCCTTTTACCAGAAATGCTGGTTATTCCCACATTCCCTAGTATTTAAAACATGCTTATAAAATGCATCAATCTCTACTTTAGATAAAACTGGGACCAGAACATTTGGGTATTGATTGTTTTGTTTTGCAATAACAAAGAGTGAAAAGGTGGGTAGAGTGCTAAGGAAAGCAGCAGCCACACTGTCGCATTCTACCTATTTCCCTTTGCTAGAAGAACAGGACATAAGGGAGCTCAAAGGAGAACTGGAGGTCACATTTTCTATTTTAATTATATTTTGGATTTGTTATAGCATCCTTATGTTATACAACACACCTGGATCTATTCTACTCTAGATACACATGCATAAAGTCCCTTGGCACAAATGGAATTCATGAGCATGTGTTGAGAGAACTTCCCCCCTAAAACTGTAGAACTGTGAACAAGGTTATAAATATATCCCAAGGTTCTGGTAACTTTTAGAAACCACTTTAACCACTTTCTCATGGTTTATTATGATATCAGCAAATCCCCCTCTCTGTATTTATAGCCTTGTAATTCACAATTATTCTGGGCCCATCAATGTTTCTGGCATCTGAGCATAGAACTGATGTTATTAGTTCATGTATTATGGTACTGTCCATGAATGCTAAACATATTCCAACACAGATTCCTGGAATTCATTCATCAAATATTTTATACTACTGTTCTTTTAATGATTCATTTATCCTTAGTAATATTTGTATTCTGGAATGTGGTGTCTCTAGCCGACAGCACAATGCTCTGCTGAATTATCTTTTTCTTTCACAGCATAACAAAATAGAGCACAGTCAAACTGAAGATGGCCTTTAGTTCATTGTCAGAATAATACTGCTTACCAAGCATATCCAGACACATTTCTTAAACCACATGCAATGCTCTGACTGCAAACGTGATCATAAAGTCATTAACCAGCATCTTAAAATGAGGGTGTGATATACATATTTAAATGTTCAGGAAAGCCAAATGTATGCTTTTGTAAAAGCATATTCCATTTCAGCTTCGGCTTATATCAATTATGCAACATTGCACAGATGTGAGAATTCACCTTTATTTTTCATGAGCTACTAAAATACACTCCTTTTAAAATAATATACATTATCTATCACTAACAGAAGCTTTTTTATGGTATTAAGTATTTGTCCTTCACAAAATAAGAGTCAGCTAGATGTACAGGCTGAACATTCACAATATTGAGGATTTATTTTTACTAGCAAATTATCATTAGCAATAAAATTAAGGAGGAACTCATTTTACATGGTACAGCTTTCACTAAAGGAAGTAAATAAAGGTTATGCAACAATGAAGCCATCCAGAAATTAGAATCCATGGCATTGTATATATTTTTAAACACACACACAATTCAGATTTATCCATCTACTAGGCTAAACAAAACTATCAATTACTTCCACCTCCTGCAAACATCATCAAAGCAAGTGATGACAAATATAATCCAAATTAATTTAAAGAGATTATGAAGTCACAACACATTTAACAGGGCTAAATGCTCAGAGTCCACTGTTCTCTTGAGGGGTGTGTGTATATAACTCCCATTAACATTAATAAGAGCTATGCAGACACTAAGGCAGATCTCTGCTCCTCACATCCAAGGGGGAGGCAGGTTTGCCAGCTGACTACCACACAATCTATCATTGAGGAGTTGCTATTGGCAGAGTGAGGGGTCCCCCACCCATTCGTGCCCAAAGGCTAACACCAGTTAGCTAGTTCCTACTGGACTTTCCTCCTTCCAGTTGGACGAGTCGGAGTTCATGGGAAATGATTCAATTGTCACATGCTTATCCAACCATAGAGAGATTCTCAGTTCTTCTTCTGCTTTTCCCACCTGTCACTCACTCATCTTTTCCTGCCTGCCTAAGTGAAGATGTGCTTAGCAAAGATGATGCTCAGCCCTTATGCACTGTCCCGGCATTTGCTGCTGACATCCGCACATGTATGATGGGTGTCATGATCAGTGGCTTTATAACGTCACATGCTTGGTGTGTACCTCAAATTTTGTCCCTGTTTTCTCTCTCTCTAGGAGCAGACTGGCCCATAAAGGGGAGACAAGGAGGAAACTAAAGAAAAAACAAGTACTGGCAAGTGACCTCCTCAGGTTGCACATGAACAAGGGAGGTTTATATTGCCAAGCATCCATGAAATAAGATTATGCCCTCTACAAGAGATTGAAGACTGAACTCGTTTTACACAAGGAGCTTGGTTGATCCTTTCCTGAAATAGGAAATGGTGGTGCCCAGAGGAAGGGGGGGGGGGAAGGGGGTCAACCTCTTTTGACTGGTTGTTCAAGCTCCTATATGGAGCACCAGTCTTTCAGGAGGAATGATACGTGTCTTGTGTAGAGGCTATGGCAAGCATGTTGGGTTTAACTTTGAAGATCTAGTTAGATCACCTTGCCAAGGGCTAACAACCTGATATTGTTTATGTTTTCCACATTCAACATGTCTCGATCACACACTGTGGCAAGCCACCCATGACAGACCCTCCTCATTCCTTAATCTGTGATGAGCCACAGGTGAGAAGAAAAGCAAGTAAATGATTTCAATCCAAATTGTATCTTAGGAAACAATTAAACAGTCCTTCAACAGCAGAGCAAACAGAGACTAGACAGACGTTTTGGGAGACATGAAGATGATAGGTCACCCTGGCAGAATTGTACATATGTAAGCAAAAGACACTTAAAACCAATCTACTTTTCCTCACCAAAGGGCAGTGAAGTTCTCTGGGCACAGGAGTAATTCACGTATAGTTCTTGGTTCTGAAGAGCAATGTGGAGGTGAGGTTCTGAATAAGCTGTGTCTGGCTCTTCTCCTTACCCCCACAAAAGGAATTACATGATCTGGTCACAAAGTCATCAGAGGGCACATAAGAGTTTCAGCATCTTAGCAAGGCAGCATAGGTCACAATCTGGACCGATTTGTGAGCTGTACTGAGACAGTTTCATAACTTGATTAACAGAGGTTTGGAGTCAAAGATGACAGCAAGACTCCAAGTTCTGGACTCCGGCAGAGCAGAATTACTACAGAGGAAAACAGCCAGGCAGAAAGAAAAAGATGTTAGCAGGGTCCAATCAACAACAATGCTATTTTTATAGGTCTTCATTTTAGGGACATTAGCACTCAGCCACATTTGGCTATGTGAATGGAAATGATACAATGAAGGAAAAGGTGTCCCTTGGATCCATAAGGGCCAGCAGTTCTAAATGACAGCTAGAGACTCATAGAATCATAAGACTGGAAGGGACCTTGAGAGGTCATCTAGTCCAGTCCCCTACACTCATGGCAGGACTGTGTATTATCTAGACCATTCCTGACAGATGTTTGTCTAACCTGCTCTTTAAAATCTCCAATGATGGAGATTCCACAACCTCCCTAGGCAATTTATTCCGGTGCTTAACCAACCTGACAGGAAGTTTTTCCTAATGTCCAGCGTAAACCTCCCTTACTGCAATTTAAGCCCATTGCTTCTTGTCCTATCCTCAGAGGCTAAGAAGAACAATTTTTCTCCCTCTTCCTTGTAACCACCTTTTATGTACTTGAAAACTGTTATCATATCCCCTCTCAGTCTTCTCTTCTCCAGACTAAACAAACCCAATTTTTTCAATCTTCCCTCATAGGTCATGTTTTCTAGACCTTTAATCATTTTTGTTGCTCTTCCCTGGACTTTCTCCAGTTTGTCCACACCTTTCCAGAAATGTGGTGCCCAGAAACAATACTCCAGAATTAGAGGAGAGAATGCTGATCACATCCTTGAATAGTACTAAGCAAAGGAAAGAAAAGAGACACAGAACTATAGAAGACCCAATTTCATCCCTGTGGGATCCAGAAAGAGTATGGGCAGTGGTGACAACTGTGGTACTGGGCCCTGAGTAAGGGCAAAGGTTCCCAGACAGAGAGTCTGGGTGAGGCACTGTGATGCTCTAGTTGTTATGCACAGCCATTTGGACCCATCAGACACAGAGCGAAGCAAATCTCTTGCAAGCTCCTTAAGCACTGAGTGATCACTGATCATCAGAAACTGGCTGGCTGGAAAGAAAGCACCCTAAAAACCCAAGAGAAACTCAGACATTAAAATAGGTAAGATTCAAACCATATAAGTGCTGCATCAGAAGGCAGAACACAAGTTTTCAGTTACTGGAACAAAATCTCCTGGTTAGTGAGATTTAAATGTAAGATCCAGCAAAGATCATAAGGGGAAAAAAATCCTGGATAGCCAACATATTCAGGCCCAGGGAAGTTTAATCTTGGTGCTAAGAAATAAACAAAAACCAGACTAAAGCTTGTCTAACACTTTTAAAGGGACATGGTCACATAATAGCTGGTGCTTTTTTTTTTTTTTTTTTTACTGTTTTATTGTAATACTTTCTTAAGAGTTTGAGAATTCTTGTAATGATTTGGGAGTAATCCTGCTCATTGAAGTCAATGGCAAAACTCCTATTACTGGAGCAAACTGGCATTGTTTCAGGTTTACACTAGTGTAACTGAGAGTACGTTTTGGCCCAGTGGGACCAGAATTTGACTTCATTGACTTCAATGGGACCAGAATTTGTCTCTGTCTTTTCCCACTTAGTAACGTTGATTTTCCTTAATGTTTGGAATGGAACTGAAATGAAAATGGCTGTACTCAACACTAACAAAATGCCCTGTCATACTGATACGTAACTGAAAATGCTGACACAATGATAACTGATATCAGCACATTCTGAGAATAATGTTAGTTTACTGTTGCTGTAGGAATCAACACAGGAAAAACACACATTGTTCCTGTAGGGTCTACAAAACGAGTAGTTATTTGGTGTTTGGTTAAATTTCTTGGTGAAGAAACGGCAATTAAATTACAAACCAAGCTAGTTGGTATCCAGAGGATTTTATCCCCCAGTTTATAACAACGTTAAAGTAGGTCAAAGTGTGAGATTAGAACCAGACAATGCCTCTTTAATAAGGTAAGTTGTGTTGTGTTAAAACTCTCTTCTCAATAACTTGTGACCACAAATAGAAAAGAGGCTCCAGACAAACCAATGATAACAGAAGGGCTTCCGTAGCCAAGCCTGGCAACACCATAAGCTTCAAATGTAACAAATTGTGTGGTCCCGGGAGAAAAGAAGAAATTAACAGCACTTAAATCACCCAAACACTCCTTGGGCAACCAAGTCACCCAGGGAATTGAAAGATCAGGTGGCCAAACATAACCTCCAGAAAACCCCATCAATGTCCTCAGACTGTTGCTGAAGAAAGTTCAGAGGGGAAAACCAGTGGCTGAGCAGACTGGGGAAAGGGAAAATGAGGGGGAGAAAAGGACCACTAATGGAGAGCTAGGCAATTGTCTGAGAAAGGCAATAGTCACAGAGCTATGAAGATATGCCAACCCCAAGAACAGCACTGCCTCTCGGCATTTCAGGGGTACCAGGGATTCTAAATAAATCAACAAGTTTACAGATCCTGGTTAATCTTAACTTAAGAGTACAAAACTGCAGTTAAAAAAATTGGTCCATTGGACACAAAAAAGATATAAGAACCCAGGAGGTTGCAAGGTTAAATCCATGTACACGTCTTAAATGCTGTGTGAACTCAGCAGCCATTGGGTTCAGTGGGAATTTCCTCAGTATCTTGCAGGATTGGGGCCTTGCTGTGTGACTTTGGTCAAGTTAACTGTCCATTTTGTGCCCTTAGCATCCCAATTCTAAAAAGGAGTAAAAAATACTAAACATTAGAAATTGTATGTCAATTCCCTAGATATGACCAAAAAAAAGCCTAACCTTCAAAGTAACTCCATATAGCAATCACTAGAGTACTGCACATCAACCTGCATCTATTGTTATTTATAATGCAGTAGTGCTCAAAATGTGCTAGAAGTTGTAGGAACGCATATCAGGAGACAGCCCTCTTCCCAAAGAGCCATCTTTCTTTTATCAAACTCCTCAGAGCACCACAGACAAGCCAAGGTAATCACCCTTATCCACTGAAGAGTAGATGCATTGATAAGGCCATGTAAAACAGAGTAATAAGAGATCACCTAGATCCCCAAGAGAGACAAAATACGGAGAGCTGGGACAGAGGCGGCAGCGAGTATCAAAGGGAAAATGAAGTCATGTGGATGGGATGCTCACACAAGGTTAACCAAGATCAAGATGGTGATTGATAAGAATGAGAGAGACAGGAAGCCATGGGGAAGACAGAGAAAAAAAACCTATACTGAATGGGAGACATTTAGCTGATCAGAAAATTAGCACATTGAGTAAAGCCAGAAGATTCAGAAGTCAAAAGAATGTGATAAAGGACGAACAAGAGAATTGATGTCAGTTCTAAAGTCATCAAGAACTGTAAGTCTGGATGTCCCGATAACCAAAATCAACTCATAATATTCACTGAGAGAAATCATAGCTGTTCTCCAGTAATTGGTAAGTGAAAGCATACAGACCATGCCCTGGCCCTGCTCTCACCAGGACACAGAGGCCAGGTGGAGCTGGGCACCACAGCAGTGCTCCATGCCACCCTGGCACTACTCAGATTCTGAGAAGTCTGCATCCTCACCAGGGTAGCTGCTCCATTCTTCCTTTCAAACCCATTGTGATGTGCTGAGGATGTTCAGAGCTACCACATGTGGCAGTAAGGGAGCTCACATGGAATCATGGCCACTCTTTGGCCCAATGCAAATTAAAAGATGGGTCAATAAAAGGCAAGGCGAGTGATTCGCCACCATGCTACGCCAGCTTTATGTCAGTGTAACTCCATGGTCATCAGACCCAAAGTGTTCACAAGAAAAGATTGTCAGAGAATTGACAGAAAATCAGAGGGGGGAGGAAATCTGACATTGCCCCTTATCCTCCATCAAGAGAGGGAAGGGCTGCTGAAAGATGAGCCTCACTTAAAGTAGTGATCAATGCTCCTGGATTTTTAAAGGAACAGCAAGGATATTAATATTTTCCACATAAATATGTATTAACCTCAGGAATGTATTATCTACAGGCAGTGAAGCTTTATTATGTAAACTCAATTCAGTTTCAACATCACTATTTTGGAGTTCAACGCTAAAGAGCCAAAATAATGGGCACAAGTTGCAGTAGAAACAGAACCTGACGACTCCTCCAAACAACGTCACGGGATGCAGACTTCGAGGAGCTCACAGTATGGCAACCTGAGTCGCAATTTTTGGCATGATAAAAAGCCAAACACCGTGCATACAATCTTAACAACAGGTATGGGTCCAGATCCCACAGCTTTGTCCTGAAACACTCAAGAGAACCGATCAATCTATCCTAACTGATCTATTAGCCCAAGAAGGACAAGAGTCAATAAAGCCACCCCTGAGTCAGCAGTCAAACCGTCCCACCCCCACTCCCTAAAAATCTAAAAACCCTGCATGCTCCAATCAGCAAGAGCAGAAGAGGTGGGAAAACAGGTCATTTCTCAACTAAACACAGGCAGTGCCACAGTACAGTAGAACCCTAACCAACGGTGCCCCTGAGCACTAAATTCAGTCATTTCCCCCCTCAGTCTCGTCTCTCAATTTCAGCTCCAACTCCTTTATCTTTTATTTCTTTTTCCAAAGACACACTTAGAGATGAACCCATTCATAACTGCCTATCCACAGACAGTTTGTGGCAGCATAATTGACAATGAGTCTGCTGCAAAAATGAAAATGCCGTTTTAATAACCTGAGCCTAAAATACATTCTGTTGTATGCCTCAAAGGGTTTCAATAAAAAGTCAACCTGTAGAGACATATTTTCTTGGCTTAAACAACAATCCAAAGCATATAAATGTAGTCCAACTATAATGACATATTTATAGGCCAATAAAGCTTACATTGCAGCTTTCATACTTCACTTAAAGGAACTCTGTAAGAAGCAGTGTTATATAAAATAATTTGAATTTTTTTTTAACTATAGCCCAAGGAATACAAATTTGTAACTTACCCATGTTTAACTGATAGTGTTTACACTGCTTAATTGCTAAAAGAAAAAAATTGTAAAATGAAATGACTCCTCATCTGGCTATTTCCAATTGATTTACCAAATATGGGTATTGAAGTCCATTTATTAAAAATAACCCCAAGCTCCTAAATAATTCTAAAGACAAAAATAAATAACTAGAAGCCATAGTGAATGATTTTGTCAGGCCAATTCTTCTGGAAAAATAGGTTCTCATGTTTATTATGAATAATACATTACTCAACTATTCTATTTTTATATACTGCATTGTTGTTATTCCTTATTTGTATCAACATTTGAAATAAATAGTCAGAAAAATATAAATAGACTTAAGACATTAATTACTCACATTTGATGCTGACATATTTGTAAAAAGAGAGAGAATGTATAAAATACATACCCTGAACGGCAGGGATATAATTTTTGGAATCATTTTTCAGGCTGAAAACTTAACCTCAGAAATATGAGATTTTTATATATTTAATGCACTTCCTAAGGAAAAGACCTACATAATTTAAAAGGGATGAAAACAATAAGTTTCTATAGAAATGTAATCTGTTTCTCCAGAAATTACCTTTAAAACCTATTAAATTTAATGGAAAATTATATGGGGTTTTTTGAGTCATCCTTTAGAATTCCTTAGCAGGGATATAATTTTCTATTAAATTTTAGAGGAAGGTCAAATATATCCTATAGGAAAGTAATCATTTTTATTCAACTACATAGGATTTTTTCATAAAGGAAATGCGAATTTCCACAAGGAAAATGGTTTCAGGCAATCACATTGTTTATCTAGGTCCTGCCAACAAAAGAATCAGAAATTTGCTAGCCTACAATCAGCATTAAACATTGGTAGAGCTCATGAATCATTTTCCTGACTAGTTCAGGCAAGGGTTTGTTTCTAAGAAGTAGACTACAGACTACGTCCCCTAAAGACCAGTCTAAGACCTGGTCTACACTATGAATTTAGGTCGAATTTAGCAGCTTTAAATCGAATTAAGCCTGGACACGTCCACGCGATGAAGCTCTTTTTTTCGACTTAAAGGGCCCTTTAAATTGGTTTCTTTACTTCACCTCCGACGAGGGGATTAGCGCTAAAATCGGCCTTTGCGGGTCGGATTTGGGGTAGTGTGGACGGAATTCGATGTTATTGGCCTCTGGGAGCTATCCCACAGTGCTTCATTGTGACCACTCTGGACAGCACTCTCAACTCAGATGCACTGACCAGGTAGACAGGAAAAGCCCCGCGAACTTTTGAATTTCATTTCCTGTTTGTCCAGCGTGGAGAGCACAGGTAACCATGATGGAGTCCCAGGATTGCAAAAGAGCTCCAGCATGGACAGAACGGGAGGTACGGGATCTGCTCGCCATATGGGGAGAAGAATCAGTGCTAGCTGAACTCCATAGCAATAAACGAAATGGCAAAATATTAAAAAAGGTCTCCAAGGCCATGAAGGACAGAGGCCATAACAGGGACACACAGCAGTGCCGCGTAAAAATTAAGGAGCTAAGGCAAGCCTACCACAAAGCCAGAGAGGCAAATGGAAAATCCGGGGCACAGCTGCAAACATGCCGCTTCTACGTGGAGCTGCATGCCATGCTAGGGAGTGCAGCCACCACTACCCCAACCGTGTGCTTTGATTCCATCAATGGAGAATTATGCAACAGGGAAGCAGCTTCAGGGTACAAGGAAGATGATGATGAAGACAATGAAGATAGCTCACAGCAAGGAAGCGGAGAAACCAGTTTCCCCAACAGCCAGGATATGTTTATCACCCTGGACCTGGAACCAGTAACCCCCGAACTCACCCAAGGCGTGCTCCCAGATCCTGAAGGCACACAAGGGACCTCTGGTGAGTGTATCTTTGTAAATATTACACATGGTTTAAAAGCAAGCGTGTTTAATGATTAATTATTAATTTGCCCTGGCAATCACGGCCAGTACAGCTACTGGAAAAGTCTGTTAACGTGTACGGGGATGGAGCAAAAATCCTCCAAGGACATCTCCAGAAAGCTCTCCTTCATGTAGTCCCAAAGCCTTTGCAAAAGGTTTCTGGGGAGGGCTGCATTATCCTGTCTGCCATGGTAGGACACTTTACCATGCAAGGTCAGTAGCACATAGTCTGGAATCACTGCATAACAAAGCATGGCAGCGTATGGTCCCGGTGTTTGCTGGCATGCAGACAACATCCATTCCTTATCTCTCTCTCTGTTATCTTCAGGAGAGTGATATCATTCATGGTCACCTGGTTGAAATGGGGTGATTTTATTAAGGGGACATTCAGAGGTGCCTGTTCCTGCTCGGCTGAACAGAAATGTTCCCCGCTGTTAGCCACGTGGTGGGGGGAGGGGTGAAGTGATCATCCCAGAGAATTGGGTGTGGGGGCGTAGTTGGGTTTGTGCTGCATGTTAACCCAGAAACCACAGCCCCTCCTTTTACATTGCAAACCCATTTTAAATGGCCAACCCAGCCATTTGGTATGGGAAATGAGGGCGCTACTGTTTGAAACCATTCCCACGTGTTAAGAAGGTTAAAAAAGCCAAAAAAACTGTGGTTTACCATGGCTGCCTGCAAGCCGAAATCTGTTGCCTGGCACTGCGTGAGTGATCTCTCACACCAAATGGGCAGGCCCTCAATATAAGAGGAAAAATGCGACCTTGTAACGAAAGCACATGTGCTGTGTAATGTGAACAGCAAAATTTAACGTGAAAGAGTGTACCCATTGTTCTCTAAAATGTGTCTTTTTTAACCACCTCTCCCTTCTCCTACACCAGCTGCAAATGTTTCTCCTTCACAGAGGCTAGTGAAGATTAGAAGGAGAAAACGGCGGACTCGGGATGATATGTTCTCAGAACTACAGATGTCCTCCCACGCTGACAGAGCACAGCAGAATGCGTGGAGACAGTCAATGTCAGAGTGCAAAAACGCACAATATGAATGAGAGGAGAGGTGGTGGGCTGAATCACGGGCTGAAGAGAGCAAGTAGCGGGCTGAAGAGAATAGGTGGCGTCAGCTTGCTGACAGAAGGCAAGAGTCGATGTTCCGGCTGCTGGAGCATCAAACTGATATGCTCCAGCATATGGTTGAGCTGCAGGAAAGGCAGCAGGAGCAGAGACCGCCGCTACAGCCCCCGTGTAACCAACAGCCCTCCTCCCCAAGTTCATAGCCTCCTCACCCAGACGCTGAAGAACACGGTGGGGGGGGGGGCCTCTGGCCACCCAGTCACTCCACCCCAGATGAGTGCCCGAGCATCAGAAGGCTGGCCTTCAATAAGTGTTAAAGTTTTAAAGTTTTAAACTGTAGTGTGTCGTTTTCCTTCCCTCCTCCCCCACCCCTCCCGGGCTACCTTGGCAGTTATCCCCGTAGTTGTGTGATGAATTAATAAAGAATGCATGAATGTGAAGTAACAATGACTTTATTGCCTCTGCAAGCGGTGCTCGAAGGGGGGAGGGGAGGGTGGTTAGTTTACAGGGAAATAGAGTGAACCGGGGGGGAAGGTGGAGGGTTCATCAAGGAGAAATAAACAGAAGTTTCACACTGTAGCCTGGCCAGTCACAAAACTGGTTTTCAAAGCTTCTCTGATGCGCACCGCACCCTGCTGTACTCTTCTAACCGCCCTGGTGTCTGACTGCACGTAATCAGCAGCCAGGCGATTTGCCTCAACCCACCCTGCCATAAATGTCTCCCCCTTACTCTCACAGATATTGTGGAGCACACAGCAAGCAGCAATAACAATTGGAATATTGGCTTCGCTGAGGTCTATCCGAGTCAGTAAACTGCGCCAGCACACTTTTAAACATCCAAATGCACATTACACCACCATTCGGCACTTGCTCAGCCTATAGTTGAACAGGTCCTGACTATTGTCCAGGCTGCCTGTGTACGGCTTCATGAGCCATGGCATTAAGGGGTAGGCTGTGTCCCCAAGGATAACGATAGGCATTTCAACATCCCCAATGGTTATTTTCTGGTCCGGGAAGAAAGTCCCTTCCTCCAGCGTTTGAAACAGACCAGAGTTCCCGAAGACGTGAGCATCATGTACCTTTCTCAGCCATCCCATGTTGATGTTAGTGAAACGTCCCTTGTGATCCACCAGGGCTTGCAGCAGCATTGAAAAGTACCCCTTGCGATTTATGTACTCAGTGGCTTGGTGCTCCGGTGCCAAGATAGGGATATGGGTTCCGTCTATCGCCCTACCAGAGTTTGGGAATCCCATTGCAGCAAAGCCATCCACAATGACCTGCACGTTTCCCAGAGTCACTACCCTTGATATCAGCAGGTCTTTGATTGCATTGGCTACTTGGATCACAGCAGCCCCCACAGTAGATTTGCCCACTCCAAATTGATTCCCGACTGACTGGTAGCTGTCTGGCATTGCAAGCTTCCACAGGGCTATTGCCACTTGCTTCTCAACTGTGAGAGCTGCTCTCATCCTGGTATTCTGGCGCTTCAGGGCAGGGGAAAGCAAGTCACAAAGTTCCATGAAAGTGCCCTTACACATGCGAAAGTTTCGCAGCCACTGGGAATCGTCCCACACCTGCAACACGATGCGGTCCCACCCGTCTGTGTTTGTTTCCCGGGCTAGAATTGGCGTTCCACGGCATGAACCTGCCCCAGTAATACCATGATTTGCACATTGCTGGGGCCTGTACTTTGTGAGAGATCTATGTCCATGTCAATTTCCTCATCACTCTCGTCGCCACGCTGCAATCGCTGCAATTGCCTCCTCGCCTGGTTTTGCTTTGGCATGTTCTGGCTCTGCATATACTCCAAGACAATGCGCGTGGTGTTCATAGTGCTCATAATTGCCGCGGTGATCTGAGCGGGCTCCATGATCCCAGTGCTATGGCGTCCGGGCTGAAAAAAGGTGCGAAACTATTGTCTGACAGAGGGAGGGAGGGGCGAGTGACGACATGGCTTACAGGTACAGGGAATTAAAATCAACAAGGGTGGCTGTGCATCAGGGAGAAACAAAAACAATTGTCACACAGAATGGCCCCCCCAAAGATTGAACTCAAAACCCTGGGTTTAGCAGGCCATTGATTTCATGGAGGGAGGAGGAAGCAAATGAATACAGAACAAATCTGGTCCATCTATTTTTTTACATCTTAAGCTGGCAGCAGACGGTGCAGCATGACTGATAGCCATCGGCATCTTCTGGGTGCTTGGCAGAAGATGCTGTACTACGACTGCTAGTCATCATCGTCAAGACGGTTCAATAGGACTGCCGGCAGGACTGAGTCTCCAGGACACAAAACATGTCTGCCCAGGTGCCTCTGATCGAACTCACTGAGGAATATGATGATGATGGATATCAATCGTAATACACCATCTACTGCCAAAAGGCAAGGAGCTGCTGCTGTATAGCAAAGCAGCCCCACGTCTACCAGCACCCAGATAGCTGATGTAGGCTACCAGTCATACTGCACCATCTACTGCCAAAAGGCAATTAGCTGCTGCTGTGTAGCAATGCAGTACCACGTCTGCCGGCATCCAGATGACATATTGTGATGGTGAGGTGAGCTGAGCTGAGCAGGCTCCAAGCTTGCTGTGGAATGTTGTCTGCACAGGTAACCCAGGTAAAAAGGTGCGAATCGATTGTCTGCCGTTGGTCTGATGGAGGGGGAGGAGCCTGACGACATGTACCCAGAACCCCCCATGACACTGTTTTTGCATCATCAGGCATTGGGATCTCAACTCAGAATTCCAATGGGTGGCGGAGACTGCGGGAACTGTGGGATAGCTACCCACAGTGCAACGCTCTGGAAGTCGACGCTAGCCTCGGTACTGTGGACGCGGTCCGCCGACTTAATGCACTTAGAGCATTTTCTGTGGGGATACACACAATCGACTGTATAAAACTGATTTCTATAAAACCGGCTTCTATAAATTCGACCTAATTTCGTAGTGTAGACATACCCTAACACTAGCAAACTGACCATCAATTTGCTCTACATCATCTATAGAAAAGTTTTATAACACCGTTTTAAGACAAGAAAAACCTTGCCCACAGTGATTTGAGAGACCATGCTTGGACCCCTACTAGCCATGATTGCAGCTAGCAAATTTCTAACCACAGTGTGCACTGTTTTGTTGGCATGATGCAGAGTGTCGGAAGAGTGTACTGTACACTCACTAAAGGTGCCATTTTGACAAAAGAGAAGTTACAGCACAGGCAGGTCAACAGCTCAAGATTTCCTACTCTAACTGGACTTATCTGCATTACAACATTATTATGTTGACCTATGATTGCGATGAGTCTATTTAGATGACATAATGCTCTCCATGAATGACCAGTTAGTGCAGATGAGAGCAAATTTTGTTCAGCATCCTTTCAACTAATACTGATTAAATCCTGATCCCATGTCAAACCAAATGGCAGGGTTAGTTCCCTGGTACTGCCAAACATAGCTGTTTCCTTAGCAAGAAAACCATAGTTCCTCCACATTATTTACTGAACAGGAAAACTACAGTAGAACCTCAGAGTTATGAACACTAGAGTTACTAATTGGTCAATCACACATCTCATTTGGAACTGGAAGTATGCAATCAGGCAGCAGCAGAGAAAGAAATACAGTACAGTATTGTGTTAAACAAACTACTGAAAAATAAAAGGAAAGTTAAATTTTTTTTGGTCAAGCTAAGGAAACTGTTTCTGTGCTTGTTTCATTTAAATTAAGAGGTTAAAAGCAGCATTTTTCTTTCACATAGTAAAGTTTCAAAGCTGTATTAAGCCAGTGTTCAGTTGTAAACTAGAAAGAACCACCATGATGTTTTGTTCAGAGTTACAAATAACCTTCATTCCCGAGGTGTTCGTAACTCTGAGGTTCTACTGTACATTTAATCCATTTAATGTTAATATTACATTTAAATAAACCAAGCAGTAACAGGATTTCTTGTCTATCTTTCAGCAGTTGGACCCATTCTCAAAAGCAACCTGCCCAATGGTTAAATGTCTTCTTGTGCCTGTGGGTTTCAAACCAATCATAACCAGTCACAGAGAGAAACTTTTTTTAAAAATTGAGTCAACCTTTTTTTTTTTTTTTGTATAGGCAGTGGCAAAGCAGCCTGATTCATGAACTAAAAGAAAGCCGCATGCAATGCTCTCAGTGTTGGGTTTTCACAATTACATTGTTATAGTTCAGATACCGTATGCATTTTTAGTGTAACCCCTCTTTTCAAAGGCTTAACATGCAGCTCTGAACTGTGTGTGCTAGCTTTCAAGATAATTTTCTTTGGCTCTTGAGTCAATAATACTAGTTTTATAAACTTCCCACAAAAGATTTGTTTGTTTGTTCGTTCGTCAAAAACAAAACAAGAGAACATTAAACCCCAAAATCTCTGTCTGAGAAGCATTCAGATTCTTTTGATACAACAAACAGATGCAAGGAAATGTACAAGAAAAACGCCAATGTAATATGAGATTGTCTAATTACTGCATCTAGTTACAAAGAAGAAGAAACCACTAACAAAAGTTTTGCAAGTGTTTTACTGTAGATATTGATTAAAAATATCAACTTTCAATCATAATGAAACATCATCCTGACTAGCTGATGAAGTAAAATAAGACTGACAAGACTGACCTCACCATTGCTTAGATGGGAAATGAGAGACTCAACTCTGTTGTAAGGTAAGTTCTATAAGGCAGATCCTCAGCTAGTGTAGGTAGACATAGCTCCATTGTAGTCCAGGGAGCTATGCTGCTTACACAACTGAGAACTTGGCCCACTATCTTCAATTCATGAAGATGAGAAAAAAATTCTGCACGTGGAGTTGGCAGAGTATCAGCCTTAACTTTTGATTTCTTACCTTTCATCCATTTATGTGCTAATCTTGAAGCTATCTAAGCTTAGCTTTTAAAAAAAATATACTACAGGAAATAAATTTCACCGAAACACATGTTGAAATATATTTTCCTGTCAGCCAATGTGTATGCCAGTCTGCCAATAAAGCTAATGGGAGTTAGGCATGTTTACCAACAGAAGACCAGCTGCCTCAGACGTCATCCTACAGCCCTTGCATAAGAATGTGCCCCATTAAAGGAAATGGGAGTTGTAGGTGCACAACTTCTACAAAGTTGGCGTTTTTAGTCCCAAATTCTGAACTCACTTAGGCCCCAATTCTGCAAGGTGAGACATGTGGGCAGATCCTGCATTCACATCCCATTGACGTACTGAAGTTAAAGGAGAGCCAGGCAGTGCAGGAGACTGTCCATGTGAACCAACTTGTAGGACTGAGACCTTACGTGCATATGGGGAGAAAGAAGCATCCCAAAAACTGTAAACCTGCTTGCAGAGATCCAAAACATTAGAGAGCCCATGCAGCAGAGAAGCTGTCCATATGAGTTCCCATGCCTCTCCATTTTTGCAGAGAGGGAAAAGTGAGAAAGAAAAGATCCACTGCACCATGAAACCAAATGATGGTACAAATGAGTGTAAGTACGATTAATTACAACGTAGGCTAAATGTTAACGATAAACTTTAAAGTAAAATGTATTAGACTATGGAACAGTATCCCAAAGGGAGTTGTGAAAACCTCATTTCTTAAGACAATTAACACTGTATTGGACAAAGACTGGAGAAGCACTAGTGATAGGCAACAACCCTATGTTGGCAAGAATATAGGCAGTATGATCTAATAGGTCTTTGACCTCTCTCTTTCCTCTATGATTCTAATTGCATAGAGAGAAGCCATCAGATTCAATCCGATATGATGTATAGCATATACTTGACCCCAATGCCTACATAGTTTCTGTGGGAAACCCTTGCAAATTACCATTGCTTGCAGCTTCAGGATTTGAGCCTTAGTGTTTACAATCTTAGAGTCAATGACAGTTTTGTCTGAATAAGCACTGCATGATTGGGCTTGTTCCCTTTAGAAATACAGTCACAGATAGGCAAACAGCAATTTTAGAAAAGGAAACTATATTTACCAAGATCAGCCTTTTCCTTTAGAATGTCTTTGAAGTTCAGGCCACTGTTGAGTGTGGACTGCCTGTATCTCATCAAGGCTTCCTTCTGCCCATTCTTGCCCAGTTCCATGTGTATGACTGGGTCAGCCCGGAGACCACACTTCCACTTGGAGAAATCTGAATGTGCCCATTTTGCCAAGTCTTCAAGCTTCACAGTCACCTTCTCTGAAACGGCAATAACTTCATCCTGCAAGATGTAGTCAAACGAGAACAGAGCGTGTCATGTGTGGCTTATGATGAATGATAAGTTTGTAGCACTGCCTCTTTGACATGTTATTGGAAAAGTTTATCTTGCTCTTAGCAG
This sequence comes from Trachemys scripta elegans, assembly GCF_013100865.1. Classification (NCBI taxonomy): domain Eukaryota; kingdom Metazoa; phylum Chordata; order Testudines; family Emydidae; genus Trachemys; species Trachemys scripta. Next base: position 78,564,723 of record NC_048304.1, on the reverse strand, counting down.
ATTACTTTTTCTGTGATACAGAATATCCAATAACTCATGCAATTTGCATGCCATTTTAGTGTCACTGTTAGTTGTTTATTTGAAGCAAATATTTATGTGATAAAAAATGTCCAAGAACATCAGGGCAGTAGTCCTAAAATGCATTTTAAATGTGGATTGCCAAAGTGCATTCTGTATATCCCAAAGGCTCGGATGAAAGCTTGCTTTTTAGGTGCAATTAGCTGCAAATGTAAAAACTCATGGCTGGATGACTAATGGTTATAGCTAGTCCTCAAATAAATGGTCTAAGTAAATCTTAGATTCTTGGAACTCTGACTCACCAGAAAATTCCTGTGTTTATGGTACATTTTCCCTTGGCTTATACACAAATATTGAATTTAACTTTTGTCCTAAAAATTAAATAAAACTGTGATGTAATCCCAAAAGAAATACTGCATAAATGTTAAGTGTTTCCCACCAAAAGAAACTCGCATATTCTCATGTTTCTTAAAACTTTTTCAAGAACAGAAAATAACTATTTTCCCCTCCTCTTACGCATACATTCTATGAAAAAAGCAATTTAACCTTAGTTTAGCCTGCTGAACATATACTTGAATTAAACATCTCTAATTGCTACATTTTTATCCTTCCAGGAAACAATCAACTCTTCTCAGTCATGATGAATAAGCAGAATGTTTTATAGCTGCCTACTGTAAGCAGGGTTTAAGAAGGCTTCAGAAAAAGAAAAACCTAACCCCCAACTCCTACCAAGATAAACTTGAGATCTTTAAGTTAAATATTTGAAACAGTTGATGTTTTAACTTGAACTGACTTACACCACACCTTTCACACCACACATTTCTAAATAAAACACAGGTAGCATAGTCACTTTAAAAATATTAACCATAATTCTTTCTTTCTCCAAAATAAACACAACTATTTAGGAATGGAGAAGAGAGAGAGAGAGAGAGAGAGAAATTCTTGCAGTTATTAAATAAACAGAAATGCATGGTTGGTTCTGTATTTTTTGCTTAACACATTCCTCAGGAAATAAAATATTGCTCAATAGCAAAAAAAAAAAAAAAAAAAAAAGAAAAGAAGGGGTGGGTGGGAGGTGTGGGTAAGTTTTGTGATAAGTTACACACAACATGAAACCTCCACAGTAGCTTTGGTAAAACGTAGATCTGATATTTCACTCTTCCTTGTATAACACAAAGATGTTTTATAAGCAGTCATCTTCTATTACTTTTAGTGCAATAACAAATATTTACTCAAAAATGAACCTCATACTTGTATGCTAAGTAAATTTTAGTAATGGAATCTTTTCCTTTATCACTGTGCTGAATATGAACTTCCATTGAACAACAAACAATCAAGACAATGTTTTAACTTTCCGCTTATGACAAATGTTATTACTTTGTAAACAATGCTGCATACTACACAGTACATTTTCAATGGATGGTTTCACCCAATTTCATTACACCATCCATTTGAAATAAAAGATCTGTAGTTGCTATGCATTTTATAGCTATTACATGGTGATTATTAAATGTCAGAGTGAAAAAATTGAGTCTGCATGAAGACAGACTTAACAGCTTCTGGATGGGGTCTTCTGTATAGGATGTTGAATGGAATCATTAAGTATCACAATTTCTAATACTGAGTACTTCGAAACATTCTATTTAGCAGCATCTTTCATAGAAATCTGACTTCCAGATTAGATAGATATGTTTTTGGTTAAAGTGTTATTTTCAAAATAACTTTTATGGCCAAATGATTATGATTTCAATTACCAGTTTCTTCATATCCTTTCCAAGAAGTGGTATGACTAACTTTGGCTGGCATACAAAGTTAGCCAAGCAAACAATCTATTAACTAAAAGAAAAGTTACAATCACTGTTACATCTTCAATGAATAAACCTGTTTGAGACTACAACCTTCACATACACGGTACATACAGAAGCCATAAATCCAAGAATATTGGTTGATAAACAACCCGTATGTTTTACTAACAATTCAGCAGCAAACCCACTTTGCAATACAGTCGTATACCAGGATTTAGCTGGAAATTTGATAAGGAAGCAGAAAAATATGGAAGATGTAAGTATCAGGAAACACAAAAGAGCACAAATTATGCCTTCACATTTAAAGTTTTGTGTGACAGCAAAATGACCACACAGCAACAACCATGACCAAAGTGTTTTATACTTAGTTTTGCCTACATCAGTGTGAATGGCTAGGAAAAGAATCTTTGCAAAAATTGTCATGTGATCATATTAGCAATTTGCAAAATGAGTATTATGATCATAAATACTGTTGTGGCAGCTAATGTAATACAAAAGGTACGCACAGAAAGGCTCTTTGAATCAGATTAGCATATAAACCAAGTATATGAATACAAACCATAACAAAAAATTAGCCAGTTACTGTGGTAACGGATGCAATTAAGGATGTCTCATTTTCTAAACATTTTATAGATAGGTGAGGAGGAGAAATAGATCAAAATGCAACTAAGTACATTGGGTGGAATTTTCAAAAGTATCTAAATGACTTAGGAACAAAAATCTCTTTGAAAGTCAGTGGGACTTATGCTCCTAAATCATTTAGCTTCTTTTGCCTATAAAATAATTGTTTTTACGGCATTAATTATAAAGAAATTATTTAGTGTGAGATTTTCAGAAATGTTCTATGTTGGCCTAACTCTGCTCCCACCAAAGTCAATAGTAAACTGATTATGGTGGGAGCAGATTTAGACCAATGATGAATGCTTTTGGCATGAATTCAGGGAAGTACCTAAGTGCACATGAAATTTTAAACACTTAGGATGGGATTTTCAAAAATGCCGAAGGGAGAAAGGCACAAAAGTCCCACTGAAGTGCCTAAGTGAAGACAGGACTCTCCCTTAGATTTTTGGGAATCTCACCCATAAGCAGACCCATTAACCTCCAGGAGACTACTCACATACTTAAAGTTAAGCACGTACATAAGTATCTTCTTGAATCAGGACCTACACTGTGAATGTCATAGGCCAATAGCCAAGGCCATAACATCCCACAGTAGAATCAGTAGAAAGGGGACAAAGGGACTCGGAAAGTCCTCCGGGTTCACCTTGTTGTTTCCTCCGAATACTTCCTTAGGGGATTAGTATCAAATGGATTGCATCATACTCCTGAATTTGTTGGGAACAAGGTGAAAATGGTTCAGAATTGCAGCCAACTGCATCTCAAGACCCTGATTCTACAGTCTCTATGAAGCAGAAACTCCCATTGCCTTCAAAACCTCCTCTGACTTCAATAGGAGTTTTGTCTCAGGTTAAGGATACTGGAGTCAGAATTTGCTGGGGGCCTAGAGGAAAGCGTGGCAGAAGTAGGCAGAATAGGTAGAATGTTTCTGGTTCCCAGAGGAGTCAGAACACCAGCAGCCATTGGTAACCCCGTATAACAGATGTGACGTGATTACTCCAGGAAAGGTCTCCTGGTGCTTGCCATTGTGTATAGGGTGCTGGCCTTCCCATGACCCCAGCGTGTCCAAACACACCTCCTCTGACAATGCTAATGCCCTCACAACTGCACTTGGGGACCTATGGATATAGCATTCAGAGTACCTCTAGTGCTGAAGGTGGAGGCGCTGCCCAGTGCATAGGCACTGGAACAGCTATAATCTGTCCCGTTGTATTATTAATACATAAACACTATAACCTAAATTCTGCAGTCTTTACTCAAGCCACATTCTCATTGAACTCATCTGGGAGTTTTGAACTATTCTGGGTGGCAGAATTTGTCTGTGCACTAATCCAAACCAATGAAGATCTCCATGTTGCTACATTATCCAACAGCACATTAAACTGGAACACAACCGTTCATGAACCAACAATTTATGTTCAGGCACTCCCTGACTTAGTGCATTCTTATTTGCCAAGCAGTTAATCTTAAAGTAAACCAAGGGAAACAACATCTAGATTGGTTCCTACACCATTTCACTGACTTCATTGCAAATATTTTTATATGGAAAAGGGCCGTTTGTGGACAAATAATTATTTTGTTCAGTGCCCTGTTAGAATAAAGATATCCTGACAAGTTTTTAGCAGGGGAAATCCAGATCCATATATGAAAAATTTGGGCTTCTGATACTCTCAGTGTTTGAAGCCCTTCTCTGTTTGTCAAGAAACAAACAAGCAAAAAAGATATGTAATTCTCCATTGGGACAGCAATGGGGGTACGAAGCATGGTGGTTAAAAACAACTAAGCCTTGTCTACACTACAGCTATTCCCAATTCAACTGGCAGAGCTGTGCTGGCAGCGAGTTACAGATCTGACTTTTCCCATGTAGAGAAATCTTGTTTTGTGATGGCATCCTCCATGAGCATTGCAGAGTTTTCGAGTCTGCAGCCCTACATGTTGACGCAACAGCATCACCAGAGGTCTGACCTTTCCAAATGTATCTTACTGGGGGTATTAACTTCAAAGCCTATTTGTGGCCATTAAACAAAACACAAATATCCATCTTGACCATTAAAATATAAGGATAAGGAGATAGCTGGGTCCAGTTTCGGTTTTGAATCCAATACTCTTGCAAGGAAAAAACAAAACAAGATTCCTGGATTTTTTTTCTAAGTATTTAAAATCATTTCTAAGATTCTGTTGTGCGTTTAAACAATATTTTGCATTCTCTTGATGTATCATTTGCAGGGCCGCCTTAGAAAAATGGTGCCTTGGGCAAACTTGTATTTTGGCACCCCTGGTTCCTGCTGCCTGCCCGGGCTCCCTCCCCTATCATCCCTGGTCCCCACTGCCTCCCCCATCGCCCTGGCCCCTGCTGCCTCACCAGCCATCTCCCGATCGCCCCTGGACCCCGCTGCCCACCCCCATTGCTCCAAGTTCCCTTCTGCGGGCTTGCACCCAAGGCCTACCCGGCTCCTTGCCTCTTGACCATGACGCCCTCTGAACCACAATGCCTTGGACAGTTGCCCACATCACCCACCTATAAAGCCAGCCCATACCATTTGTCATGAGAACATTCTATGAGGAAAATAAATTTGAATTAATTTTAAACTGAAAAATACAAAAACCCCTGTCTGTACATTTGAATGATTCCTTCCCAGTTTGGGATAATCTGACAAGACAAACAGTGGGTGTTCAATGAGCAACACAGTAATATTTGCACAGCTAATTAATGGCAAAAGATACCAGGCTATTTCATACTTTAAAGCACAAACCAAGTACATCTTTCCGTTTTGTGTAACCTCCTCTTAAATAAAAACATAATTTAGACATGCTCCCTCTTGTTGTACCTTTTTTTTTTTTTTACTCTGTTCACTGTGATTCAAAGCCATTGAAAGTCACAAGAGCCTTTTTCATCGAGTTCAGTAGGCCCTGGATTAGTCCCTTTGCAAACTCATGTTGTTAGCCCATGTGCAATGCCAGCTAAGGGTCAGACTTTGTAACTCTTACTCATGATGGTGAGCACTTACTCACTCATACAAGTAGTCTCACTGACTTCAATCAAATGAATAAGTGCACACCAGAGTGAGTAAGAGCTACACAATTGAATGATTGGAACCACAGCTTCAGTTAGAGTGTTTAGAAATATATATCCTGGATGAGACGGTTGAAAAAGTGCTTAAGTCTGAGTTTCTCCACAGTGGTGTTATCGATATGTTCCACTGTGGTAAATAATTCAGGTTACAGTCTGATATAACTAACTGAATAAACTTAAGCCCTGATTCCTGCAATTGACTCCATGCAGCTAGATTCCTTTACCCATGTGGAGTTACTTCAATAGGAACCAACTCACGGTTCCATCCATAGCGTCAATTAGTTTGAAAAATATTAAGAGTCTCTCTCCTCTCAGGCAGATTAAACTAATATTAAGGGAAGAGCAAATTTACAACCCAGATCGACGACTTGGATATGCATATGCTTTAAAGTTTTCAAAAAGCACGTTTGGTTCAAAAGTCAGCTTACGAGTTTGTCCCGTAAACATTTTTAAAGCTGAGCCTTGTGTTTTGTGTCCATTACCAATGTGGAATTTCTTCCCAAAAAGGCAGTTTGGGCCACTGGATAGGATACTAGAGTAGCAGACATGGGTTCTAGTTCCAGCGCTATCTTTGACAGTGCAATTGACCAAATTCACACTATCTCCATCTCTTCACCTATTAGCTGGGGATACTAATCATGCGTATCCACCTTTGCAAAACACTTTGAGCTTTATGAATGAAAAGCCATATTGGTGAGAAGTGCCAGTGCTTGTGCTGTGCCCTGGGTGTGCCCAGTGCTGTGTGGGCCAAAGCTTCACTATATCTAACACCCAGACCCTTTAGGGGGATTTCAAGTTGCAAAACAGATAATAATCAGAGTAACAAGTTCTAAATACTAAAGAATCAACATTTATCCTTAAAAACAAAATAGATTTGATTAACATTTCCACAAATTGATTAACGATTTTGGAGCCTCACATGCTGGGTGCTCAGTGTGAGACAGCTTAAAGGGGTCTGATTTTCAAAGGATGAGTGCTCATTACTTTCTAAAAACAAGAAAACCAAACCAACCAACCAACCAAATACCAGGCTGCTTTAAGGTTTCCCAAATTGGGCATCTAAAAATGGAGGCTCCCCTAATCACTAGTCACTTTTTAAAATCTCGGCCTTTGGTTTTACATGGCACCTTTCAATATTTCAATACCCAAACCAACTACACATATTTCTGTTCTCTGGTGTTACGTTAAAATCCAAACTAGAAGGAATATCTTTTGCACAAGAAAATGAAAATAAACAGGACTATTTCTTCAAAGGAGTTGATTTCAGCATGATGCAAATAATGACAGTAGAGTGCCCCTTGTGACATTACAGCTCCTCCAGGGCTTTTCAAGGTACCAGGCACAACCAAATTATTAATCTCCTGAGGGCATGGATTCCCTCAGAAAACCAACAAATCCTGGAATCACTAACACAGTGAAGCCTTCTTAACAATTTGACATACATCGTTGTATACCTCTTTCTACAGACTCCCTGGTTATGAAGAAACGCTTAAAACAAGATGACAAATGAATAGAGATATTAAATAAATAAAAACCAGCTATGCAGTGACTTACGACTACCAAACCTTTAGAAGATTAAAGAAATCTGCTGTATACCATTTATGTCATCCATAATTATATCTCCATAGAAACATAAAAACCACCCAAGTTGATTACAGCATAAAAATATTCAACTCATATGAGATTAACTATGCTCTGAAGAGATATATTTATGAGATCTCCATTGCATGGTAAGACTTTAATGAAGGCAACATTTACAAATTTTTCCTGCTACAATGAAATTAGGTTTGTGATAGAAAGAGGTGAATTTCAACTCTGCTTGGGAATTAGATTTCTCTCTGCTGCCCCCTTAAGAATATTGACCAGCCAATGGGAATGTTTCCCCTGTCCACACAGTTATCTAAATCTTGAAATAACTGCCTACAAAAGGAGTCACTTTTTTCTTCTATTCCAATAAAATGTGGCATCTAGTCAGCCTATAATTGCAATACATCTTACAAGACTCCAGAGTGAAGTAAAATATTTGCCACTATCAAGCTGAGGTGTGGGGAGAGGGTGAGAAAAGACACTGATACAAATTATCCTTCTTGTATTCTGTTTTTAACCCAACTGAAGGTGTCAGATGATCATTTTCAGAGGAGAAGTTCAGTAAAAAGGGATGGTACCTCTTTGAGAGCCATTATGCTAAATATGTCATTATTGTCTAAGCAACCATCACAGTCTCCCGAAAGCACAAAACCCTATATTGCCTGACTCAGCAGATGGTTGGAATGCTTACATCCATGGAAAGTGAGCAGGTAGTTAGAACAGTTTAAAGCAGATTATTTTTTAAAAAGAAAAATTAATTCTTGGAAGGCAGATCGCCACCGGGCAGCTTGGTGTGACTATACAACTTTATTCTAAGCAGGCACACAGTGCATCACAGCTTCTCGTTCGCTGCCAATATCTAGGGTTTTTTTTTTTTTTTTTTTTTTTTTAAGAAGCAAAGGCAGCTTTTAAAAAATTATGGCAACTAAGATATCTCAAAACTTTGACATGCTGAGAATGTTTTCACTCCAGTGCTTCCAGGGGTCATTTAAAGAATTCTGGAGGTCAAGAGTGATTTGAACACCTGCTCGGCTGTCTACTGAATTACTGATCTAGTAACATCAAATATATGGCCTAGAGAAACAGGAGACATACTGTAAAAACTGTTGTTGATGATTATAGGAGACACTGTGTGCCATTTATCTGATCAGTATAATTTGCATGAGAAAAACATCTTCAGCCTTTTTATTGAAACCTTTACCACAGTAGATAGCTGGGGATGCATATTTTACAACCCAGTGCATTGTTGCTGAAAACACATTCACCCACAGGAGCACAAAACACAATTAGACTATTATGGACTACATTCACTAAGGATAATAGAACTATATATTTCATTTTGATATAAAGGGCTCTATTATCCTCTTTATTTACACCTCATGTAGTTTTGATTTTTGTGTAATTTAGATGGGAAATTGATACTGCACGACTCTCATGTAAATTATACAAAATTGTTGTTCTTGCCCCTGGAATTGGGTGCACATCTTAGACCACCTGGTAGATGTTAGGACCACAGTGCATGTCCAAAAGGGGGGGAGGGGGAGAAATGATCTTAAATGATCAAGTTAATTTCTAAACAAATGGAAATATCGAAGAAATTTGTGCATGCAGCTTTAACTTCAGCTACCAATGCTCAGCAGATTACTACAGGTCCCTGCATATGTACTTATATGTAATAACCATAGTGTCTGAGCACCTCATATATATTAATCATAACTTATCCTTGCAACATCCCTGTGAGCTAGAGAAGTATCATCCCCATTTTACGGAGAGGGAACTGAGGCACAGAGAAATTAAATGATTTACCCAAGGTCACACCTGAAGTCTGTGACAGAGCTGAACCCAGGTCTTCTGAGTCCCAGCCAATACCTTTAACCACAAAACCATCCTTCCTCCAATGACCTCACCAGTATTAAAGGGGCAAGGAACATTTTTATAGTAGAAAATCATTCTTAAACAACCTCTCCAATGTAGGAAGCATCTATCTTTTTCCCCTTCAAGCTTATTTACTGTGGTCATTGTAGGCAAATACTATTTAAGACAATAAGGCCATAAATCAGCTAGTGGAGTTTATGGCTCTATTCCTGAAGGGTTTTGCTTTTTGGAGGGACCAAAATTAACAATCCTCATCTCAGAATATGAAGCTCCAAAGTGTGTCCTCATCCCATCTACCATTAATATGCAGGGACAACAGCAGCAGAGAACACTGGGCATTAGGAAGGCCACAGAAGAGGGCAAAACTGCCTTACAGTAACCAAATAGATATCACATTAAACCTCTAGAGCACATGAAGGCTTGGGCTGTCATTTAATCAGTAAAATACTTTGCATTTCCACAACATCAAGATACATATTAAGCCCGACAGCAACTAAATGAGGTAGATACCATTCCTCCCATTTTGCAGATGTGTTTAGTGAGGCACATAGAAGTTATGTGATTTGCCCAGGGTCACAAGGTACGTCAGTGGCAGAGCCAGAGATGAACTGACTGACCAGTAGTGTGGTTTAACAAGCAGATAATGCTTTCAATTTCACTTTCCACCTTAAATTCCTCATTCAGCACATACTACCCAAACAACCCTCCCACTGCCTCTGGCACACAGTGATTCCAGCACATTCTCATGCATTTTGAAGGGCATCTGGGCGGACTGCTTTCTTGACTAAGCAACTAACTTGTCAGTTGCTCAGAAGAGGCAAGTGTGCTGGGAGTGAAGACCTACATATGCACCTCAAAATTACATTTATATGGCCACCGTTTTTCATTCAAGCACTTGAGGGCACTGTATAAAGTCTAACTGTAAATACATATAGCACAGGAAATTAAGTGACACGGGAGAATTTTAAAAGCTAGACTAAACCTTTAATCTATAATCCTTAGCCAATTTTAAAGAGCAACAAAGATTTTATTTAATACAGGTGACTGGTGTTGCTCCCATTTCTCTAATCTGCACACTGGCATGTGTTTAGTTTACATATTTGTTTGCAACTTAATTATAATTCAAAAATGCAAAACCTGGGAGCATTAGGACCTATCATGTAGCTCTTAACCTACTGGGGTCCATAAACAAGGCAAAGACACAACATGAGGGATCTGAGTAGAGTAACATAATTAAAACGATGTGGGATTCTATTCCCTTGGCATTAATACATCTTTTGTACAATCTCCTCTTCATGATTCAGCATTTGTAAAAGGAATCACATAAAATGATAAGGAATGGAGTGTTACTGGCTCTTTGTGGGATAATAGTAAATTTGGTCTGGGAAGGGAAGGGGGGCTTCTAGAGGGATGAGTGCAAACACTTAGATTTCTGATTTCTATAGCAACTCCTGGGTTGTTGTTTTTTTTTTTTTTTTCTTCTGAACAGAGGTTCAAATTGAATTTATATCTGCCAGTTCAGATAGAAGTTATGACCAAGGAGAAAATAGGTTTCACTCAAAATATTTTCTCATCAGATGGCCTACAGATCTCAGATAGTTGTTTTAGTTTAGGCAAGTTGACAAGCATTTCATTGCTAATTTTGCCTAGTACTGTTACAGTTTGAAAAGCTTTCCTTGTAGATTACATAATTATATTTTTCTAAACAAAGAGTACATTGCATTAGCAGGTTTAAATTATGCAAGCCTATTCTTTTGTCTTTTGTTGTATTGTATTCTATTGTGCTGGTAAAACAATATGTGCTTTAATTAGCAAATATCTGTAAATAATTTACTTGCTTTTCATACAACGGAACAATGGAGCCAATTTTCACATACATCTACTGAGCATGTACAGTGGGTTTCTTGCCAGAATCTTCCATTGTTCAATATCTGTATCAATTTGCCCATCATTCTCAACCAACACTGTGCAGTGGAGAAAGAAACTAAAGTTCTTAGCCCACCAGTGGCAGTCCCATCACAATACACCCCAAAAGAGGCTAGTTTGTTCAGACAGAATAAAATATCTTGAAAATGAAAACAAACTCTATTATGTATAACCCTGGCACCGTCACATAGAAACATGGATGACTGCCAAATATTAATGTCACTTGATAAATGCCGTAAAATGCCAATGTCCTTCTGACCTTCTGACTACATTTTAACTACAAAATAAAAAGCTCAACTTGATATGACACTATCAATCACACATACGTCTAGTCTCTACAGGGTTAAAACAGGGTGTGAACCCACACACATAAACACAAAGAAAAATCTCTTAAATCAAATATGTATGATTGTTTTAAGACATGAAGCATTGTTATTTTGAATATGAATGAAAGGGCCAGAATAAACATTTCAAGAATATTTCAATTATGCATTTCCCAGAACTACATCTCTGGGCAACTAATGCAAATACCGCTCCCATAATAGTAGAACTTCTTCATGAATAAAAGCACATAAGAACTTGAACCAGAACACTTTCTATATCATATGCATATTGTTTGATTATTATTAAAAATGCAAAACCTATGTATGCTTTACTCTCCTGAGCAATACAGTAATTATGATTAAGGGACAAGCAGCACAAAAAGAGCCAATTTATCTTACTTGTGCTTAGGAATACTATTGTGTAACTAAGCAACTAAAGACAAAATATAGTCTAATTAATTCACTCCTATGCTTATTTAAAAGACACAATTAGAACATTTTTATTTTCCAGCCTGCACAGTATCTCAACATGCTTGAGGGTGTAGCATGTAAAGCCTATTATTCTCAAAAGACAAGAGTTTAATGTTTAGTGCCACTGATCAGGCTGGGAAAAGCAACTATGGAGCGCAGTGGGTGCATTTTACAGTCTGAATACACTGAGAAATGAAAGGTAAGGGGAAAAAAATCTGCTTTAGTGACCATAGACACCAGATTGCTGGCTAATGGCTAGCAACATGTGGCTTCACTGAGTAATGTCATTTCCCTCTTCTTTCTTTGCCAATGTATGTTACTGGTAGTGAGAGAGACAAAAATATAAAGAGTGGATATGCAATTACCAAAACCATGATCTTTTATGATGACTGTCATATCTCTAACATTGCTATTACAGTGTACCTGATTTCCAGCACTGATTTGAGCAACAATACATTTCAAAATCATGCTCATAGCATCAATTGCCAAGCACCCTTTAATAACTGTACTCTCCATATTTGTTGACTTTATTGATGTGGATAAACCTGGTCAAGATACCCACTCTGAAGTCTAAGGAAGGACTCAATTCTAATTTCAACTAAAAGAACACCAATCCCTACATATCTTGAAAAAATCCATTAATATGCAAGCGACATAGCAGGTTTTCCAAGAAAGGTGGCAATACGTGACCATGCGTATGAGACTGCAATCAGTTGCTTAAGGCCCAGATTCTGCCACCCTTACTCACTTGAGTGGCACTTACTCATCTAAGTAATCCCATTGAAATCAAGGAGACTCTTTGAGGAGCATGTTACTGCTCAGCATCTGTAAAGGTGAAAGAATCTGACCCTCATTGAAAAAATTATAAACTTAAGAATGTAAGAACATAAGAATGGCCATACTGGGTCAGACCAAAGGTCCATCTAGCCCAGTCTTTCCACAGTGGCTAATGCCAGGTCCCCCAGAGGGAATGAACAGAACAGGTAATCATCAAGTGATTCATCCCCTGTCACTCATTCCCACCTTCTGGCAAACAGAGGCTAGGGACACCATCCCTGCCCATCCTGGCTAATAGCCATTGATGCACCTATCCTCCATGAATTTATCTAGTTCTTTTTTGAACCCTGTTATAGTCTTGGCCTTCACAACATCCTCTGGCAAGGAGTTCCACAGGTTGACTTGCGTTGTGTGAAAAAAATACTTCCTTTTGTTTGTTTTAAATCTGCTGCCTATTAAGATTTGGAAACTTGTTGCTTTCCAAAACTTTCCCCAAAAAAGTCAGTCTTGTAATTATAAATTACACCTTTTTTTAAACAGAGTAAAATTTAAAAAAAAATTAGTCTGAAAATGCGAAATACTGTCTGATGTGTAATAACGAGGTGGTGGCATTGCTTCCCTTACTCATGTGAGCAACTCTTACTTATGCAGACTACTTGTGTTAGTAAGGGTTACTTGCATGAGTAAAGGTAGAAGATCAGATCATCATTTGGTAAGGTAGACTGAGTCAATGTTTGATCTCTAGTAAAACTAGATTTAGATAAATTCACTTAAAGTAGTTTATAACAAATGGTACCATATAAGTAGAAGTAAAATTAATAACAATGTATTCAAAAAAGTGATATTTCAGACTAAGAAAATTAATATTTTAGTATGTACACTCCCTATCAAATACCATGCCTACATTTAATGAGCTCTGCTTTTCATATTTTTTAAGAATAGGCTTATTAATGCTAACAGCTTTAAAAACATGAAAATACAAGTTGTTAACAAGCATTCTACTCTAGAATAGCTTCTCCAAAAAGGTCAATAGTTTTATAGGGCCAAATTGTCCCTCCTGCGGCTTCTGTTGGAGAGGGTTAAATGAGCAGAAAATCTGCAGAAATCTTTAGCTACAATTCTGTTGGGTTTGTGGGGTATGGTTAAGCCAATGTGGCATCATCCCCAGTTTCACTAGACCCATGTGAGCACCACGCATTTGGAGCTACATGGTGCTAGGGTGTGTGTAGACTGAGCTTGGGCCAGTGCTATAGATTTGGTGGCAGGAAGGGCTTGGAGGGGGCAGAGTCAAGGATGCTTTCATGGCATCAGTTCCCTGCAAATCCATTGGGAACCTTCCCTCCCCTACCCCATGCCACATCAAATTACATTGATCCAGTCTGTACTGTTTTATACAAACTCCCACTTGACACACTCAACTGTCCTTAAGGCCCCAATCCAGCAAAGCGCTTAAGCACCTGCTGAACTATCGTCATGTGATTAGTCCAACTGACTTCAAAAGGACTAGTCCTGTGCACAGTTAAGTGTGCGCTTAAGTGCTTTGCTGGATGGGGCCTAGAGGAGGTTGGCTGTGGGGCATTTCCAGAACTTCTGGCAACATGACTCCTTACGGGATCTCAAAAAGTAGTGTTGTGAATGCCCCCAGACCTGAAAGCTTTTCCCATGGACAGAGCTGGAGGACACCACCACCTTATACTATGCCAGAAGGCAAACCTCACCCATCCTGCCCAGGTGATGAGAGAAAATAGCGGTGTGGTACTTTCACCCAATGTCAGCCCTCCCACTGCTCTCACTGACATACATCAAGAGTGCACAGAGAGAACATCAGCATAAGCCTGACCTACAAGCTCTGTTCTGTTCTCATTTCCATGTCTCTAAATGGGGTTTCATGGGTGTAGCCAAAGAGGTTAATTTTGTGACATTAATACCTACACTTTCACCTAAGGAAGAGACTGATCCTGCATTTGTTACACATTCAAAATTCAATTTGAAGTCAGCTGAGTTTTGTTTGCTTGACTGTATGATGGAGCTCCACTGCCCCATCCAGCATGCTTAACTATAAGCATATGACTAGTTCTATTGGCATCAAGGGAACTGCAAACATGCTTAAAATAGTGCCTGTGTATTAGCAAAATCCAGTTTTACCAGCACAGATGGTTAAATATAGATATGGCTGATGGATAAACGGGATGTAAAAAGCCTTTTGTATACACCCATCTCTGATTAGCTCAAATATTTGGCAATCAGATAAAACATGCCATCAGTAATTTCTGAGTAACAGAATCATTACACACCCACTTCGCTATTTCCTCTATGAGTAGCCACTGACTGAATATTACAATGGTAAGAAATTGTTCATTAGTAGTGCGGACACCACATTTCTAAAAGGCTGGTGCTACTAATCCTCAACCTAGTGAGGACATCTGCTCCTGACAATAATTATACCTCTGACTGGCTTGATCAACAGTTTAAGATCAGACCAGTTGCTCTGCTAATCAACAATTTTACTCACAGCAAGTGCCTCTGTTGACCTTTGACATCACAGAAAACCTTTGATACAGCAGATTTACAATACACATAAAAGTGTAACCTCACTTTATACCAGTTTTCTTAATGCAAGATAGGGAGTTTAAATCCATACATTTTCTTAAACCAAGAAGGATGTCTTCTGTATAGTTATAAATTATCTGTATTTCAAGAATAGCATTTCCATACACAGAAGATATATAAAGGGTTACAAAACATCTCTATTCGAAACACAGCCCTGCCTGTGCTTTAGGAATAGATGTTGCTGTCATTTACATAAAAGAATTATTACTCTGGTTTAGTGACTTAAAATAACTGTGCTATATACTAACACAGTATGTAAAATGTTTCCTTAAGTAACACATTGCCAATTAGTATGCAGCCTTTTGTCTTTTAGCTGCACGTTTATGAACAGATTTATCATTCAAAATTATTAAAATCAATGATAAAAATCATGTTAATGTATATAAACAAGTTAATGGAGTAAGTGAAAACAAAGTACATTTCTTAATGGGAGTGTTATGTTGCCCTCTCTAGGCCCTGGCTCTAAATACTAGTTTCTGTAGGCGCTCTGCCAAAGAAGTATCTCTGTGAGCTGTTGCTATTTCTTGCTGCTGCTGCTACTTTGCTAATGAATGACTAAGTTAGGCCAGGGGGGAAATGACATCACTGGGGTGTAAAATAGTACTGCGTTAGGAAACTTTCTACCTGCTTTACATTTGTCATAATTATTCTATACAATGCAATAATCATTTGCATAATTCCAAGGCATGCCATTATCTCAATCGAAAATTGTTTTCATATGGTTGAATAATTCAGAATGACATCAGTTAAAGCCCTAATGAAATATACAAGTATAATCATACAGCTAATTACTATCAGTGTTTGCATTTTTAAAAAATCAAATCATGCATAATATTATGAATGTACATGCAGCTGAGAATTACTGCATAGAGGAACATTCTTACATGTAATGGTAGGATTAATTTTCTCTGATGTTCATACCACAGTAACATGAGCTGATCATTAAAGCATATTAAAATGATTTGTGTCCCATGTCCCACCCCCTCTCATCCAAAACTCTTTCATTTAAAACACTCACACACACAGGAGTATGGCTTCTAAATATTCACCACCAGCAATTTTAGAACATCCATCCTTCACTGTCATTTTTTTATCCTTAAGAAGAGGGTTCTCAATTTAAATTGCGAACACAGAAATTAAAATAGGTAAGTGGTAAACTGAGAAAAGGATTAAAAGAAATGTTTCAAATACATTTTCAAAAGAAGTTACCACAAAATATCTAATAAAATTCAGAAAGATTTCCTGTCTGGTTTAGCACAATGTCTATCACACTTGTAGTCTTTTCTGGATATTTAATCCTCCCCTTTTCCAGATCACAGCCCATGTTGAAGTAATAAATTTGAAAAGCAAATAATAAGTAGTAGTGAGGGGGAGGGGAAGAGCGACAGCTGCACAGGAAAGTTGGACAGGGGGAGGGGGCAGAGGCACTTTCAGTAGAAGAGAGGTCAACCTGTTAATGTTTTTCAATACCCTCTCCATGCTCCAAAATGTCTTAATTATTGACATCAGAAAAGATGGGCAATTTAAAAAAAAGTAAGACAGCAGAACTACATATTTATTTCAGAAGAAGCAATTTATAAGGGAATGTTTGAAAGGTTACAGTAATTAAGTAGCATGTAATAGAAATGGGTAACTCGATACTTCGGGGTGGAGGGGGGAGCTTGAGAAAAACTACAATTAACTCCATCAGACTATAGACTGTTGAAGGAATTGGCAGCTCAGATTGTATAGGGGTTTATAGTAGAAATAAGGAAGGCTTCCCGTCATCCCCCCCCCCCCCCCCCGCTTGCGCTTTAGGCAGCTGAAATATTATTGCAGCCACATCTGGCTATTTCTGAGCGCTTTTGAACTGGCCATCTCTCCGCATAAACATAGCGCCGTTTGTACACCACACTGAAATAGTTCCTCAATAACACAGTGCAGTCAGCTGACTAGAGTAGCCAGCAAAATTGCGGTCATACATGAAATTACAGAGCTAGAAGAATACATTGTAAACGCAATCTGGGCTCCAGACCTTAGCTTTGGACTTATGGGGTACTTCTAATCAAACTTTCCAGGATGAAATTGACAATGGGTTCTCCCTATTAGAAGTAACTCAGGGAGACTGTAAAACGAAACAGCTTGACTTCAGCATTAGCCTTTAACTCATTCCCTTCCACCCACCCGCCGGTCTTTCTGGAAAATGTCCACTTTTTTCATAGTAATTTTAAACTAGAACATCTAGTGAAATGCACCAGAAAAGAGAGATCGTTGTTAATGCTTAACGTGTTTGTGCTGGTTACATGACTGCTTTGAAATACGCCCAGGCATATCTGCAAGTTATTTGAATGTATTATTCCAGTACCTGTCATTTATCACTTTATTCAACACGTCTTTGCCAGCTCAATAGCTTTTGATCTCACTCAGCCTCCATTTCGTAATTTCCGCCCTCTTAAACATATCAAATACTAAAAAAATGTTAACAATATCTAAATCCACCAAATCCCCCACTCCTCAACCAGCCACTGAAATCGGGGGAGGGAGACACAAAACACCAAAGCATGTGACGTTCACACAGCAGCAGCAAGAAGTGGAAAAAATCATTTAAAAAATCCTTAAATCCCCCCCCCCCCAAGTTATTTGATTGTGGCTTTTTTAAGAGCATCTTCCTCCCCCACCCCCCAGAGCTGCCATCGAAACTCTTACAATGGCAAACAGCTCAAGTCCCTGTTTGTGGCACTACCCCTTTAAAAGAGCCTTACGTTGCCTGCAGAAGGGAACATTTCAATCCTGTCCTTTAATAAACATTACGGGGGGGGGGAGGAGGAAAAATCTGCAGAGATACACACAGACGTGCACACACAGAGAGAGATATGTTTACCACCTCGCCATGGTCACTATTTCTGCCCTGGGGAGTATCTTCTGGGAGGAAATAAAGTTTGGAGCTGGATAAAAGTTGCCGGGTAGTCCTCTCTTCCCACAACAGCTGGAGCTCCGCTATGCAAATCGGATCCTCTGGCTTACATCTTACAAAGAAAAAGTCGCCAAGGGACAAAATTCTTGGTCTGCCTTCAAGGTGGAACTGAAAAGCCTTGTAGAAAATGTAAGGACCGTGCAAACCACACGGAGAGCCGACCCACTGCAGGGAATTAAAAAAAATCAAGTCAATAAAATAAATATAATCATCATAATAAATAAGAGAGACAATCGTATATAGATCTCAGACACACACACACACACACACACACACACACACAGCGAGAGAGAGAGGCATAAGGTGGGAATACCATCATCTAAAATAAGGAGTCTGGCAGTACCCAGCAAAGAATCCCCCCACGGGAAAAATAATCATCATCACTGTGATAATAATAATCTGTGCCTATGTATGATCAGTGAAGGAATTTTAAAAGGGGGAGAATGCCATTTGGGGGTGCAGAGGGGGAAAGTTTACTGGAAAGTTTGTGGGCGGGTGCCGGGGGGTGGGGGGCCGGGACTGGGGGGGCCAGGGCAGAGAAGCGGAGGAGAGACGAATACCTGGACTGAGTTGGGCTCCATCTCGACGTTCTGAATTGATTGAACTCAACATTCTCTCCAAACTTGTTGGCTTGAATGGATTGCATCAGGTCCTGGCAGGGTAAAGCTCTCTCGTCCAGCAGCCAGCTCGAACCCTCAATATAAAACCTGAACCTCGCCTCCCCAGCTCACCCAAAATGACCAGAAAAGCAGTCCAATATTTCTCCTAGCCCCCAATTTCCCAGAGGTGTGGAAACGACGAGTTTTTTCACCCAATTGCTGCCTGATCAAATTGGCAACATGGGACGGGGCTGAGTCAAAGCATAGGACAAGGGCGGATGGATCAAGGCAAAATTGAGATCTAAAACCTGAAAAAAATATTGCAAAGCTGGAGCCCGTGTGGGGACTTGAATTTATTCCTGCAAAGCCCCAATGATGATGGATAGGATCATCGTTTCATTTTTGATAGGCAGAAAAGCTGCCCTGTTCAGCTGCGGATCTGACAGGACCTGCTTGTATATGTCTAATATAAAGAACATTTCCTGCAGAGATTCTGGGGCGCAGCTCGTCTTTCTAATTCTCTTTAGCAGATTTGCCTTTATTAGACATGTAGATTTGTTTGATAGTTAAATTACGCTCCCTCACTGCCATATTTTCAAGGAACTTAATCTGTTACATTAGCTGCTTGATGCCTGTTTTCTGTGGGAAAGGGAAGAAAGTGGGTTATCGATTATATAAACATATAAATATTAATGCATTTGTTCGCTTTGGAAAAAGAAGACGAGACTAATGAACACACACGCACACACACACACAATCACTGGATTTTGCAAACAATATTGAACGGACAGCTACTGCATATAGGGAATGGAACAATAAACGATGCATGATAAATCAATAAATGGGAGCAGTGGGTCTTCTCGGAATATGAATTCAGGCTGCTCCCAGATCTGCGTGTGCATTCTTTAATTTTGATGTATATACATTAGTACGTGTTTACAATGCTGATCTCTGCCAAGGGCGATCTCAAATCATAATGTGTTTATATAACCAAGTGCTGCAGAAATACTGACTTTAACACACACACAGGAGAGAGCTAGAGCGCTACCTCAGTAATAGTTTGGAACCGGGAGGAGGGGGAGGAGAGAGGAAAAAATCCATTTGGAAACTAGTTAAATACAACTAGAAATTAAGCTGTTTAAAACCGGGGGCATGAACCGTGAGACAATAAAGGCTTTAAATGTGTATATTTATTGTTCTGGAGCCCTGAAGCATTACGAGGTTTGCATGCAGGGTTATTATGCAAACATTGAGAAACTTAAGAGCGACAGAACAAGGAAAAGGCACAGTGAGCAATGAAATCAAATGGCAAAGCCCAGCACCAATCCAGCAGCCTATGTTTTCACCAGCAGCCTTTAGATGCATTTTCTCAGTGTTGATGTAAAATGGTGCATTCTCGCTTTCTCTCTTCTAATGTTATTATATTGGCACCGATCCTACCAAAGTAGGTCTGGCATGTTAAAAAGTAAACATGTAATATATGGGAAATAAGGTCTGTACAGTATGACAGTTGAAACCTGATCTGTGATAAAATTACAGGATGTTGAAATTACTAGTAAGCTATTTTTAACGCTTTCGCAACATTTCACCTCTAGTCACAGCGTCTAGTTGAAACAGGATTACTCTAATGAAAATTATATTCACATGGTTGAAGTTAATAGTATGGGGGGGGGAACTAGGGGTGATAAATGTGGATTCTCAGTGACTTGAGGTTTAGAGCATAGATTTTTTTTACATTTTCAAAATGCATGCGCTCATTTCAGTGAGATTAGAGTACTTAACAATATCTAAACCACATTTAAAAAAACATGGTGAAGTAATAAAAGCAAGATCTAGCTTGTTTCTAGACACAGAGAGAGAAACGAAAGAAAATGGCAGATCCTCAAATTACAATAAGAAATAAAAGCCCCTGCCAAAGAACTGAAAGCTGTCGAAAACTATTTTAATAATTTAACGTAATATTACAACTCTGCGAGATGTAGGAGGCTATATAACCATTGACACTGTTCTCTTCCATTCTTCAGCATAGCCACGTTAGATGATCTGTGGGCATCACTCTTTAATGAGCTTTTCATCGAAATTTCATCTGATCATCTGTAGTGTAGAATATGGGGTTACTGAATTAGAATATGGGGTTACTGAATTAAATGACACTTCACTGTTGCTTTCCTTTACCATGCAGTAAGTATAGTATACATTTAATTAAATTAACCTACTTTAGCCATCTTTAAATAGTATGCCTATAGGTGGCCAGAGGGCATTTAAAGATTGCTTTAACATTAGAGGTGACTGATACGTGTGTTAGGCTGTGCACTGTTCTGGTAAGCATCGAGTGTAGTTGAAGTAAGCTTGTTTTAAAGAACTTGGGTTGCAGTATTTTGACAAGATCATATTTAAGATTGACTGAGTCAGTTTCCTGTATAAGCAATGCAGCAGCATTTATGCAGGAAACCTCAATAGAAAGCCTCCGGGCATTCCTCTATTGTATATTAACCTTTCCCCCCCTCTAATGCACAACGTTTTACAACAGCTGAGCAACTTCTGTTTTGTTTGAAGCTGTGGTCTCCAAGTGTCTATAAGATACTTTATCTAATTGGAAACACTGTATCACTGTCTGTTAAAGGTAGGAGCTCCACAGTACTGCATGCTGCGTAATCCTTGCAGGGAGAAAAAAAAAATCCGTGATAAGGTTTTTCTGATGTTAACAATTGCAGTGCAATGCCTTGTATAGTTCTGAAAACCTGCAGTCCTGTAACTAGATTCGTGCTGCAGAGCTCTAACCCCCAGGCATAATGATAGCCTCCCCCACCCCAAGAAACTACCTCAAATAAAATCTTGCGTCCAGTTCTGTGAATGGCTTTTAAGAGTGTATCTTAAAAATCATGATATAAATCCACCTCTACTTTACCTTCCCTTAATGTGATGCTTGCTACACACCTGTAAATTATCTCCTCTGCAAATATCCATACAAAGAAAGTTTCAATTAAGATAAGTAGATTGTATTGAAACTGTTCTTTGAAGTAATGTAGTTAATAGCCTGTTTGATTTCTGCTTGTGAAAGAGTAATAACGTGTATTCAAGGCTCCATCAATCACAGAGCAGATGTAAGGCTTCAGACACTGACACCCAGGGGAAAAGAAGCAAACTCCTGCAGTGCAGGGTCTCTCTACTAATGTAAAGTAAATACTCATAAACAGATTGAATGGTGTAGGAAGACAATCCATTCAGGACAGTTATAATCATGAAAGCAATTGCTTTATTTATCTATCAAAGCCTGTAGCCAGGCTTTTCTGAATATAAAAGAGGAGTGAAATAAGCAGTTTTTGGTGTTTATATTCCCAGCCATTTCTAGTCTGTTTCCTGGTCTGAGATTCAGTCACCTGCAGCCACATGCCTCTATTATTGATTTTCCTATATATCTTAAAAAAAAAATTAAAAAGTCCCGTGTCACCTTTTTAGCTGGTTTCTTGGAGAAGGGGGGGGGGGATGGCAAGAGGGGGGAATGTTATTCAGTGTGTCTGTGAACCGCTTCATAAAGGAACTGGTGGATTAAGTTAGTTGCAAAACCAGCAGTGAAACAATTAGGGGACCTTCATCTGTAATAAACACTGTCATAAAAAGTACAGTGTGCAGAAATTGGACCTTCCTTGGAAAGTGTAAGTGTCCCGCCCTCCTTTCTTTCTCCCCACTTTTTTTTTTATTTTGCAAGAGAACTGAAGCATTTTTGACCTTGACTTCAATAATACTTCATGTTTTAGTACTTTAGTCAGCGGTTTATCTACTAATTGCTACACACTACCGCATGTGGCTTGAATCTGCAATTGCAGCCTTCTTTTATTGGTGAGCGAATGCCTTGATAAAGCCTGGAGATTCAAGCTGGCTGTGTACCCCCACCCCTTCTTCTCCCGCCCCCCCCCCCCCTCGCTGCTAGGAGCCGCTTATTTTTCCAGCGACACAAGAGATCTGAACAGAAAGAAAGCAAGTTGTCCCGTAATCTCCTTCCACATGTCACACACGTCAGTGGGTCCGATCGGGGGGAATACAAAGAGAAAATATGTTGGGGGTAGCCAGGGCCTTTCGCAGACTTAATGCAGTGATTGTAATCCTACTGGCATGGCTCCTTTCGCGTGTGCGGGGCTGGTTTATAAGGAGGCGCTAAACCATTGTTCAGACCCGGAGAATCTGTTCCTCAGCAGTAGCCAGCGATACTTCTCTGAAATGATCTTCGATCTGAAGCGCTTCTCCCTCCCTACCCTCCCCCCCCAAAGGCAATCTGAGCAGATGCTTGGACTGGGGAATTTGTAAGCTTGATCACAGCTGATAATAGGATGTGTTTTACAAGCCAATCCCTCTCCGCAGCAATTATATTCCAGCCCTGGAAGAAAAAAAAATCAAACCGCTGTCCTTATTAATGACTATTATTACGGCAGGAGTATTTACATCATGATCCAACATAACCCAGGGTTATGCTAATGAGAGGCAGCAACAAGTCTATTGGTTAAGGGGAAGAAATCAGACAGGTTACAGTATTGTGGTCATTGCTTTTCTTGCGACTCCTAGCGCTCAGAGTTTGTGTAGCAGCGGGGTTGTGTTTTGGTTGGTTTGTGGTTTTGATCTCGTTTTATTATAAAGCTTATTTGTTATCCAGTAAACTGCTATTTTCAGACACTTACAGCTGCATGGAAACATAGCCTTTAGTGGCTGTTAATCGATCCAAAAGAGGGTTTTAAGATTTTTTTATTAAACTCTTTTTCACGGCAAGCTTGTAGGGGGGCAGAGGATATCTTTTACTATGTCTTCATACAGCCCCTAGAACAATGAGGTTCTGAAACTAACTGAGGATTGTGTGTGTCACTGCCATACAAATAATAGAAAATATACACTTCTCATATTGCCAGCTTTGGAGGGCAGGAATGTCTTTATCTTTGTGTTTTGTAGGGGAACCGAGCTCACTGTTGATGTGTATTAATAATAAACTTTTCTATAATTCCAGTTGGCTGGTTTTGAATTAACCAGCATGGGGAAGAGGTCTTTCTGCTTTATACTCTGTGTATGGCTTTTGTTTCCTGGCCAGGGATGCCTTTTAAAGTTTAAAGTTTAAATATAAAGCTTTTTAAGAGGAGAATTCTGCTCTCCAAAGTGCACATGATGCTCCCCTTGAAGTCCATGAGTACCTTTGTGTGCACATCTATAGGCAAAACTTGCCCTAGTAGTTCTGATGTGGCAAGCACTTATGCACATGCTAAACTTCAGTGTCATAATGCCATTGGCTTTAATGAAACTATTCACATGCATTAAGTTAAGCACATGCCTAAGTGCTTGCAGGATCAGAGCCTGGGTGAGGGCAAATGTATGATGCTTTTGATTCTATTTGGTTTAGAAATAAGTGTTCCATGTTTAAAATCATATGTTGTGCACATGTAGTACATTGCTTTGATACAATGTAGTGTAATGTTTTATTTGTGCCAATAACTAGAACCCTAAGCATCTCAATCTTGGATTGCAGGGTACTGCAGGAGTTGATGGGGGTGATTTTTGTTCATGGTTCTCATCCATCCAACTCTGACCTGAATTAATTCCTTAGCATGGTGCTAGAGGGCTCTATTCTGTTGGAAGTCCCATTCTTTGAAAACTGAGGTTCTGCTCACTTGTGGTCAGTAAACTATAGAAGTTAGTGATGGAGGGAGGCACAAAGAATGGGCTAAGGACCAAGGATGTTCTGGGGCTGCTTTCTGTGTGTAATTTTAAGGCATGGATGATGCTGATCATTTCCAGGTTGTTATTGGTGATGGAAAAATAAGGAACAATTTTTACATATCAAAGAAGATAAAAGAAAAAAATAGGTGTGTTTGCCTGGGCTTTCAACTAAAAGGTGTAATATTATGTGAAAGGTAGCTGCAGCCCTTGGGTTCTAGGTATGTTGCCAATATGATCACAACAGTTATGCACCTATTAGATCATCCAGTTCATACTTCCCCAATGTAGCATAAACTGCCTAAGTAAATTCCCTTTGTGGTATTAAATCAAGACACTGAAAATTCCCAAAGCTCTACTTGTAAAAGGAGGTGGTTGCCTCAGGTGTCTTGGACTGATTCCAAGTTGGGCAAGTTGGTATTATGTGTACCTAAATTCCCCTGTAATTTCAGTTGGATACAATATTATTAATTCCCTGTCCAGCTTTTTGTAGTGTTGCCGTGCCCTCATTCCAGCTGCTGATCAGTTAGGAAAGTTTGGTTTCCAGGAATAGGTCTGGGAGAGAAATGAACTGACAGTGACACAAGATACTGTATTCTCATCAATTTAGTTAAAGTAGGCACATCTTTAAGCAGAGCTATTTGATGACAAAAGCAAAGCGCACCTTCTAACTCATAGATCTAACATACTGGAACTCTGGTAAACAGTTCTGTGTTCAGATGGTCATCCCGAAAGTTTCTCTACCCAACTACTTCAACAGATTTGTAACTCCATGTTCTAACTCATCTGCATGACTGTCACTCACAATCATCACCCTTCAGTTCCCTGACCCAGGCATCAGGAAATGCCACATGAGGTGAGGGCCAAAATGACAGGCTTTGTCCCATGCAGGTTTATCTCCAGCTGTTTGACAAAATAAAGGGAAGTCCCCTGGAATGTAATGATTATCTCTTTTAAAGATAATCACAACCCTTGTTTGGAAATAGGCCTTTCCAATGCAAGGAGTCTGGCCTTTGCTCTATTGGCTGGTAAGGAGGATCTCCTGTGATGGCTGAGGGCCCTTTGCCAAACTTGCTCTCTCCACAAGCCCCCCAAGATTCAGGGAAGGAAGGAAAGTCTTCAAGCAAATGCACTGGATTGGGATTCAGGAGACCTGAGTTTAGTTCTCAGACCTGCCACACACTTCCAGTGTGACTGGGGCAATCACTTCATTTCTCTCTGCTATTGGTAAAATGGGGATACTATTCCCCATCCTCACAGGAGGGGTTGAGAGGATGCATTAATTAATGATTGTGATGCACTCAGATACTAACATACCGGAGTCTAAATAAGTATCCACACAGATAGCAGCAGTGGCTATATTAACTTGACCAGAACTTTGCAACCTTTTCTCTTATATATGGACTTTGCCAACGTGATTCGTGTCATTCTCATGGCTAGGCTAGATTGTTGCAATGAGTTCTGCATGGGGCTGCACCCTGAAACCACTTGAAAACTTCATGTGGTGCAAAATGACATTGGTCACTTCAATGGTGCTTCTCACAGGGAGCACGTTGCACTTGTTCCATGAGCTGCACTGGATCCCAGTTCATTCACCAGGGAAATTCAAAGAGTTGGTTTTAACCTACGAAGTTCTGAATTGTTTGGTTCCTGCACATTTCTATGACCCCGTCTATCCTTATATCATGCATCTGGTGCTCAGGCTAACAGCCTTTTGGCTTAAATAGGAGGGGGCTGGAGGCCGGGCACTTTCAGTGAGGGTTCCTTGAACATGGTTCTTGTTTCCCCTGTTGTTTTTCTAGAGACCAAGACTTTCAGGTCACACTGGAGAGCTTTTTCACTTTCCCAGATTGTTAGGTTACTTGGGGGAAGAGTTGAGTGGATAGGGAAAGTGATAGGAAAGCTTAGAAGTGGGGATTTATTTGGGGGGAGGGGTTAGTTTTGGATGGGCACATTTCATGCTTTCATTTCTATTTCATATAGCTATCTCTTATGCGGACCTTACATGGACAAAGTGGGAGAACACCTCTCACTCTCATTTGAATTGCATGTAGCTGATACTTTTTCTGCTAGAATCTGGTGCTTGTTACTAGTGAGGGTTGCCATCTTAAAGGGGGTGAGGACATTTCTTAAAGGGGAAGGAGATAATACAAGTGAGAGAGATGTTGTTTTTAAATACCTTTGAGGAAATGGGTGTGTATGTTAATTTTGCCCACAGCAAACTTCTAGCCAGTGTAACTTGTATTTCTGCACATTTTTACCCTAGGTCTTGCTGACCTTGGAAGATTTATTGGGGTTATATTCTCACACAGATAAATTAGCCTTGGACAATTGTTAGAAGGTATTTGGCACAAACAGGTTTTTATTTGGTTATTTGTTTTACTTCAGGCAGGTTGATCTTCTTGTTCCCAGCAATATTTCAAAAATCCAAAATAATTTGTGAGCACTGCAAGAAAACCCCAACTCTCCATCCATGTTTGAGTTCTTCTGACTCTTTTGCATTATCTAAGTATAGGAATACAGTAAGTCTAGAAACTTGTTCTACATTCTGGTCTGTTGGATTGAGTCTCCTTCAAGCCTCTCTTGCTGTGGAGCATCTGCCAAAGATCAAAGCCAAGGACCAGCCTCTACATCTCCAGATTTTGGGAAAGTTCAGCTCCAAAATTCACAGCTGATCCCGTTTCTATAAAAGGTTAATCCAAAATAACATCTCCAAACACCTTCAAATGTGGGGTTGACCTAAATGTTATAGGAGTTTTATCTTTCAGGATGCAGACCCTTAATGGCAGATTTAACACCAAAAGTGTAATGTACTGCATTGTATTCTAATTTAACATATACAAATAGTCATACCTTACATGAATGCATGCACTCATGGATGAAAAATGTGAATACCCAGTATCAGATTATTTTGCAATAGCATTTCCCCCCATAGATCCTTTTCTTTTCATTGTGTCAGACTAAAAATCTGTCTTTTTAGAAATCAAAAACATTGAGAGCATTGGCAAATTGAGTTTTTGGAAGGCCCCCTTAAAGGGATACCATCAACTTGAAAAATTACACACACCTCTGAAAATGCAATATTTGCTAGCAGTGATACACTCATGTGTGATACTCCTCAAGTAGTCCCATTGATTTAATAATAGTTATTAGTAACACCTAAATAACTGTAACTGAAAGAAGTAAGTGACAACATATGTCTGTCTTCTCCTAGTTTGTTTAGGGCCAGATTGTGGCTCAACTGGTACTGAGGCTACACCTTTCCAGCCCATCAGTACCTGCATTACCAGTAGCAATGTGAACGGGGTGGAGGGTCTTCACAGATGGGAAGGAATGGGTGGACTGAAGTGGGAGTGGAGAGGGTTTTGGCTCCGCCATCCCAAAATGTAAGTAGCATAGCTGTGCCAGGATACTGGGGAACATATGCTGTGTTGAGTTGAGACCCAGGGCAGTTGACTCCTACCCTGGAGCAGCAGGGGAACTGGGAGGGAGGTTGCGATTTTCTGAGCTGATAGTGACAGTGTCTTTTTAACCAACTCTATTTGTTCTTATGACTGTAGACATCCTGTTTAAGTTTAAAATGTATTTAACATTTCAAATGTGGTATCAATAGCATCTGTCATGGTGCAATAGAACATTTATTCCCAGTAACAAGAGAATATATATTCATCATTGCTCTGTTGGCATAAGTTATATAGACTTTTTTTTCTAAACTCCATACACTTAAAATAGTTTGTTTATAGCAGGAATTTAAATTCCATGTATAATCAGAAGTTGGATTTTGTCCTGCAGGCACGGGCTAAATTTCTTTGTATGAATATTTTGTAACTTTCTCTGGCCAAAAGAAATTTGCAAACTGTTGTAATGTTTCTGCACTTTCCTTTGCACATTCCAGGCTTTTACTTAAGCTTCTCATAAAAGGCTATTTTCAAAGGGGTGGGGGGAGGGGAGGGAGAGAGAAACTACAGTGCAATGAGTCAATAAAGTAATGCAAAACCATAAAACATAGCAATGATAACGGAAGATCTGTAGATTACATGAAGGAAATAAGATAGGGTACAGACAGCGTAGTAGCTGGAACTGAATACATAAAAGCCAAAATAAGACTGTTTATTAAAAACAGTCAAAGTTGAACCAAAAAACATTTAAAGTGTAAATTTATTAAATAGCTTTATTTTCATGGCTTACAATTAAAAATATTTGTGGTTAGGAGTGGTAGGAGACAGGAAACAATTTTAAATGGAAGTCTTCTAAGCCCATTTTTATACTTAGAATGAAACCCAGCCGAGATACAATCCTAAGCCTTGTATGTTTGCATGTGTGGAGAGAGCAGGCTTGTTGCTTTATTTCATTTATTTATTTTCTGGTTAGAGAATTGCTCTCCCAGGGATTTAAATTGTGGAGGAGCTTTGGGGAAAGTGCTCAGTTTCTTAGATCAAGGAACAATCAAGCTCCTGAGAGCACCAGGCCGGAGAGAAGGGCATGATCCAAACCACACATTTACTTCACTGGGCTTTGGGCCAGGCGCTGTGTCATGGAATTCTTCAGATCACAGTATCAAGCACTGAAAATTCATGAGTCAGGCTCCCCCAAAATATGATTCATTGTTTTTCCATGTCATGACTTTTAAGCCAGACAAGTACATTTAGCATTCTTTTTATTTACCCTCTCGTTTTTGAGCCTTTAGGCATCATGTTTTCCAGCTTTTCTCTGCAACCAGGAGGATTAAAAATTTACTTTACTAAAAACCATGAATGCTGGGATTCTCATATACAGTTACATGACTCCCAGAGCTGAACATTGTGACACTCAAGCTTAAATAACGAGAAGTTGGCAACATAGCAGCGTACATGAAAGTTTCTAGAACTGGCAGAGTTGTTGGATGTTCAAAGTTAACATAGCCCATAACAATAGATATGTCACCATTCTGAATATGGGAAACCCTTAATATGGGCTGGACCCTCAACAGTTTGTTAAACTGTTTACTTAGCCCTGTGCAAAAAATTAAGCTGGGGTAATCTCTCCATGCTAAATGAAGACTGGTTTCCTACAATAGCACAGGAAGATCACTCGGCTAAAATAAAATTCATGAGGTTTCCACCTGACCAGCTATTAACCAAGGTACACATTTGAGATGTTATTAATGTGGGTTGATGAGTGTTGCTCCAGAGAGACCCATTATGGGCAAAAACACAAGTGACATCAGAGCCATAACTCATAAAAATCAAGTCCCTAAATTACTTGCGAGAGAGATGTGAAAATACAAGTGGGGTTTCAAATGGTATCAAATAACTTTCTGTCATACCTTATTAATACCACAACAGCTCATAGAAGCAGCAATATTATCTAAAATGTCATTAATAGTTATATAATTATGTTCATGTAATTATATTAACATTATTTTGTTCATACAGCCTGAAAAAATGTGATTAGACAGCAGTTCTGAAACGGTGATATTCAATCAGGTATGACTTGTATACCGGCTCAGAGCACAGACTGCTAGTTATGTCAAATTATGCCTTGTTATGTGTGGCATTAGTGTGGACGACTGTGAAAAAGAGACAGAGCGAAGGCCACTGAGTTCATTTTATCTTGAGCTGCATGAGATGAATTGTCATTTCAAAGCCATCACTTTATCCAATAAGCTATCCGAAGCTTTTTCTGTTTCTATAACTACAGAAAACATGCTAATTTCCCTACTGAAAAGAGTTGCTTTTTCACAAAACCCAGCATCAAACCTCATCCATGGAAACAATAATAAATGCAACCAAAAGTTTTTTATTCATAGCTCACAGAAAGGAAGCACGGCTGTTATGGCTTTAAATATCCTGGCGTTTTCTAAATGATGCACAGGAAATATGCACACCAACCATTTCACATTCATCTCCTGTCAAATAATTTACCTCAAACTGTTTTAGTGTGTGTGTGTGTGTGTATATATATATATATATATATATATATATTCCTCTGCCATAGGGACAGCTTGGAGTTGTAAATATCATCATAAGAATCCCATGACATATTTACTTAAGTCAGCGGTCTGAACAAGTTGCTATTCTCACTATGCCAGGTTGCAATCAATGTAAGTAAACAAATTGTCTTCTTTCCACTTAATTTTAGCCATAGAGTTTTTATTCAGAGCAAAAAGAATACTCAGTTTTTATGAATTAGGTTGACCACACAGGGAAGCATCAGTTACGATGATCAGATGTCCCTAAGTAGAAAGGCACAGTTCTAGAAATCGGAACAATTCTGGGAGGGAAATATGGGATTCTTTGCTGGTGGAGTTATGATCCAAGCATGGGTTTTCTCTTTCTCACCTGGCCCCCACATGGAGAGCCTGGGAAGGGAAGGGAGTTCTCATTTGCTTATTCATTTGGAATGTTTTTGCCACCATTTTGTGTGCCTTTGGTGACATTTTCATTTACCCCTTCATTTTGGACAGAACTTTCCCCTTAAATTCCCATTTTTGCTTATATCATCACATCTGAGCTTGTGGTCATTACGGGTGATTCACTCCTGCTTTCGAATCTGCCTGTAGAGTACTAGGAAATGGACCTGTTGCTGAAAAAGGTTGTCAGCAGGGGGGTCGCCTTGGACTAGTTCTGGAAAGAAATTAAATACCAGTGTAGAGAGGACAGGCATGTCTTCAGGCACCAGTATAGATAGTAAGAATGAGACTTGCTTCCACCAAGATTTCCACTGTACAAAGGCTTGCAAGAACCTACTGCTTGCAATGTCTTCATGTGCAGTACTTGTACAATACCTTGCATTTACACATAAAAGGGATTTTACAAACAGTGTCTGTAATAGATGTTTGTCACACCTATGAGCTCAGATCTGGCTGATTTGGTGCAATCTTCTACAGTGCTTTATCCGCAGTGAGAACAGGGAGACACAAATGTTGCAGCTGCAGAATGTAAGCTGGTCCTCAATATCATTCCACAATGCAATGCTTCACATATGGAAATTATTCAAAAATCTCCTGTTCCCAGTAATGGTGTTGGATGCTAGAGCTGGTGACATTTTATGTGTTAAAACCATTATTTTTGCCAAAAAATTGAGATTTGGGTCAACCGAAACAATTTGTGAGTTTGTGTTGATTTTGACAAACTGTTTTTGGTTGGCAAAAGAAGGAAAAATCAGAAGTGTTTAAGTAGTTCATTTCCGCATTTACAAAATGAAATATTTTGACTCTTCATTTTGGAAAGACTTTTTTTAAAAAAATTTCCCTACATTTTAATAAAAAAATTTAAACTCAGAATTGAACAAAATGTTTCTGTTTGGAATGTCACTGGAGCCGTGTTGGTCCCAGGATATTAGAGAGACATGGTGGGTGAAGTAATATCTTTCATTGGACCAGCTTCTGTTGGTGAAAGAGACAAGCTTTTGAGCAACACAGAGCGTGTCTCTCTCACCATCAGAAGCTGGTCCTCCCCCACCTTGTTTCTTTTTGAGTCAGCTGAAATTTTTCAACCTTTTTAGTTAACCACAAATTTCAAAACATTTGAGTTTCATGTTGACCCAAAGCATTTTTTTCTTTTAGATTTTTCATTTTGGTAGATAAACAGAAAAAGTGGTTGTTTGCACAGCTTTACAGGGCATTTTGAGTCACATGCTTCTGTGTCACAGATTATACTATACAGCAGGCACAATGGCCGTAGAATTGATCCCACTTGGCCACCAGTCGGGTTTGAACTTGACCGGCAGTACTAAAGCCTGATCCAAAGTCCATTGAAATCAATGGAAATCCTCCTATTGACGTCAATGGGCTTTGGATCAGGCCCTAAAAGCATGAGCCTTTACTACTTGAGCTGAAGGACTGAGTTCTCCAGCTGGCCACTGTAAAAAACTCTTTCGGAGAACAGTCAGTGTGGGACAAAGAACCACCACTCCTGTTGCAAGTATCAGCTATCAGGAGTTCCTTGTATGGAAGCACCAGAACTAATCAGCTGTGATTTATGACAAATATCCACCTACTTTGAGAGTTGACCAGTGCACTCTGTATATTTTCTGTAAGCCTCTGTTGTGGCTTTTATTTGTTCATATGCACACCCAAGTACTTGGGCACACTGTGTCTGAGGCTTTAATAGTCAACGTAAGTGCTATCTAAGGGAACAGCTCAGCTTATGCCCACTAAATAGCACTTAGTCACTCAAGTAGTCCATTTGACTTTAGTGAGCCTACTCACATGAATATGCATAATGGTTGTAAAATTAGGGCTTTAACAAACAGATTGTTCCAGTTCTCAAAAGGAGGTAGATGGAGGGGTTTTGGATCTCTGTAGGCTCCTATATAAGCTATAGCATGTAAGATATTCTATTTAACGCACACATTTTCCCCTTTTTCCAAAGTTAATCTGTGTCTATTCTTAGAAAGCCACTGGGTTTCAAACATGGCTTTCCCCTTTGCCATGGTGAGAATGGATATCCCCCTGGCATGGGCAGAGCCAAACACCCACTGTAATACAGTATGGTAGACAGTAGGTCCATCAAGAGTCTGATACCTCTTTCTTACAAACAGGTGACCTTGGTTGAATCAGTCAACACCTGCATGTGTTCAACCATGGTTGAGGGGGGGAGCTTTGTTTGACAACCAATGTCAAATATGGTTCTGTTTGTAATAAGAGACAAGGCCTAAATGTCTTACAGTTTACAGGCCTCATGGGCTGTTATGGTGAAGATTTTTTTCCATAAGAAAGGACACTCAGTTGGAATCAAATACCACTTAAATATTAAACACATGACTAACCTTACTGTTTGGAGTAAATTAATTAAATCAAAAATAGGAACATATGGGACCCCCCTCCCCCATCTGCCCTTTTAAACTATACAGTATCAGTGCTGAGAGACGAAACAAGAAAAGTCAAACATGTACTCCTAATAGGAATCACAATTTTCATAGGGAAATCCCAAGAGAAGATATGGGGAAGGTGGAGGAGTTCAGGGCTTTCCATATGAGAACAATCTTGTGCTGCTCTCAGTTTATACTTATTTTGTACTCAAAACCATCTCCAGGAGATCATGTTTAATACAAAGATATAGTGAATTTTATGTTATTGCTGGACAAATACCCTGTGGTTGGTTGCAACTGATCTGATCATGTGTTCCTTTTATTCTTAGCAAAAACTTTAGAGTCACTTTCTATCTATGGTACGTCAATTACCTCCATTTGTCTGGCATGCGAGTACCCCCTGTGAGGTAAGGCAGTGCTATTATTCTCCTTTTACAGATGAGGAACAGAGGCAAAGTGACTTGCCCAAGGTCCCTAGGCGCAGGGAAATGAACCCAGGCCTCTTCAGTCCCAGGATAGTGCTCTAACCACTGAACTTTATGGAAGTTTTGTTTGAAAAAGGACTTCAGGATGTGGCCCAGAATGAAAGGGTAACTAAAACAAAGTCAAATATAAGTTCATCACCTGCCCCCTGCCCCCCCCCCCCTCCCCAATCTCCAGGTTATATCCTGCATGTGCTGGGGAACAGACTCAATAATCTAATAGCTCTTTTCTATCCCTGAGTACTATGATCCCAAATGTTGGCAGAATGATTGATTGACATTGCTGTGCCTTTCACTAAACCTTAGTTAGAACCAGGTTGACATGCCTGGCTATTTTAAATAGATTTTTAAACACATCATTTACCTAATAAATACCAGAGACTGTGCAGAAATAATTTTCCATTCTACTGGTTCATGTAAGCTTGTCAAATTAAACCACTGGAAGTGAAATGAAATTGATTTGTAAATCCAGCTCTGCTAAATGTACTACGCTCTCCAACTACAGTTTGTATGGGACATGTAAACCTCTTATACCAAAGAAAGAATCTTCTGCTTTCTCTCTTGTAACACATTTCTGTTCTTACTGAAGAAGACTTTAGGCACTTTCCTAGGGACAGAAGGGTCTTTGAACTCTAACCACTATGGAGCCGAGCCTTTGGGGAATGATGGACTCTTTGTAATCTTCTGGAGAAACAGATGCTCTGGCTCGTCTTGATTATACCTAACCTGATTTCAACTGCCCTGGATATCCTGCAATGATACAGTTGCATAATCCTATGTGCATACATTTAAAAGGAATGGCTAGAGGAGGTTCTCAAAGGGCAATGTTGAATGAGATCCCACCAGAAGAAACCTTGTTCATTTTAGGAACCCAGTGGAAAGGCATCTTTGAGTCAGTAATGTCTACACAAGAAAAGTCATAGGAAAGATTTAGGGCACAATTTTTAAAAATGACTAGTGATTTTTGAGTGATTCACCTGAGATATCTTAAAGGGTTCTGACTTTCATAAGGTGCTGAGTACTCACTGTCTGAAAATTAACCCCTCTTAAAACATCTCAAGTTCACCACCTAACAGTTGAGGTACCCAACTCACTAGGCACTATAGAAAAATCTTAGTCTAGACGTACTTGAAATGTTAGGATAAAGGTGGGTGGCTCCCTGCAAGCATGTCTCTGATCTATGGGCAGTCATAGACCTCAGAGAAGCTGATGAGCTTGTTAGCCCCCTTTCATTCAGGCTCAATGCAGGAAAAATTAAATAGGGGTATAGTTGGTGGAGCTGTGTGTTTGTGTCAGAAGCAGTAAGAAAGACAGGAGACAGGAAGAGAACCACGTGTAGTGTGGCCTTGAAAGAAAGCCCAGAGAGAGGTTTTTGGGTAGAGTGCTAGCTAGAAAGACAGGCTTGGAATTATGAGCAAGGAAACTGACTCCTGTTGCTTCATCCCCTACTGTGTTCAGAGAAACGGGACATTGTGCAATTTATTTACAAGGAAAATAGATTTTCTTAAAGAAATGCCTGACTCCATCATCAGTTTCTCTTCCTAGCAGGAGCAACCTGCAAGACCCTGAATATTGGTTAATCTCTTGGGTTAAAAAGGGTAACAAACTTTCTTCCAGTGAAGATAAAATGAACTTTAATGGCAAATCAGCATGTTCTCTGTTAAGGTCTTTTGTCTCCGAGTATGTTCCAGTCCCGGAGAAAGATGATCTTGTTTTGGACTACATAAATATACATTATAATTAATTATTATGTTGTCTTTCTAGTATGGCATCTGTATCTTACCTTTTACATTGCATTACTCAATCTAGTGGACCAGAATCATCCCCGGTATAACTACACTCTCCTAATCTCTGAAGCCAATGCAATTACGCTAGGGAGGAGCTTGGCCAAATATTTTTAAAATTGCCCTCACTTTCTGGAATATTGATATGCTTCCGTGTCTCATGGAGGAAAGAAATTCCATAGACAACCTCCATTAATTTCAATGCATTCATTGTTTAAAAAAAAATAAAATAAAAATGAATCCAACTTTTCAGGGTGAAATATATTTGTCTAAGATTAATTTTCATAATTCTTTACCTTGTTAAATTTAATCCAGACCAAATTTGTCCTTGCAAACTATACAGCTTGACATGTGGTGTCACAAATATTATGGAAGACCGTTATCCCAACAGATGGCCTGATCTCATACTCATTGAAGTAAATGGTAAAATTCCCACTGATTTGAATGTGTGTTGGGCCAAATTCACAGTCAGCAAGGTTCTTCTGGCACCTATCAACTCTTTTTCAATCTACTTTCTGCTTTCTAATGGGAACGGTACAGTACATTTAATTTGATTTCACTTTGTATCATTTATCCGAGTGGGACTGGATTCAGTTAGATTTTGGATTATTTTATTTGAAACTAATATACTCCAGAACTGCCATCAGCACTTAGAAATCAAGAGTTTGCAAAATGTTGGATTTACAGCTCTTCTATGGCTTAAGAGGCAAAATCCTTAGTGTAGAGGCGGACCAGCAAAAAAGGTCCTTTGGCAGTATAGCTTACTCCCTTTGGAGAACTGGTTTAAGCTATTGGCAAAATAACTCTCTGAAGAGAGGGCTTTCTGGTATATTTCCACCAGTATCTCTCTACTGGCAAACCCCTTCAAATGCCGATAAGGGCCTCTGGATGGGCATAGTTTAACTACCACCATTTAATGTACTTTGGAAGTGGGGCTTGTCTTGAGGAGCTTTTGAGTGTTATATTTAATTAAGGTTCCGATTAAAAGTTCTGCTTAAAGATAACAAACCTTGTTGTTTAGAAAAGTATAGGGGATTCCCCCAGAGCCCTGACCAACATTCCTTCACCTATTGTAGAACATTATTGATTAATCAAAAGAAATGCTCACAGCCGTTGCTTGATAGATAACGGCTTTGGCATTTGCCTGCGTCTAAGTATTTACTACTTTATTGATATGTTATTTATTTCTTTAAGTAGTGTTGGATGTTTAATTATGTGAAACAAAAGTGCAAATACAGTGGCTAAAAGCTACAGGAAGATCTGCACAGAGCTAAAATCCAACAATAAGCTTTAAAAAAAGTAATATTTTAACAAAACATGTTGAGAAACTGTAAAGGCACCAATGTATTCTCTTGTTATCTAGATACTGATGCCTCTGTGCCACATTCATACTGATTTGAAATCTGTCTGCAAAGCAAAGGAGTAAACCTACTTATTTGAGGTTTTTAATAACGTTTACAAGAAAGGCATCTCCATATTAACCTGGGCAGCTGAGGAGTTAAAATAAGTCAAACAGAAACGTTAGCAAACTTATTATTTGCTCACAGCAACAGATCCCCAAACATTAGCTCCCAACACACCTCATCTTTCCCCAAACCCAGATTTTGGTTACCCTCCAACAAACTGTGTAAGACCTTACTCCAGGAGAGAGCTGGTCAAAAAGTTTCTGTTGAAACTGTTTTTCAATGGAAAATTGGATTTTTGATTAAACACTTCATTTTGCAAAGAGTGTCTGCTTTCCACAGAAAATGTCTAGGTTTAATTAAAAACCAAAAAACAATTTGGTGAAAACGGGCGTTGGACCAAACATTGTTGGTTTTGGTTTTTCGACTAAAAAAAAAAAAAAAATCAAAATTTTCTGAAAAAAGAAGAACAGGAGTACTTGTGGCACCTTAGAGACTAACAAATTTATTAGAGCATAAGCTTTCGTGGACTACAGCCCACTTCCGAAGAAGTGGGATGTAGTCCACGAAAGCTTATGCTCTAATAAATTTGTTAGTCTCTAAGGTGCCACAAGTACTCCTGTTCTTCTTTTTTCAGAAAATTTTGATTTTTTTTTTTTTTTTAGTCGAAAAACCAAAACCAACAATGTTTGGTCCAACGCCCGTTTTCACCAAATTGTTTTTTGGTTTTTAATTAAACCTAGACATTTTCTGTGGAAAGCAGACACTCTTTGCAAAATGAAGTGTTTAATCAAAAATCCAATTTTCCATTGAAAAACAGTTTCAACAGAAACTTTTTGACCAGCTCTCTCCTGGAGTAAGGTCTTACACAGTTTGTTGGAGGGTAACCAAAATCTGGGTTTGGGGAAAGATGAGGTGTGTTGGGAGCTAATGTTTGGGGATCTGTTGCTGTGAGCAAATAATAAGTTTGCTAACGTTTCTGTTTGACTTATTTTAACTCCTCAGCTGCCCAGGTTAATATGGAGATGCCTTTCTTGTAAACGTTATTAAAAACCTCAAATAAGTAGGTTTACTCCTTTGCTTTGCAGACAGATTTCAAATCAGTATGAATGTGGCACAGAGGCATCAGTATCTAGATAACAAGAGAATACATTGGTGCCTTTACA
>NC_048304.1:78463699-78522445 GCF_013100865.1 Trachemys scripta elegans | reverse complement strand
AGGGTTTTTTTTTTTTGTTTTTTTTGGCCCCGCCCCCCGCCACGCCCCACCCACGTCACAACCCCCCCCCCCACGTCCCGATATTTGTCTTTGGTGATCTGGTCACCCTACTTAGGGAGGTGGTGGAATATCTATCCTTAGAGGTTTTTAAGGTCAGGCTTGACAAAGCCCTGGCTGGGATGATTTAGTTAGAGTTGGTCCTGCTTTGAGCAGGGGGTTGGACTAGATGACCTCCTGAGGTCTCTTCCAACCTCAATCTTCTATGATTCACAAACGGAAAGCATCATATTCTGGTGTCTGACCAGTGGGCTACAGGTAACAGTGGCAACTGCCTATTTAACTCTTAAAGATGGCAGTGAACTTAGGACAGGCGATTGGAGGAAATGGGAGGGCAAAGATGAGGGATCAGAAGGATTAGCGAATGGAGAAAAGAATGGCGATAGAGGGATTTCTTCTTTTTGGTCTCTTTCCCTCCCACCAGCTCTATTTTTTTACTTATTTTCTCTATCCTTCATTCTCTGTCCCTTCCCCATCTTTTTGCTAATAAAAAGAGCCCTTCCTGAATCCCCTGAGATACCAAGCAGACAATAGAAGGAGCATGATCTGCCCTACACAACGGGCTCCAAACACCCTTCCAATCCTGAGGGGCTCAGTGCTTTGATGACTATGGTGGGATTGCTAGGGTCCCTATGGGAGTCTTAATGGGGGAACTCAATGGGAGCCAGGCACCTAATTCCCTTAGGCTCCCTTGGAAATCCCAGCCTATGTTCCAACTCTGAGAACATCTCAGCTATTTGTTTAAATGGGGTTATATAGTGAATGGAAGTTTACTGGGACTTGGGGCCCTTTGAAGAAAGGGAGAATAAAAAGGTCAGATTCAGCTACTCTTGCACTGTGAGCACTGCCATGCTCACCACGAATCCATAGAAGTCAATAGGCCTATTCATGGCACAGCTGACTGCTCAACTGCCAGAATCTGGCCCCTGAATGGGGGATTCCGGCTCTGAGAGGACACTGCTAGATGGGGAAAATTCAATGCAAGCCAACAATTTGGTTAAAGTGACTGTTATAAATGACTCAAATAGACTGAGAGGCTGGGATTTTCAAAAGGTCCTTTTAAAATGTCAAAGCTAGATGGCAACACCCTAAAGTCTTCTTCCCAAGCAGTCTAGCTTCACCTACTAGTTTGGCATCTTTGTCCTCTTCTGTTTTTAAGACCATAAGACAGGCCTTTAAATCTAGAATAAGTTAATGTTGAATGGACCACTGTGAGCAGTGCTTGATGTTTACCCTTTCTTCAACTATCTAGATTTGTAGCACAAATTAAAAGTCTATAAGGTCATGACACGTTGTTCAGTCCCCAATGCCCCAAAATAAATGGTTTCAATTATGTTTCACCTCCACCCACAATATTAACAGCCCTTCCAGTTACTTGCTAGAGCTATTACTCCTTAGGCTGCGACTGTCATAGCTTTGTGCACGTATGCTTCCTGTGAATGTGCAAACCTACACAATACCACAAGCTCTGATGTGACAGCATTTGAAACGGGTAACCTATCAAACCAGAAATATTGGGTCTGGTGGTGGGGAGGGGGAGGAAATAGTTGGTGCTTTTTAAAGCCAATAAAGTATGTGGGTGTGGCTTGAATTGTTTCACAGACATAAATGTAAATAGCTGAAGAGATATTTCCACTCACCTCTGTACTGATTTTTGATAGTTTGTAAACTACAGTTGAGTGAAATGGTCCTAATAGAATCTGAAACAATAGGAAAGTTGCTTGGTTTCAGCTTTTGTTATGCACTTAGCAAACTTTCTAACAAACCTGGACAGTGTTAAGTTTCATGGATATTTCCTACAGATATGGGCCCAGTTTCATCCCTGGACTTAGACAACCATAAATTTTACAAGATGTCAACTAGGAGATAGATGTTGTCCTAAGGTTTCACTGTGAAATCAGGGGAAATTTGTCTATTTTGACTCAGTTTTGAATTCAAAACCTAAAATTCAAAGCCAAATTGGGGGACATGAATCCCCTCAGGGACCCCGGGAAGCAAAGCTGCTGAATATCATCCAAGTCTTACCTATATAAAAGGAGACCACTGGACCAAGAGACTCCTTTCTAATAGGAATATCATCCCCGTCACATGTTTTTACATTGCAAACATTTAGTTTCTCTCAGGTGATCAGGGACTTTAGGCTACATCCTTTGTAGCTGAGGGTTCACTCCCAAAAGATCTCAATCATAAGGCAACCCCTCCTGCAGCAGGCTGCAGGAGAATCAGTGCACCTGCCTCAGTTTCCCCTTTCAGAGTGCCCAGTAACTCCACAACAGCTCACTTGCCTTAATAATGCCCCTCCTTGGAGCTAGTTTATTATCAAAATGCAGACTAAATAATCCTCAACACAAGAAGTCTTAAACATAGTCCATTTCCTACACCTAGTGGATATAGTTCTTAAAACCTTGCTCTTCCCAGCAGGCACCCCTCAGCAGCCTTTCTGCTGGGAGCCCTTCCATAGCATACTCTGGTGTCTTCTGCCTTGTCAGTCCTCTCTTGTCCCTCTGCCAAGAGAGCCACCACAGCCCCTCTAACTAGAGTGGAATCCCACTCTTCCTAGTGAAAACCCCCATAGCCTCCCTGCTGGGAGAGCCTCCTTCACACCCAAGAGTTCTCTCACTATTCTCCTACAGCCAGCTCTCTGGCATGGAGTTATCAGGTAAGCTCCTCCAGTGCAACTCTCTCTGGTCCTTGGCTGCAGCTCTCCAGCTTAAACATCACCACACACTGCCCTCTGCTGCTTTCTGCCTTCTTCAGCCCTGGCCCTGTGGCTTTGGGAAGTCAGCCAGCAAAACCCCGCTTGCTTGCTTGCCTCTCCCCCCGAGCTACCTACAGCTTCCTTTCAGGATCTTCCACAGTTCCCCTGGTCTCTAACAGCGCTTACCTGCTCTTGTTCTGACTACCTCAGCCAGTGCTATAACCTTAACTCACTAGGTCTCACCCCCTTTTGGTCCCAGGTGCTCTTTTTTAAGCCCACCTGGGGGTCAGCTGACCAGTCACGGGTACACTAGCCTCTTTGTTCTTAAAGGGCTAGTGCCACCCTGTGATAGTATCCCTATCAGCACTGACCTCTACAGCAGTGCCCCAGTTGGAAGGTTTGGAGAGTTGGACCCTAAATATTGCATCAGCACATGCAAAAGCATACAACTGTATTTCCATGACACCTCTCACTAGCACTTTAGTGAAACCTGTGCATCTGTAACCTGAGAAAACATAACAAAACGAAACCTGTGCTAACCACAATATGACCTAAGAAAACATTATGACATTTCTAGGCTTTAAGCAACAAAATAAACAAACAAAAAATTAGGGGACAATGGCCTGTTCCTGCTCCTTTTGAAATCAATGGCAAAATTCCTGATGGCTTCAGGGGGAGCAAGATCTGGCCCGACTGTTGTTCAACTTTGCTTCCAGGCTGTATCCCTGTTTTTCTAAGACTCACAAGAATTTTAAATTTTGGGTTTGAATGATAGTTTATTTCTGGCTGACCTGCTCTGTTTGAACTGTAATGTGTTTTCAACTGTTGGATTTATTTTTAATCTACTGTATTAGTGCACAAACTTAATCAAGAACAAAATGTTACCAATGCTGTTTTGTTCCTACATGCGCATATCAGTTCAAAGTTCCCTAATTTTATAAAGATCTCCTTCTGCCATCTGACTCATTTCTGAACATTAGTACATTCTTTTCACTGTAAATATACCGGGGGTGGGGAAGTGGGGTGGAGAAGAGACAAACATGAACTCACATTAAATACAACTCTCTTGCTTACAAGAAATACTACAGTGCAGATTTTAACAATTAACATTCCTGCCATGTATGCAGCTATGGATGAAGCTAATACATTTTTTTCAGAACTCCTCACTCAAATACACATTCGGTTTATTTTCTATTATTTGATGTCAGTGGTGGGTTGTGACATTCCTCTTTCCCTCCCTCCTCCCCCCTATTCCCCCGCTATTCAAAGAACAAGATCTTATCTCTCCCTCCCCAATCCCCTTCCTTTACCCCATGCCTATTTTTCTGAATTCTGACTTTCAGGTCAGCATGCTGGTAACAGATTAATTTTACACTGCAAGAAACACCAAGCAAAGAATTTCTGCTTTGACATATGAGAACCCTGTTATAGTAGTACAGTTTTTCTAAATTAAATATTAGGAGAAATTAAATCCAATTGTGGTTCATACTCCTATGGAAAATATTTCTGTTCAAAACAGCCCTCCATGATATACGCCTAAGTACGTGAAAACACAATAAATATACAGCAAGTTAAAAACCCAAATTATTCAGATTTTAAGGTTTATAACTAAAAGTGGTTTAATGTTTCATGCCTAATAATAGATTACTCCTATCACATTTCTAAACTTTATTTCTACCAGCTTTGAAGTTTGGCCATATAAAGGCTGTTTGTAGAACCACACGAAAGTTAAAGCAAATATTACTCAGAGTGATTCATATGAGCAAGAATTTGCAATGAAGGAAGAGGGTTTTTTGTGTCTGTATCAAAGGAAATGAAATGTTTGCAATATTTTCCAGCTGATAAATTTACTAAAACATTTTAGAGTTACGTACTATGAACATTGCTGACATAAACAGACTTTGACGTGAAACAGATTATGTTAGACTCTGTGGGGGAGGCAGAATTTAAAAAATTCCTAGATTTCACAAATTGCCACAAGGTCGCTGCAATCCTTAATTAACTGAATACATTAACAGAAGCTATAACAGAGATGTAAAAAAGAGAGAAAGAGTACGTTTTAATCCTCTGTTCTTCGTTTACAGACTATCCTTTCAGAATGAGTAACCTTATTTTCTTTTTAAGTATCTATTTACCTTTTTGAGTTTTGCCTAGCAAAACGTTTTTGCATTGTTGCAAAAGAAATTAATTTGTTGCTAGTTGCCACACATTGGCAGGATTTCTGCATAAAGAATGTAAGCAATCTATCTTTGTGTTCAAGATATAGTTAATCTGGCAGTTAAAATACTTTGGAAACATTTTGATGACTTATCTAGAAAAGTAGTTTTGCATTTTCAAAGAAAACTCAGAACTGTATGCAGGGGAAGATAAAAGATATATGAAGTGTTTGTTCTAAGCGATACTATTCATTTAAAGATCATAATGTAACCCCACCCAAGAAATTATTGTGGAAAAACAAGACAAATCTCCTTATATAGCTTTCTGACACAGTCTTGATTTGGAAACAAAATAAGTACATTACTGTTATAGTCTAATGGATTGCAAGCTGCTTTAT
Organism: Trachemys scripta elegans; assembly: GCF_013100865.1. Taxonomy (NCBI): domain Eukaryota; kingdom Metazoa; phylum Chordata; order Testudines; family Emydidae; genus Trachemys; species Trachemys scripta. The sequence goes on along the minus strand of NC_048304.1, from coordinate 78,517,136 downwards.
TAGAGTCAGCTGAATCCTGTTTTGCATAAAAAAGAACTCTGTTTGCTATCAAGAACACATTTACATTAATAAGACTTTGACAAAGTAAAATAAAATCGCATTAAGATGATGTAAGTAGATAAGACAATGAAATCTCTTTGAGATAGTTTTGGCACACCAATTGCAGTCAAGTCCCTACAGGAAAGAAATGTATTTTTTACACCAAGTATCCATGTATTTTAAAGTTGTAGAGTGGCCAAAATTAAACCTTTGTTTAAAATATTTCCAGGAAGGAGGAAAAATTGATTTTGATTATTTCCCCTTGAAAAGATAGGATGTCTGATAAATTACAATTTTATTTTGCAATAATACAAACAAGTTTTGTTCTCCTCCTAGCCTGTAATCATCCTGATTATTGCAAGGGACTTTCCAATATAGAGCAGCTGAAAGCAAGGTTTTAGATTACATGGTAATTTAGGAATGCATGAAAAGCCAAGCAGTTACCATAATAGAGCTCTGCATAAACTTCATGGCTTTTAGAGCAAAACATAACAACATATGTTTTGTGATTCATTCAAATGATTTTTCTATTTTTTGGGTTAGGGTTTTATCAAAATATTTTGGAATCTAGTATTTGTCCAGCATTTATAGAAACTTACTTCTTTAAAACTTTGATGTCTCTCTTTTTAGTTTAGTCATTAAAAGCAAGCAGTGATGGATGATGATAATGCTGTGGATTTTATGACTAATCAGGCCTTGGCAGCCGTAGTATTTCTTCTGTAGTGAAACTTTAATATTCCTTTGGCTTTGTATAAACTCCACCCCCCCCCCTTGAACTGTGTTACACAAGCTACTTATTAAATATTACAAAACAGTTATTACACAAAAGTTAGCACTTTGACTTAATACCTGACAGAAGGAGGCATTTCCCCCATTAAATACATGCAGTATCGGTGGGTGTCAAAGCACTTATCTATTCATATTGCCTTTTTAATGACACATAGAATGCAAGAACAAACATTAGGGTTGTGGAAGATCCATGTAGGTAGATTATTTTCCCAGATACATTGGGAGGTGCTCTTTCCATGGTTGCCCAGTTGACAGCATTACACTTCTGCTTTCTGACCTTTGATGTATTAGTGAAATTGCAACAACAAACACCAGGTGTCTCCACTTAGCTGAGCTAAAGCTTTAAATAAGGGCACTTAAGAAAAAGCTTAGACTGTCCTTAACTTTGCTGTTGCAGGATTGCATAAACAAGGATGTATATATTTTCAGATACTCTTACACCAGGATCATATTTTATTTTGTTACTTGATATACAACAGTCAGACAAGGCAGGCCCTTTAAGAGTTTGGTATAATCTTAATTCAACCATTTGCTTTAAAGCTGCTACATTTTGCAGGTCCTAGCAGCAGTTTTAAATTAAGGCAACATCAGAATATGTCCTGATACTACCAATTTCCTTGGGCAAGTGAAATTCTGATAGCATGTTAGGTGTGGTGAGGTGTTAACTATCAGCAAAAAACCCATATCACCATTTGTCTGGTAATGTACAAAAATATATGTCATAATACTTTTTTTTATTCTGGATTAACTTTCTGCATTATAAAAGTATATAATATGGATGTTTACATTGTTTTAATGCTTTAAAATAATGGGCTCTGTACACATTGATACATAAGCAGAACTTGAATAAACCATAAAATTGTTTTTACTTGGTGCTCTATAAATACAGGTAAAAATCTGTATTTATTGTCTTTATGTGTTTGCTATGTTATCAGTGAAGAATTAGAATGTCAGTAGAAAATATGACCAGTGAAAGCACAATCAGGTTGTGTAGAGGGGATTTAGGCTAGAACTAGAGACAACCTCAGTAGCAAAATCCCAACCCATGTAAAACTCACTTGATTTAGGGTCTTATTTTTAAACTGGAAACATTCTCTGGGTTTGTCAAAAGGTTTGCTGACTTGAGAAACATTTGACCAAGGCTTAACTTTGTTTTGAGGAATCCTGGGCTGGATTTATGGTTTTAGATGAAATTCTGTTTTTTTTTGTTTTTTGTTTTAAATATAAATGAACCCTAAAAAATTAAATCACAATTCAGGGGGCCCTGAACCTGCATGAACTAAAACATCAAAAACTCTTTGCACCGGCCTATATGGTGTGAAATAGTGAAGTTTTGCTGAACTGCAGGGTTTGTTACCTAGAGTCTCTGGATCATACCAGCTTCATGAAGGCCCATTTTCCTGACACAAAAATATGACAGTCATCAACGCTGAGTTAAAAACACGTGTTTCTCTAACTTTGATTTTTTTATTTGTTTTATATTATTTGAGTGTGTCTTTCTCCTGTGATAAATGCAGCTCTTGCCAACACCCAGTGTGCTGTGACCTATTTAAAAAATGCAGTGTTTTTGAGGGTTTAAAAATCCTTTTATATAAATGAAAATAAAATCACACTTCAGACACTAACTGGGACTTTTAACCCTGATCTCGTAAGTCTAATGTAGGATAAAAGAGTTTCTTAGTGCCTCCACCTCCCTACACTTATCATTTCTTGACATTTATATTGTGATAGCATCTAGAAGCATTAGCGAGGTCAGGGTCCCATTGTACTAGGCGCTGTACAAACATCTAACAAACAGCATTCCTGCTCCAAAAGCTCACAGTCTAAAAGACATGATGTAATCAATGATTGTTACTTATCATAGCCTTGCCATTCTTCTTAGTCATAAATTACACTTCAGGCAAACACTCTTTGGGCCTAGTTTACAAAATAAACAAAAGATGCCTCCAGGTATGTAGGGGCAAAATTATGCCTATAACATAGGCTGGGTTAATGCACCTTTAAGAGAAAATGGTGTCCAGATTTTTATGTGATAAGGCAATAAACTCTAACATCACCTAAATGTTGTATTCACAATCCTATGAGAAACCTTCTGCTCCTCTAGCTCTAGAAAATGCAGTCGCCAGGAATACATTTTTCAAATACTTGACTAAGAACGATCAATTTAGTTGTCCACTGTCTTAGATCAGCTTTTCTTAAATTGCTGAACAACAATTTTGATTGGATGCTAAATCAGGACGTCAGATTCAGCTATTTCTGGTACGTTGGCACAGTCCTTTCTTAAAGGGACATTTCCAAGTGCTTTCTTTAGACTCTAAACTGTGCCAGGGTAACTACACCAATGTTGCTACACCAGTGCAAATATCTCTAATATAGATAAGTCCTAACACAGTTATATTCACCAATGCATCTAAAAGAAGGTTTTGGGAGGCAGACCTATGACAACAAAGAATATAGGTATAACCAGGATGATGTTGACTAGCAGAAGAATCAATGGGGGGGAAATTTGGCCTCAAATGCTTGCTAATTTTCTTTTGTTTTGGGGGCAAGATTTTAACCATCTCCTAGCTCATACATAGTATCTTTCCTTACTGAACATGGTGTTTCTTTACTGAACATTTTTAGATGCAACATCTCAAAACATAAATTAAGGATCTTGCTACCTGTAAATCTGGGACTCCAGAGTCTAGTTTGTATTTCAACCTATGCTGCCAAATCGTGCACAGCTTGGGGGGAGCCCTCCTAGCTCTAGCTGAAGTGTTTTAACCCTGCCACACCAATACCAACCCACAGCCCCATTCCCTTTCCTGCTTCCTCTGCCATGAGCTGAGGGCAGGGAAGTTTCCTGCTGATGGCTGGTGTTCCTTCAGTTAGAAATGCCTCCCAGAACACACCATGGTGTCAAAACTGCAGCTCAAGAGAAATAGGGGTGATTATCTAGGATGTTCCTTTGGCTTAGGCTATGTCCATCGCCTGATACAGTATTCCTACTGTTTCCTCCATTTTAGAAGAAACAAGGCAAAACATTTAGCAGCTTAGAACTGAGGCTTCCCAATTAACCACCTAGCACCAGATTAACAGATGGGTGCCTCGGGGAAAGGAACTTTGTTTTATTTTACACCAGTCCCATTAATTCAGTGATGTTTCCTTTAATTAAATATTAGCAACTTTCATTGTCATTAATGGCATCGAATGAGATCTCTAGTTGTGGTAAGATGCTCGCCTGGCTTTTCTGTACTGCTTCTTCTAAGAGCAGCAACTGTAATCCTTCCCCCAAAATGAAATATACAACTGCATGCTGGGGGGATGCTGAAGCAGGAACAAAACAGGGCGATCTGTTCAGCAGGAGGGCATCTTTATAAATACAACCCACAACAAGGTGGCATCAGCAGGAGGAACATCACGGCATTCTGGGGCTCATCCCATGGTTGAGCAGGGAGCCACTCTCCTACAAACACTTCTCCTGCAGCAGTGGCTGTGGAAGCACTTATATCCCTTGCCCTGAATGCCTCCCTGTAAAGGGATAGAGGCTAGGGAAGATGGACTACACTCTTTGTGTAGTGCAGAGCAGGCAGTTCCTCTGCACTCTGTCACAGTGTGCCTTGCCTTTTCTTGTCTCCTGCGGGGTGCGGAAGGGAGCTGCTTGCCTGGCATGGTTGGGCTCGAAGAATATTTGAATTTTTTCCATTCTGAGGGGCTATGAATTTGTAGCACTTCCAGACTCAGAAGCCCCAACTTACCACCAACATTTCCCTGCTTATAAACAAGAAGTAGGTTTGATATAGGGTAATGGCAGGACAATGACATGCCAGCTGTTGAAGGCAGATGCTTTTATACTCATACTTGCCTACAGGAAATCAGTTCTTGGATGAAGAGCAGCTGGCTCAAGATGAACCCAGCAAGATCAAAGCAATACTGGCCAGAATGAAGAACCTCTTCAAAGAACTGGCCCTGAGGTTGTGGCCATTTTCTTTTGAAAGTGTACAGCACAGTGGTGTGAATCCCGGGGGTCCTGTTTGACTCCTCACTCAGCTTGGATGACCAAGTAGCTTCTGTTTCCCCTGTTCATGTCCAGTTTGCTAGGAAACATTGACCCTTCCTCATGGATGAGGACCTGGTCACAGTGAGCCATGCCTTTATCACCTCCAGGCCAGTGGAGTACGGCCCAGATGCAAGAATAGGTTCCCGATTCCAAAATCAGAAATGTTGCTTGCTCTCAACATCCCCTGTTCACCCTATACTCTTCTCCCCCCATCCCCAAACACTCCCCACTCACCCATAGCCCACCCACAGCTTGCCCTGCAGCTCCAGGCCCCCTGCCCCCAGGACCTTCCTGGCCACTCATTGGCACCTTCACCCCCCGGCTCAATGCTCCACTCCTGTCCTGGGTTACGGTGGCTCCTTCCAATCCTGGTTGCCTAGTGGCTCTTCTTGATCCAATCACCCAACTGACACTCAAGTGGAATGGGCCAAATTTGAATGGTGAGCAATGTTGTGACCTGGTGCATAGAGTCAGTGCCACTTGGCTTTGGCCTGTCCAGCCACCGTCCTTCATAATGGAGGGGTGATAGGGCCATCTAGTGGCACTGCGACCCCATGCACCAAGTTGCGATGTCACTCACTCAGATTTGGCCTGACCACCCCCAGGTCCCGGTGGAAGAGTAGCAGGGCCAAATTTGCGTGAATGGCATAGCAAGCTCATGCACCAGGTGAAGTGCCAGAGTACCACTTTGTCTGGTTGGACCCCAATAACCTTATGGGCCCTGGCATGACGTCAGCACTTGGATCATTGTAGCTTGTCACTGCTCCAGGCTGGGCAACTTATTGTATCTGAAGCTGTGTGAGAAAATGATACACAGGCTCCAGCAGTACAGAATACACCTGCCTCCCTTCTCCATGGCTTAGGTGGCCATGAACACAGGAAGCCTATGCTGAAGTCCCATCACTGATTACCAATGCCCATGTAAGGCCTTGATCGTATTTCTCAAAGCAATTAATGGATCACACCCCAGCTACAGCAAAGACTGAATTATGATCTATAAACCACCAGGACACTTGTGCTTCTCAGGGACAATGCATATCACTAAGCTCAAGAAAAAGCATGTAACAGAGAACTCATTGTCCCCAGCTATCAAGCAACTATGGAACAATCTTCCAGAAGAGAGCAGGCAAATCCCGAGTCTGGCCCTCATTAGGAAACTTTGCCCAAACTTCTTCTTTGAGAAAGGCTTTCCACCATAAGTGATGCTCACAATAAGACCACCCCTTCTATTCCCAACCCCCTCACCTCCCAAAAACCACCCTCCACCCCAAGCAGAGTTTTCACCCCCACACAGGGAGAAGGGTCAGAGACTCTAGGAAGTCCACTAGGGACTTCGTTTTTGCTGCTGATTTTATGTGGCAGGTGCTAAGTCATTACTGTGAAGGGTGACTCTATAAAACCCCAAGATAGGCAGACAGACAGATACTGAATAGTTGCATAGGGCCAAATTTTCAACTCATCCCTAACCAGGCCCCTATTTTTGTGTTGCAAAGAAATGCAAATGTGATTTTTTTTTTAAATCGATAATTATTTGTGCCCTCAGAATAGGTCACTGGGTTACTCAACTCAGGAACTTTGCTTTCTAAGTGACTTAAATTGCACACAGAATTGCAGGTGCAAAATTAGGGCCAGTCATCCAAAACTTGTTTGATGATGATCAATGTATATTTTTATTGACACATAACGCTCCTTTGTTGACTGCATGCTGTCTTTTGTGGGGAAGTTAAAGAAAACAGTAGCAAATTCACACACAAGGTTTTTATTCAATTTGTATATCTAGGAATTTCTAATGCACCATCAGCAAAGACTCTAAGAGCCAAACACATTTTAAAAGCTCAGGTAGTCTCTGAAAGGTTCTCACTTTTGACTCCTCCTTTATTACAGTGCTTAAAGAGAATTGTTCTCGATCATTTATCTCTGGAAGGAATGTCAAGTTTAACCTTAATTTATGGCATTATTGAAAGATAGCAGTAATAATGAATGATCAATAAATGACACAGTTGTATCTTTCCGGATACAGATCTAAGTGAGATCCTCAGATGGCGTAAAATCGCTCTAGCATCATTAACTTAAATGGAGCTACAGTGATTTTTACCAGCTAAGGATCTGGCCCAGGTTTCATACCATTCATATAAAAAAAGTCTTGTTATTGTGGCTGAATTTACAACACACAGTAAGGTACACTATCCAAATAAATGGGTTGGGATTTTCACACTGCCCAGATGGTATGTGCATAGTTTACTAAGTTGGGGGTGAGGGTGCAGGCAGAGAAAACTCCATCACAGAGAGACTGCTTATAGTTGGTATCATGCAAAATACTTGCAAAGACCTGGCATAAAATCTGTGCACTAACCAAAGGTTTCTGAAGTGTTTGCAAGATGTGAAAGTTTGTCCAAAGGTGAACAGGCAGTGCCAATGACATATCAGATGCATATGTTTCTGAGAATGCCAACTGTCAACCTGGCATCCGGTTTAGGGTTAGAAGTTGTACCAAGCGGGCGCACGCACACACACACACACACACACAAAAAGACAGCTGTCAGAGTTTTGTTGTTTCAGCATCTGTTGCTAATATTATTAATTGCTATATACACAGTTTAGTTCTGTTTCAGGTATTTAATTAAATACTGGTATGCTTTTGCAGAATCAACCTTTGGAACTCTGGGAAAAGGTTGAAGCACAGCGAGGGACAATCCCCAGGCTAACAGTGGCTGCTACAACGCTATGGGGTCACCATGGCAAATTTTCTCCAGATTTAGAGGTGTGGCTCATTAAGATGAGGTAGCTAGTAGTTGTGTCAAAATAGAGAACTGAGTACTCTCCAGCTAAGGGAATTATCAAGCTAATAAATTCACAGTGTGAATGGGGTAAAAACTTTTGTTTTCATTTATGACACAGAGGTGTGAATGTTTTTCTCGGCTTGGCTGCAGGACCAACGGAATTTCTTGAGAATTAACTTCTACTAGTAGGCTAAACATTGATTGAAGTTTCAGGCAATTAAAATCCAAAAGATCAAAATACATTTAGCTGATCAGAAGAAAACAACTGTTGATGTTGCTATGTTGGTGGCCTTTTTGAATGATGATAAACATCAAGTAATACATTTAAACTCTCTCCCTAGTATGTAGTATTCCAGCAAGCCTGAAATTCTTAGGCAAAAAGACTATATGTTCAGGGCATTGAATTCTCTCTTTCAAATACCTGTAGATCTTTTAGTGCTTCATGCTCTAATGGGCTCAGTCTCTCTGGCTTTGTAAAGAAGGTTACCACCTGGCAAAATCTTAATCGTCTATGCATTCCAGAATCATGCAGTGGATTTGTGAAAATCCCATAATTTGAATAAAATATTTAAGGTGGGAAGAGTGGGTGAATATTATCATGAAAAAATAGAATAGCAATTTGTGTGGGTGAGTCAGGGTAAGCAGAAAGACAGGTGGGGTGTGGGAGTGGAAGGAGAATCTGTTCCTTCTCAGGAGGCTTCCAATATCTAAGCAACATGTTTACACCAACAGTAAATCTTCCCTGCAGAAGAATTCCATGCTGCCATGCCCAGTGGCAGCAATGAGACATAATGATGGCCTTCACAGCACAGTGGTGGCCAAAACAAGCTCAGTATGGAGGAACAAGGGCTAAAGGGCTGATTACACTCTAGTGGTGGCACTTGATGACTTCTGTGTGGGTGATTCATCACTGGAATCACTGTGCCTGCCCCGATATTGAGATTATTCTATCCCTCTTCAGCTAAACGTGCAGCAGCAGTCAAAAAAGCTAACAAAAGGTTAGGAAAGGGATAGAAAATAAGATAGAGAAAAATATCCTAATATCACTATATAAATCCATGGTGCACCTACACCTTGAATACTGTGTCCAGTTCTGGTCACCCCATCTCAAAAAGGATATAGTGGAACTGGAAAAGGTTCAGAGAAGGGCAACAAAGATGAGCAAGAGTATGAAATAGCTTCCATACTAGGACAGATTAAAGATTAGGGCTGTTTAGAGAAGAGAAAAATAAGAGGGGATAGGACAGAGGTCTGTAAATCATGAATGGTGTGGAAATGGTACATAGAGAAGTGTTATTTACCCTTCCCCACAACACAAAAACCAAGGGTCACCCTATGTTTAATACAAAGAAGTACTTTTTCCCCACAATGCACAATTAACATGTGAAACTCATTGCCAGGGAATGTTGTGAAGGCCAAAACTATAATTGGGTTGAAAAAGAACAAGATCAGTTCATGGAGGATAGGTCCATCAATGACTATTAGCAAAGATGAGCAGGGATGCAACCCCATGCTCAGGGTGATCCTTCTGACTCCCAGAAGCCAGGACAGGAAGATGGGATGGATAACTCCACTTGCCCTGCTTGGTACACTCTGCTGAAGCTCTGGTCCTGTCCACTGTCAGACAGGATACTGGGCAAGATGGACCATTAGTCTGACCCAGAATGGCACTTCTTATGTTCACTCTCAGAGCTACCTTAAAACTGGGATTTTTATCTATGGACCTGGATGACCCCTTCTACGCCTGCTGTTGTGTTCTTCCACGAGCTTGGCTCCAGCCATTATGAAGCAAGCTTTGTTCAGTACAAATGACTACTTCATGATGACATCATTCAACTGTGTGGAAAAAATGCAAAGCTACAACTACGGTAGTTGGGCATGTGACAACGTATAAAGAGGAAGGACAGAAGAATATTATAAACAGTATTGGTACAGCAGAGCTAAAAATAGCACAGTGCTGATTCATCTGTGATAGGTGCTGTTGAGATGGTATTAAAATACTGCTATTTTAACAATTAACCTTTGAAACTAAAAGTTCATTACTTTTCTCTATGAATCCGTTTAAATGTCTCATGCTTTTCAGATGTCACTTGCCCTTCAAATACTTGTTCTTTATGCTTCAGTCATCTATCACTGAAAACAATATATAAGGCCTGAGTCACCTTTTGTGTGCACTATTGTAAACTATAACTCTATTGAAATCAGTGGATTGGCTCAATGTGACAGAAAGCAGAGAACAGGCTCCAATGAGGGGTTCCAACCCTCCACCAGACCTGAAAGGGTTAGTGAGGGCCTGTATGTTCAATTGGCCCTCACCTCAATCATGGAGAGAGGATATCAAAGATGAGCAGCTCAGCTCAGTGGGGTCTGACTGAGCGAGGGAGTAAACCTGGCGAGCTAGCCCTATGAAGGAAGGCCTGCCTTGAAGCAGCCTGGAAATCAGCTGAGGCTAGAGCCTAACTAGGGAATCTTAAGAGTCAGAGCCTACTTGAGGCAAGTAGACCTGATGCAGAACTTTTCTGTTCCTCAACTAGTTTGGATTCCCTTTGTTTTGGGTCCTGCAGAAGAGTCAGCCTAGAAAGAGACTGTGAAGAAAAGCCTAGCTGCAGGCCACTGTAGGAAGCAGCCCATGGATACAGCAGAGGTTCTGAACAAACAGATCTCATCTGCTTCATACAAGGTCCCTGAGCTGGAACCCAAAGCCAGGCACAGGCCTGGGTTTCCCTATCTGCCCCCCAGAGCCTGGGGCCTTGAAGACCCCAGAGCCAAAAGCTGGCAGGTCCAAAAGCCTGATATTGAGCTGAACCTCTGGTGTGATGCTGCCAGACCAGTAGCATATTGACCTTGGGCTTCCCCACAAAAGGCAGGATTAAAAGTGATCTGGCTGGAGGGCTGAGGTGCAAGAAGAAGTGGGCCACCAGAAGGTTGGACTGGCTGTCAGCAGGGGGTGCTAAAGGAGAAGAGGCCTCTACACCATGTCCTGTAGCCAGAGGGTCACAGGTCTCGAAAGTTTTGATAAACCCAAACCCTTCGGAAATGCAGAGTTATTTTCTACTAAGTTATTACTCTGTTGGGTCTACTTTTATAAATTCTTTTAAAATAAGTGACTGATCATTACTTCAGTAATCAGAGAAAGTGGAGCAATACCCTTATAATATATGAATCAATATGATCTCTACCTCATTTTATAGTCTATAGCTAGACACAGTCACAATAAAGAAAAGCATATGCTTTGGTACATTACAAAGGGACATTTTTTAAGCCTTTGAATGGATGAACTGCAGATCCCCCCATCTCCACCAAGCCTAGAAACATATTTTAAAAAGTGAAGCAGAAATGAAAAGAGAACAGAAGGAAAAGCTAAATTGCTTTTCAAATAGAGTGACACATCAGAAACAATTGTCTGAATTTCCAAGGTGTCACAGATCATCCAGAATTAACTCTGTGGTTTTTTATTTTTTTTGGTTTCAGGATCATTTTTTCAGGTTTCAGTCCTTTTGGTGACATACTTTCCCCGCAGAGAAAGATTCACATGGAAAGTGAAGTGTGAACAGCAAGGAGTTGGTGCTAGAGATACAAGCTTAGAGGCAGTTGGCTGGGGGAACAAAAACCTTGTTTACTTCCAGAGTACACAGTACAGTAAAACTCCATTCTACAGATACAGTGCACCATGCTGTACAATGTTTATTAGCCAGACCCCACAAATAAACATGCAGCTTCAAGAATTCCCCTGCGGGGGTGGGTTTTCGTACTTTGACAACATTCAGGGAATTATCCCCCACCAAGGGCAACATTTTTAGACACGTTTTAAAGAAGAGATCATAAATGTTTACAACTTCAATGTATTGTCTTTTTAACACCACGTTCTTGTGGCAAAAAAACAAAAACCACTATTCAAAATAAATACAAACTTGTGAATAGGAAAAATCTCAACTGGAAGACTCTTCTGCCTGCTAGCATTCATAAACTCCAAGGGTACTCAAACACCTTGGCTTGGGGCTACTGAACTGAACCTGAAAATTCCCGTGACCAGTTTGTAACAATCTGAATGTTTATTGTTGCAATTTCTTACTTACAAGTCAGTACACATGTAATGATATCCTGAAAAAAAAGAAAAGTGACAGACCTGGTGTAAAGATAACATTAAGAGTAAGGCGATGCAAAAAAAGATAACAAACAACAACAAAAAATCTTCAAGGAATTATGTGTATCTGGTTTTTAGTACACTCTCTCCCATATATTCTTAAAACAGAACCAGTCAATGGTTTAGTGAACACAAAACCAATCACATTTGAAAAAACAACAACAACGTTATTTGAGGTCTTATTTGATCTTGATTTATTTTGATAGCTATCCTCCTATTTCTTTCCTTGCCCATTGTAGATCTTGGCTGAGAGCCACCTCACAGGGCAACACTGACAACTGCTCCTTGTAGTTCCCATTTGCGTCAACATTCTTCTCTCGGCCTAGTTTTGTCTTTGAGGAATGCCCTTCTGAATGTCATTGTGTTTTTGCTGAGCCTCTAAACGAATGTGAGTTTATGGGTATGGCTACACAGCAGCTGGGAGCGTGCTTCCCAGGAGGAGTAGACAGACACATGCTAGTTCTGCTTGAGCTAGTGCACTAGAAATAGCAGGGTGGCTGCAGTGGCAGCCTGGGCTTGCTGCCCACGTACATATCCCAGATGGTTGGCCAGGATTGTACTCAGGCAGCTCGCCCATGTCATGGCAGCCACACTTTTATTTTTAGCATGCGAACTCAAACAGAGCTAGCACATGTCTGTCTCCTCCCAGGGTAGTCATACCCTATATGGAGTAAGGGGGTAAATTTGACTCTGTAGTGCAAGTACAGAGTAAGTTCAGCAGTCAACAGATAGATTCTGGAATACTGACGAATTGGGAATATCTATTCTTCTAAAGCTACTCTGAAGTCCTATAATTACTTATTCATTTATATTTTTATTACATTACACCTTTTCCATGTTTCATAAAAAACATGCACCCACCTTACACCTCCTTTCAAAAGATGTCATTCTTCCAAATTGGTTAACAGAAAAATAACTCTAATCTGTAAGTCATTTGCACGCCAATGTTTCATATTTTATAATAAACATCTCCCACATGCAGTATTTTCAGCTTCATTACAAGTTTTACTAGTTCCTCTCGAGTCATATCAATATTTACCTTGGACACAGTTTTGTATCCTTTTGTTTGTAATACCAGAATTCTCCAAGACAAACTTATTGTTCCTGGCTTGGCTTCTCTCTGTCACAGCTTAACACTTTCATTAACATGTTACAGATAGCAAGGCAAATAATCTGGTGAATTTGTATCTGCGGTTGGATATCCTAATCCAAATGACTAACACCATCACACCTACTTCAGGACAAAAATCTGCTCTCTGTACACTGATGTAAATTACTCAATTTAATTGGGCTGACTGCAGTTACTCTGAATTTGGGCAGGTGATCAAAGCCCACAGGTAAGAACATGGAGAGTGGGGAGAAAGTTTGGAATCTGGGGGGAGCATGGGCTGTTATAGCAGGGATAAAGGAGAGACAAGACAGAACTGGGGGGGGGGAATCAAATCAGTATCTTAGATGTCTGTTTATAATGCAAGAAGTATGGGGAATAAGCAGGAAGAACTCACAGTGCTAGTAAATAAACACAACTATGACATAGTTGGCATCACAGAGACGTGGTGGAATAATACACATGACTGGAATATTGGTATAGAAGGGTACAGCTTGCTCAGGAAGGACCGGCAGGGGAAAAAGGGAGGAGGTTGCCTTATATATTAAAAATGTATATACTTGGACTGAGGTTGAGATGGAAATAGGAGACAGACTTGTTGAAAGTCTCTGGGTAAGGATAAAAGGGGTAAAAAACAAGGATGATGTCATGGTAGGGGTCTACTACAGACCACCTAACCAGGAAGAAGAGGCTTTTTTTAAACAGCTAACAAAATCATCCAAAGCACAGGACTTGGTGGTGATGAGGGACTTCAACTATCCAGACATCTGTTGGGAAAATAATACAGCAGGGCACAGATTATCCAATACATTCCAAGAAGTTATTGGAGACAATTTTTTATTTCAGAAGGTGCAGACAGCTACCAGGGGAGAGACTGTTCTAGATTTAATTTTGACAAATAGGGAGGAACTGGTTGAGAATTTGAAAGTGGAAGGCAGCTTGGGTGAAAGTGATCATGAAATGACAGAGTTAATGATTCTAAGGAATGGTAGGAGGGAGAACAGCAAAATAAAGACAATGGATTTCAAGAAGGCAGACTTTAGCAAACTCAGGGAGTTGGTAGGTAAGATCCCATAGGAATCAAGTCTAAGGGGAAAAACAATAGAAGACAGTTGGCAATTTTTCAAAGAGACATTATTCAGGGCACAAGAGAAAACTATCCCACTGCGTAGGAAAGATGGGAAGTACGGCAAGAGACCACCCTGGCTTAACCAGGAGATCTTCAATGATCTAAAGATCAAAAAAGAGTCCTACAAAAAGTGGAAACTAGGTGAAATTACAAAGGATGAATATAAACAAATAACACAAGTATGTAGGGACAAAATTAGAAAGGCCACGGCACAAAACGAGATCAAACTAGCTAGAGACAAAGGGTAACAAGAAAACATTCCACAAATACATTAGAAGCAAGAGGAAGACAAAGGAAAGGGTGGGCCCATTACTCAATGAGGGGGAAAAAATAACAACACAAAATATGGAAATGGCAGAGTGCTTAATGACTTATTTGTTTCGGTTTTCACTAAGAAGGTTGGTGGTGATTGGACGTCTAACATAGTGAATACCAGTGAAAATGGGGTAGGATCAGAAGAGGCTAAAATAGGGAAAACAAGTTAGAAATTACTTGGAGAAATTAGATGTCTTCAAGTCACTGGAGCCTGATGAAATGCATCCTAGAATACTCAAGGAACTGACTGAGGAGATATCTGAGCCATTAGCGATTATCTTTGAAAAGCCAGGGAAGACCGGAGAGATTCCAGAAGACTGGAAAAGGGCAAATATAGCGCCCATCTATAAAAAGGGAAATAAGGACAACCCAGGGAATTACAGACCAGACATCTTAACTTCTATATCCGGAAAAATAGTGGAGCAAATAATTAAGCAATCAATTTGCAAACATCTAGAAGATAATAAGGGGATAATTCACAGTCAGCATGGATTTGTCAAAAACAAATCATGTCGAACCAACCAGATAGCTTTCTTTGACAGGGTAACCATCCTTGTGGATAGGGGAGAAGTGGTAGATGTGGTATATCTTGAGTTTAGTAAAGCTTTTGATACTGTCCCGCATGACCTTCTCAGAAATAAACTAGGGAAATGCAACCTAGATGGAGCTACTGTAAGGTGGGTGCAAAACTGGTTGGAAAACCATTCCTAGAGAGCAATCAGTGGTTCAGAGTGATGCTGGAAGGGTATAACGAGTGAAGTCCCACAGGGATCAGTTCTGGGTCCAGTTTTGGTCAATATCTTCATCAGTGATTTAGATAATGGCATACAGAGTATGCAGATGATACCGAGCTGGGAGGGGTCGCAAGTGCTTTGGAGGATAGGATTCAAATTCAAAATGATCTGGACAAACTGGAGAAATGGACTGAAGTAAATAGGATGAAATTCAATAAGGACAAATGCAAAGTACTCCATTTAGGAAGGAACGATCAGTTGCACACACAAAAAAATGGGAAATGACTGCCTAGGGAGGAGTACTGCGGAAAGGGGGGTCATAGTGGACCACAAGCTAAATATGGGTCAACAGTGTAACGGTGTTGCAAAAAAAGTGAACATCATTCTGGGATGTATTAACAGGAGTGTTGTAAGCAAGACATGAGAAGTAATTCTTCCACTCTACTCCGCCCTGATTAGGCCTCAACTGGAGTATTGTGTCCAGTTCTGGGCACAACATTTCAATAAGGATGTGGGCAAATTGGAGAGAGTCCAGAGAAGAACAAAAAAAAAAATGATTAAAGGTCTAGAAAACATGACCTATGAGGGAAGACTGAAAAAAATGGGTTCGTTTAGTGTGGAAAAGAGAAGACTCAGAGGGGACATGATAACAGTTTTCAAGTATATAAAAGGTTGTTACAAGGAGGAGGAAGAAAAATTGTTTTTCTTAACCTCTGAGGATAGGACAAGAAGCAATGGGCTTAAATTGCAGCAAGGGAGGTTTAGGCTAGACATTTGGAAAAAATTCCCAACTGTCAGGGTGGTTAAGCACTGGAATAAATTGCCTAGGGAGGTTGTGGAATCTCCATCATTGGGGATTTTTAAGAGCAGGTTAGACAAGCACCTGTCAGGAATGATTTAGATAATTAGTCCTGCCACGAGTGCAGGGGACTGGACTAGATGACCTCTCAAGGTCCCTTCCAGTTCTATGATTCACTAAAGGCAGAATCTGGCCTTTCATTTTTGGTACCATTAAAACATCAGTGTAGTCTTTTCCATTTATCTTCTTAACTTCTGATAGTGATGGTCTGGAATCAGGAGGCTTTGCCATTTCCTGTTTGCCTTATCTCATCCTTGACATTTTCTCTTTTATCCACCTGCTATGTTGCATCATGAAAAGCCTCAAACTTTTCCTGGGGAAGCTTACGGCACTTCTATACTCCATCACCCCCTTTCCTACCTTTCCTGGAATCTCTGCTCTTTCATTCCTGCTGCAAGCTGACCCTGCACCTGCATCTCTGATGTAGCAAATATGCAAAAAAACTTTGAAGGTTTTCAAGCCAGGAAACTTCCAGTCTTGATTCGAATGCAAGGACAGAATACAGTACAGCATGTTGCAAAATGGCACCCTGCACCTGATTGGGACCTCTGGACACTACCGCAGTATAAATGTTATAACAACTAAAGGAAGCTTACGGGGACCAATAGTGTGCTGTGAAAGGACTCAGAAAATGCTTTCATGGTTCACACTGGTGTGTGATTAAGGGTCTCTAATGCCCTATTAGACTTTTTCAATGAAGGATGGTGACATTTACAAATGGATAGACAAACTGACATGTTATTTATGGCACTTCCTGCTGGGGGATGGGGCTCCTGGCTTTTCTCTTTGAGGTTTGCACAGACCCTGGGAAAATAGAAGAGGCCTTGCCTGCCCTGCCTGCTGATCAGCTGCCTCTGGACTCATTGAAGACTTGTTATTACAGGACTTAGACAATCCACTTGCATTTCAATAACACAAAGGCACTATGACTTATTAAAAGCTACCTGAGTTGTTTCACAGAGAGTGGTGTTCTCCTAGAATCTCTGAGACTGTTCAGAGTAAAAAGATAAAATTTGGCATCATAACCACAGCAGAGATATTCTTTTTGGGAGATGGCTTCATTTACAGAATAAGTCTCTGGTCATGCAGTTCAGTGCATTCAGGTAGACACCTGCATAGTGCCATCCCCAAAGAGTTGCAAGGATCGATACCTAAGATATAAGATCTACCAATGCAAAGTAAAGATGCAGATAGACCTATAATGTAAAGATTAAAACCTAGAGCAACCTGTCTGGAATGGGAACCGAGGGGCCCAGGTTGCAGGAGGCACCAGGAAGCCAGTCTGTGCGCCCATGGCTAGAATGCTAACTGCAGTTAGTTGCAAAGAGACAGTTTAATTTTAGAAACAGGGAGACTTTCATGTTATTGCCACCCAGCACATAGTATTTGAAACAAATCCTGCTATGTGCTAAGCATCTCATGCATGGTGCCCTGAGCAACTTTAACTTCAGCTGTAGTCAATGGGAACTGAGAGTACTCAGCACTTCCTAGGATCAGGCCCTTTATTATAAATCCTAGTACAGTAGGGAAACATGTTGTAAATCCATTTGAGAAAAGTACATTCTAAATAAAGATGAGAAAACAGAGTTAAAAGTTTGGAAAAAAGCGATGTAATTTTCTGGACACTTGAGAGTTGTTCAGTTCATGTTCTTGCTTAAAGCGTTAGCACTAAAATATAGCAGCAGGTTTGATATACATGTATTTGTATTGAAATAAAACATTCTGAAATGTATATTGGGATATGAAAGAATCAAGCTGGCAAAGTGCTCCAAAAATAAAAACAAAGGACTTTCATCTGGGTTTGTTTGAGGTCATTTTATCTGTTGTTCTTGACAATTTTTAAACTACTTTTTGATTGACAGAAAAGGCACATATCACTCACTGAGACATGCAATCCATAGGGGCAGGTCGCTGGGCACAAGCCATATGGAGACATCTGGGGAAAGAAACTCACAACTTTCTGAGCTCTTAGAGTCATCCTTGGTGCCCTCCCCACCCAGCCACATCTTCTAGGAGGTGACAGAATGACCTCTGGATAGTCTCCATCATCAGCCAACTTCTTTCTAGCTGGTTGAGAATACTATTTTGTGCAAACTCCCCTTTATGACGTGATTTTAGTAACAGGTCAAGGAGACCCATATTTAGAGCTGGATCCAGATGTGAATAGATTTAGGACTAAAGGTCACTGTTCGTTTGAGGCTGAATCGGGGCTTGCATTTGAGTGGCGGGTAGACCTTGCTTAAATCTTGTAAGATGTTCTCATGTGATTTGGCCAAAATGGCTGTAATCCCCTCAGAATAGCCATTTTTGCAAGATCTTAGCCACATCCAGGTCAGAAAGAGGCATCTTCCCATTTTGACCCAATCCAGAATCAAGAAAAGATATGGGTTTGAATCTGGAGATGCTCCACACCCTTTGAGATGCTCCACACCAATAAAGGCAGGGGTTTGGATCTAAGGTTACAGTTCTGGCCCATCTCTCATTGATGGTCATAGCTGCAAAACATTTCCCAGCATAGAAAAAGAGAGGGGATGCAACACCTGCACACAAAGAGAAGATAAAAGGGAAGAGTTCAATAATAAATTAATGAGTGTGATATAAATTTTCACTTACAGAGACTGAATAAATGATACTATGCAATATACTGTCAGGTTTTTTTCACTGTCACTTTTGTTTTGCATTTGTCCTTAGAAAATTTTCCTCCATAGAGGATAATGTTCAAGTTTTAAAATGTATAAAACAGTCAGTAACTCCCTGTGAAGCAATTGTTATATGGAGTGGCTCTCTCTTTTGTTTTAATGTGTTAGCTTATTATAATGGAATATTTAGGTAAAGGTGTTTTCATTTTGCAGCATTGCATACAACAGGGGTGCATGTGCAGGAACTGAAAAAAAAAGGATTAATAAATCACAGAAATCATAGTGGGAAGCAATATTTTCTAAACAGAAGAGGTTTTAAAAATGTAGGAAGTGCGTAGCCTACCAATCCTACAAACCCCAGGGGCAGATCCCCAGCTCATGTGAATGGCCATAGACTCTGTTGGGCACCCCCTTTTGGCCTGATGCAGTACTGCAGGAGCACCCCACCTTAATCTCTCCCCTGATTGGCAGCAATAGATTCACTTTAACAGCTCAGACCAAGCAGCTGCCAATGCACATTAACAAAATGGCACACACACACACCCCCTTTTTTTTTTTTTTTTTTTTTTAAATAAGTAAGGCTTCAGGACAGAAGCAATTACAAGAAATAGTTCATAAGATCTGTCACAGTTTCACAGGTGGACACTCCCTGTCCTGGGTCATCACAGAAGGCACCTCTTAAGGTTTTACGGTTCCCAGCCACCACTTCTCTTGGACTGGAGACCTACGTCTCTCTCCCTACAGACTAGTGGGCTTAGGCTTGCAGTCCTCCTATATCTCACTGCGACTTCCCAGCACATCTGACCAATGTCCAGCACCTGTAGTTAACTCCTTCTCCAGGGGCTAGAACAGTGTACAGCAGTTATCAACCAAAAAAAGCAAACTGCTTTTGTTCTTAGGGCAAAAGCATAACAAAGATAGACAGACATATAAAAACCAATAAGAGTTTGTCTACAGGTGCTAAAAGCTTACCAGAGGGCACACCTCAGTTTTATGGGGCCCTACAATGTAAAGTCTTTCCAACCCTTCTGCAAGTGTACCACACACACACCCCTTGGACAGAGGGTCCTGCCCATATTCTGGACTAGCAGGAAGTCCACTAAAACACAGCCTTTTTACACCAAAAGCCTCATGTTGCTTGGTCTCTGGAAAACCCAGTTTGAACCAGTACATGCAAGCCTCCCCATGGGAGTAGTACCTCTCTGCAGGGGTTTTCCACCTGGGCAATTGACCTTAATGACCCCCTTCTCCCCATTTTTAGTTCTGGGCAGAGCTGTGGCAACCCTCCCCACCTAGAGTTGCATACAATCCCTGGCCTACAGTATTCCATAAACCATTCATACACTTAATACGACATGGTCCCCAGAGATATTGCAATATCTGTCACACAAGGTCCTCTCCTCAGGACTGTGGTGCAGAGCTCCCATACCTGTCAGCTAAAACACCAAGTTTCTGAATCAGATGAGGCTAGTCTCCTGGAACCTGAGAGGAAAATCACCACCTGCTACAGCCTGCATAACTTCTACTCCCCCCTCTCCCTTGCTCAGTTTCCCCACTTTCTCTTCCTCTTTCTCTTCCTCCAGCCCTAAGGCTGGGTAGGGCCACCTTGATTGCACGCCAGGCTGTCTCTTAAAAAGGAGCTAGGACAATTTACACAGCTAAGGATCTGCCCACAGGTTACTGATAGGCCTCTCTCTCAGGTATAGTTTACTGGCCACATTCCCATATTAATTTTCACACCTGATCTAGGGATGAAAGTTGCTATAAATGCTAAGTAATGTTATTACCCATATTATGCTTCACTGAATCCAGCTATCATTCCGATGGAGATCAAAGACTTTATAGTTACACTTATTATTTCTTTATATTCCATCTGGTTCAGTCTCTGCCGATAAAGTCTGTCGTCGTCCTCCCCACCCCCAACACTTGTAAACAGTTAACTTCAGTAATAGAAAATTTACTAGCAATAAATCTTTAGACACAGTTTGTGTATTTAATGTAAAAATGAGCACCAGTGCCCGATTCAACCACTGGGGAGAAGTTATAAAGAAAAATAAAACTGAAAAGAGACTGAAAACGTGAGAAAGTAGCGAACAATATGGCAGGCAGCAAATCACATCACAGAAGCTCTATTAAAATTAAAATTCTAAATGAATGACTGTAGTGAAAAGGACAACATCCATCTGACAAGAAAACATAACATTATTTTTACTATTGCTATCATTCCGTTTTCTAATTTGTTCCAGCTGCGACCTTGATGAAGCTCGGAACATAGAGATATTTGAGATGGGAGGATATTTTAGTATGTTTCTTTTCACAGAAGATCTCAAGAGCCACAGATAAGGGAATGCAACATTGCACCCAGCGTGCCTACACGCCCTGTCCTTTCAATGCTTTACACGGAGTTTGTTGTGACTGTATGCAGTTTAACCTTAATTGCTTGAAACACAGATTGGAATTATGTGGTGTTAAATTACCAAACTAAAGGCCATACATACACTGCCTTAACAACCTTTCTTATGGTCAGATTCTGGTATCCTTATGCATGTTATGTTGCACCTTAATCCTGAAGTACTCCCGTGAAACTATGTATGCGGTAAGGTGCCACCAACCATGAGTGAGTGTACCAGAATTTGGCCTTAATGAGGAAACATTCACTTTCTGGATTAACTGGAGGAAGGATAGTCTCCCTTTGCCTTTAGTGCTTTAAATGAGGTCTTCATGGTGCATAGACCTTCGTGTGAGCCCAATGCACTGGGGTAAATCCCATGCTCCAGAAATACCCACCAGGCCTTCTCTGTGCTCCCGAAGGTTGTGTATTTGGTGGCTGGTTTTTGGTTAGTTCAGTGTGTGGCAATAAATGGCTGCTTTCAAGGTTTACAGCTCTCTGTGTCTCCAGTGATTTCTTCCTAAAACTGTTGCCCCCAAGGATATAATACCAAACACTATATCTGGGAAAGAAAAACGGCCATTGACCTTGGGTATGAGAAGGAGGGGAAGGATTAAGCAGAAGAAAGAGGATGGAGAAAAAGGAGGAACGAGAGACTGAGGGGAAAGATGACTCTGAGGGGATGGAGCCTGAAAAATCCTAATGGAATGCTAACTGTTATAAATGCCTGAGCAGCTTTTCTCATCTTTTATTTAAACCATAGATGATACTATAACCCCCACTCACCAAGGGGCTAGCCTCATCTCAGCACACAAAGGAGTTACATATGGAATAGTCTCTCCTGGGTACCCCGTGAGTTAAGCTGAGGAGCTAAAATTACCAAAAGAAATTTTAAAATATTAACAGAAATCTGGAAAGTGCTAAGTGATTCCTTTGCTATGGGCACTGTAGGGATGAAGAGAAACTAAAACTGGGCTTTTCTATTGGAAGGACAGAGAAGGCCTGGTGCATATTTCCAGAGTGTGAAATTTACCCCAGTGCATCGGGCACACATAAATGCCTATATGCACCACGTGAGCTCTCCAGGACAGGGACTGTGGCTTCATGTGTGTAGACTTAGCATATTGTTGGTGCTGCTCGAGCATAGTAATACCTTGTACAACACAAGAGCTTAAAGTCAGGGTCTCTTTCACTTATCTGCTATGATTTCTAGGCCCTCAGGATATTAAGGGAGTCCTTTATATCTTTACTCCATCCATATATCCTGTGGGGCTCCCTGTTGCTCTCTGAGGCCTTGATTCAGCAAAGCTCTTAAGTAAAATGGCTTAACTTGGCTTCTGTGGGACCTAAGCATTTAAGTGGTTAAAGTTAAGCACATGCTTAAGGGCTCTGCTGAATCAGAGCCCGGCCCTCTTATTTTTGACTCTCTCCCTTTTACATTTTATCCTCTTTATCCCACATACCGACAAAAGATTTCAAGCTATTGAGTGTTAGTTTCCAGTAGCCAGGTTGCCCTCTTTTCTCTGAGGTGAGCTCAGGTGGTGGGAACAGCACCTGTAACAATGGTCCTATCTTATGATCTGTCCTCCTTTCTCTATTCTACCTATGCTATAGGCAGAGAGGAGAGCAGAGCACCAATCACCAAGGGCAGAGCTGACCTGACATTTCAAGGAGAGGCTTCAGCTTCTACTTCACCCTCATCCTTAGCTACTCCTGATTTCTCCCATTCCCAACCCCTCCCCCAGCCTCACTTACCTCAGTGGTAGTCCCAAAAAGTAATGGTCCCCAAGGATATTATATCCTCTGCTCCCCACTTCCCATCTTAGGGATAGGTGGATTTGCAGCAGCAGATCTGCTTCTTCCCCTTCAAAGGCTTGGATGGGGATAATTTGCTGCATGGGATTGTCCTCTCTGATCAGCACCACCACTGCTCCTCCTATTGTCAGCTGCTCTTCTTGCCTCCTTTCTCTGCCTCCCCACTGCACAGTACAAAGGAGGAAACACCTACCAGGGAGACCACAAAGAGTGGAAGATGTGGTGGGGAAAGAGCTGCCGCCAACCGTAGATGAGAATCAGTCAGAGGGCAAAACAGCAGAGAAAAGGGTTTGTTCTTTCACCCTAGCCCTCCCCCTGCTCCCAATGTTCCACGGCAGGGTTAGATACCATGGTGATAAAGCAACTAGAGCTCAAGGAGGCCAACAGTAGCTTGTTTCTCTTTTCTTCTCCCTGCTTGGGTAGAGTAAGGAGGCCTACAGGAGCTCTTTCCTTTTCCCTCTCTCTCCTTCCTTGGGGCATGGAAACTCAGCAGTAGCCCTTGACCCCTCTCCTTTGTGGAGTAGACAGGGGAGCCAAGCAGCAGCAACAGTTTATCCTTCCGCCCTGCTCTACCCCTAAGAGATGGAAAGGCACTGCTGCCCTCCAGACCTATCTCTGCAGCCAACGACGAATAAGAACATTCTCAGCTGCAAAAGAGTTAATTTAGGCCCAGATTTTCAGACATGCATTACAGACAGTTGCTACACTTGTAGGCTTGGAAGGATTTGCTTTTTAAACGTTGATTCCACAGTACACACACAAACTAACGAAAAAATATTTCCATGCACAGTAATCAAAATTTTCAGATAAGCGAAGTAAGAAAAATGCTGCTTGAGAACTGGAGTTTGTGTCCAGGATATGTGTATCCAATATAATTAAGGATATTAATGTTACATATTTTGATATGTGATGGTGATGATTTATGTTTTAGTGATTATAAAGCTTTAACTTTTTGAATCTCGCCATTCACCCTCATTAAATAATTATTTTCTGACAACCCCCGGAATTTTTGCAACTGTGAAAAGTTAAATTAATAGTTTCAAAATTCTTAAAATATGATATTACATTTACATACTGCATTTACATGTCAGCTGGTCTTCTGCATGTGTGCTTACTATGGATGTGAAGGGTGGGATCTGGAAATTAGCTTTTTGAATTTCTCACTGAATAAAGTTCTTCTCCAGCTCTTTTGACTCTCATCTCAACTCACCTCTTGATCTCTCCTTTCCGCCCCGCTAACATCCCTTCCTCATCACCCTCCATCTTCAACTGTTCCCTTCCCTGGCCTCCCACTCCTTTATTTTAGAGAAGGGGAAGGGTGGATAGAATGTATTTGTGGCTAGATTACCCAGATTTAAGAAGAGCATAGAAAAGAACTCTACAAGATCCAGAAAGCACAGGACTTCAGTTGTTGAATTATTGATTAAAAACATAACCAAACAAAATATAAAAATAAATAAACCCCATGGGTTTGATTTTAACATCACTCACTCCAGTGGCAATTCAGAGCAACTCCAATAAAGTAAACAGAGTTACACTGGTCTGAAGTCCCAATCAAAATTGCATGTGTCAAATCAAGATTGTGTGTAGCACTGAAAAAAATGATCACATACATCTCATCTCTGGCTTGTGAGTTGTGTGGAAGGTTTACACAGCAGCTACTGTATTTGCGAGCATAGCAGAATTTCAGATTATGAACTTTGATTGCTCATGGTTTATTCAGTATCTTTAATAAAGTTTGAAAAGGTTCCGTTCTATCAAAGAATGTCTCCTTTGATTAATCAATTGAATTTGATATTTTCTCTATGGGGAACACAAGGCAGTATATCCCTTTGCCAGTTGTTTACAGGCAGCGTCTCAGCACACAATAGAACAATTATTTTCTGAGTCAAAGAGCTGTGATTAGAAATGTTAATAAACCACTTAATAGCGTAGCATCTTTCTATTCCCTTAAAAACACATAATAGGGAAATATCAAGTCATATTTGAATATAATCTGCATAATTTCAAAACAACATATTCAAGTGAACAGATCCTTTTAAATGCCCCTCTTTGCATTTACATCTGGAACAGCTGCAGTAGCAGGCAGCTCTGCTGGAGTTGACTTTATTCAGTGCTTCAGAATCAACATAAAATCTAGGCTGAAAATTAAGGTGAGTAAATTTACCTCTGACATTCAAAGAAATGGGTTTGGTCCCAGAGAGTATTTCTGACCACGACTCATTTCCAAAAGCAGCATTGAACTTGCTTTGTCATTTGTGCCTGGCCTAGCTCCAATAAATGCTTTTACGATTTTGTTAAATTTTCTATAGAACCAGGAGACCATTTATTAGCCCGATGGTTATTGTACTGTGCTTCAGTTATATAATAGTCATTATTCTGCTGAATACTGATGCTTTGTAAGAAAGTTAACCTACTAGAAAGAAATTTAGAAGGTTCTCAAATAAATGATTTTGAGGAAGATCAAACTTCCCTTTTTTGCTAGTTGAAAGATGGAAAGGTCCCTTCTTGATATAAATCATGAATAATTTGAATAGCCTTTTTTCCCCCAAAGCAAAACTCCTTTTTCTTTTAAGGGCATTGATAGCTTGGGATTCAAGCAGAAGAGTATGAAAAAGAAAGAATAGCTTATTTCTAGAAGAGAACCTGACATGCTTGCTCTCAGAGTAGCAGGATTTTAATTTAATTCTAACTGGGAGAATGTGTGTATAAATGAGCCAGGGGTGGGAAGGGGGAGAATCTCCCTCATACTCACTTTTAGGAGTGACAAACATAGGGGAGAAGCATTGGTATGGGGGCAGACCCTGAGGTGGTATAAAAACTGTCATGTTCCATTGGTGGAGCTATGATACGTTACAGCAGCTGACGACTTGCGCTATCTATAGTTTTCAGCGGACCGTCAACAGCCCAATCAGGCAAACTGCTGAGCACCTCATGTAAGATGCTGAGTGATTTCCATTTCTGCTGAGTTACTGTCAAACAGCAGCTCACAGGATTGAACCTCAAATTAACAAGCATCCCACTTCCTCCCTTCCCCCAGCAATACCTGCCAGACGTTTCCATGCATCTCTCTCTTCCAGCCTAATTTCATCATTTCTCTTACTGTTTCTTTTTTAAAGAATATAGATATTGAAATGAAAATTTGGAATCTGAAACTGATTCCAACTAATTCTATCCCTTGAACCTCACTGTACCTGGTGGGTGCTGCTGTCTTGAGCTCCTCCAGGAAGATTGAAGTGCATGTGGAATTTTCTCTGCACTCATTCATGGCCATTCGGTACGGTGCCTCTGGCAAACAATATACAGGAGAAACGTGTATTCAGCTATCTTACTGAGTTCTGGGAGACAAGAATATGGACCACTCTACAAATCATTGAGTCTGAGAGTAACAATACTTGAGTGTTTTCAGCAATAAGCAGGGGAAAGAGGTGGAAAGGAATTGCTTGTCAGGAGTGATGGGGTTCAGAAACACATACTGTAACATTTTCTTACCCTTTAACATATATGGCCAAATTTACTCTCAGATTGGTGTTTCAGTGGAAATTCTCTGGATTTACATCTGTTTAAATGAGAGCAGCATTCAGCCAACAGGCCTTTGTTGGCTAACATTACACCACTTTATTAAAAAAATCACAATCAGTGTCAATTTGTAACACTGATGCCCCATCTACACTACAAAAAGAACCACATTAAACAAACATGATGTGACCATAACCATGGTGTAATGTATTTTTCCCCATTAACACAAGCAAAAATAAACCGTTATAAAGTGGGCCGGCCACAACCATGTTATCATATGGTTATTTTTGTAGTGTCAAGAGGTTCTTATTGGATCAGCTATGCTTACTACCTAGATTTTATTTTTCTATTCCAAAAAAATTCCAGTTTTCACAGCAAGAGAGAAGAATTCAGATACATATTTTAATGTTAAAAAATTTATTTGAAGTAAAACTATTTGCATGTTACACACACAGTATCAAATGAAAAGTGCCAGATGCTGGTGTCATGTGCCCCTATGTAAATGACGACTGACTACACAAAGGTCAATAGTTACTGCAGATCCACATGATTCAGAATGGAGTTTGACCCACCCTTATCACAGAAAGTGTTTCCTCCACCGATAAACGTACAACTGTGTTGTTCATGAAAAGTTCTGTGTTGAGTTCTAATAGAGGCTTTCGCCATCAATAGTGTTGAGCTCAAGATAATAATAAAACCAAAGGATAAACAGAAAGTAGATAATCTACTCTCTAATAATCTATTTATATTTATTGAAAACAGCAATTCTGATATTTAATACTTACTGCCTTCATCTTGCAAACAATGAGCCAACAAAAGTCCCATTGAAATCAGTTGCAGTTTTGAGTGGGCAGCAATTGAATAATCAGGCCTTTACTTCGCAGTGAAAAAAAATGGCCAAATTTTCCTGTCATCCGCATTACTCAAACTCTAAAATGGATTTGAAAAGTAAAGTTAATCTCATCAGCAGAATGGGAAGCAGAATTGTCAGTTTAAAGTGCAGAGAACACCATTACAATTTTTAATTGATTTTCATACAAATGTTCCTTTCAGTATAAAATTAGCCCCTCTTCCTTCCATGAATGGTCAATGGAGAGCATTAAACTAAGCTATCACTTCTACCAGTAGAAAAATATTTACAGTCAAAAAGCCAGAAATCAAGCTGACATCCCACCCCTGGACTCAACCAAATGCTAAATCAAATAAATGCACCTTGCATCATGCTCTGATACACACAGTGCTGAATCTGGAAAAGAAAATGTTCAGCAGAGCTGTAAAATCAGTAGAGATGGGCAATCAGTGATTTTTTTCAGTGGTGTTTGTAATTTAGTCCTTTCACAAAGACAGGTTCAGGTGGGCTGCCTTAAAACTGCTTATCTGGTCTGGGCTTGGAGAGACATTTGCTCTCTGTGATCTGCTAAGTATTGAATTTGAAGGGATTTAATAATTCTTTATGAGTTTCTCTCCAACCTTTCCCCTCTTTTCTCTAGAAGCCTGATTAAATGAGCATTATTTCTTCTTAAGTAATTTTACAGGTCATTTATCTTAGATTTATGGGTATCAATCTACTTTAGAAGGTATTAGATAGCTTTAATGTTTGACACATTCTCTAAATCATTTACTGTGCTTTCCATTTGCACTAGATGATCAGTACTCTTTTCAATATTAGATTTTATTGACAATGCACCATACAAAGTTCTATTTCATTATATTATAATGATGTAAGATAGGTGAATGATTAGGAATTAATAAATCCAAAGGTTCGCTCCTGATTGTTGACACAAAGCACAGGAATAATGTAAGTTCTTTCATATCAAAATGTTTCTCACTGATACAAAAACATGTACATTTCCAATCCTGAGTGTAGAACAGAAACTTGGAAATAGTATACTAGAATTTCTGATTTAAATTGATGGACCGAATCCTGAAGTTCTGTTTATACTCAGCTAAAACTCATTGAATTCAATGGAGATTTTGCTTGCGTAGAGATTTTTTTAAAAACCAACACCCACCAATCAACAACAACAACAAAAACACCTCTTCAGAATCTGGCCCATTAGTTTAAATGTCTATGACAATCAACAAAAATGTTGATAAAACATGACCATGTCTTCATATAACATTATCCAAAGGACCAGATCCTGTTAGGGTAAATCAGTGTTATCCATTGACTTCAATGGAAAATCTGGCCCTATATTTATATTATACATGGAAAACTGGAGTTGACTGGAAGAGAGAAAGTACACAGGGCCAGGTCCTGTTAATGTAAAATGGCATATGTCCATTGAGTTTTGTAGAGCTATAACTCTTTATACCAGCTGAGGCTTTTCTCCTCACAAGATATATTTTTAATACTCTTTGCTTTTGTAATGTTTTGCTGCAAATTGGAACAACCTGTTGCCATTAGAGCTGCTTGAAATGTTTCAGAATATAGATTTTTGGCAATATATTTTGTTGAAACCTCAACTAAAAAAAAATACCAGGGTGACTTTTTGTTTTTAATATCAAGTCAAAAAAATGCTGATGAAATGATCTTTGTGTGTGTGTGTGTGTGTGTGTGTGTGTGTGTGTGTGTGTGTAAGAAACATATTCTTATTTTTCCAACCAGCTGTAGCTGATGTTACAAAATGTAGGAATTGGCATACATTTGTGTAATTGTGAGTAGTAACAAAATTACAGTGGACTCACTGTTTCTCACTTTGTTAATTCAAAGAATCACTAGTTGTGACAAATGCCATGGCAGGCTCACTCAGTATCGACCCTGATTTAGTAGCAGAGGCTCTGGTCTTGCAAGATGCCTCGTACTCTCGACTCCCACTGAAATCAATATTGGGCCCCGGGTGAGGTAGTAAAACAATGCTGCTAGGTTGCATTACTTCGGTAAAACATTGTGCAGAGAATTAGCTAACATACTGTGAAATATTACAAACATCCCAAGTCCCATTTTTTTCTAGTAAATGAACAAAGTGCTTCTTTTAATGCAGTACGTAGGTTATTTTGGTTTTGTTCACTCACTTGCTAAATCTGGAAAATGTAGTAATTCTCTACGGGTCTCCCAATCAATAGTACAAATTCATTAACTACTGGGGGAGGGGTCAAAAGGCTTGGGAAAATTTGTTAGTATGATCCACAACGTTTATCTATCAGAGAAAGGAATTGAGGACATTTCTTTGGAAAGCAATCAAAGGGCAAAGTTCTCTTCTCGGAGCTGCCTGGTAATTCTTGATTTAATGCTGTGCTCTGGGGAAGGCTGCAACTCTGAACAGTAGGGAGAGCGGAATAGTTGGGCTGAGGTCTGCCTAACGGATCAGATAGAAGGATTTTTTCCCATTGACGGTAGAAATGTATTATTGTTTATACAGTACCACAGGTATGTATGGCAGTTTAGAGGTGATTACTAAATAACAACCTTTGCCCCAAAGATTATAATTTAAATTAGATATAGCACAAGGAATGACAACAGATAAGGATAGGGCTGGGAGGAGGGGTATAATGCTGGTAAAAAAAAAAAAAAAAACAGATTCAATTTACCAGAGATGCCTAAGAAAGGATTTGTCTTACCTGCATGTTGGTATGTATCTCATGCAGAAGGTTGGTCTGTAACTTGATGGATTTTTTCCTTCATCATACTTGAACAGGCATAGAAAATATCATAATGCCATATATATATATATATATATATATAAATCCATGGTATACCCACACCTTGAATACTGTGTGCTGTTCTGGTGCCCCATCTCAAAAAAATGTATTTTAGAATTGGAAAAGGTACAGAGAAGAGCAACAAAAATGATTGGGGGAAGGAAGAGCTTCCATATGAGGGGAAATTAAAAAGATTGGGACTGTTCAGAGGGGGTATGATAGAGACCTATAAAATTGTTAATGCTGTGGAGAAAAAGTGGTATTTACCCCTTCCCATAACACAAGAACTAAGGGTCCCCCAATGAAATTAATAGGCAGATTTAAAACAAACAAAAGGAAGTATTTTTTCATCCAATGCACAGTCAACCTGTGGAACGCATTTCCAGGGGATGTTGTGAAGGCCAAAAATATAACTGGGTTTAAAAAAGAAATGGATAACTTCACGGAGGATAGGTCCATCAATGGCTATTAACCAAGATGGTCAGGGATGCAGCCCCTTGCTCTGGGCATCTAGTCTATACCACAGACCTAGATGGTATAAGGACATCACTCAGGTGTGTGAAAAATCCAGTCCCCTGAGTGACAGTTATACCAACCTAACCCATGTAAACACTATGTCAACAGCAGAGCTTCTGTCAGTGACATAGCTACCTCCTTTCAGGGAAGTAGATTAACTATGCCGATGGGAGAGCTCTCTCCAGTCGGCATAGAACAGGGGTTCTCAAACTTTATTGTACTCTGACCCCCTTCTGACAATAAAAATTACTACATGACCCCAGGAGGGGGGACTAAAGCCTGAGCCCACCTGAGCCCCACTGCCCCCGGCTGGGGAGGCCAAAATCAAAGCCCAAGGCCTCAGCCCCAGATAGGGGGCCTGCAGCCTGAGTCCAATGGCCCAGGGCTGAAGCCCTCAGGCTTTGGCTTCAGCCCCGGGTCCCAGCAAGTCTAAGCCAGCACTGTCGACCCCATTAAAATGGAGTTGTGACCCACTTTGGGGTCCTGACCCAGTTTGAGAACCACTGGCATAAAGATTCCTCATTAAAGCGCTACAGTGGTGCAGCTGCATTGGTATAGTTGTGCTGACGCAGCGTTTTAAGTGCAGATGTGCGCCGGGTGTCCTAAGCCTTTAACTGCCAGATGCTGGGAGTGGACAACAGTAGATGTCTTAATTTAGGAGAAATTAAGCCTGCCAACGCTTAATTAAAGGTTCCAGAAAGGATGCATGGAAGCTCAGAATTCATGGGGTCTACTTTGTGTGCACAAGGCAGAGCAGGCTTGGATTGGTGCCCCACAACACTATAAGTGACCCAAACAAAAGCTCATTGAGTTAAAAGATAAACCTTCTTCACTCAAAAAAGAATTTAAAACTTGTAGGTTCTGTCTTGCTGGCAAAATAAAAAGAGTATTCCTCAAGTCCAGAGGCTCCCGGGACAACGGAACTGCATGGTTCTACTGCACAAAGTGTGTGCGCCTTTTGGAATTTACAGAATTCAAGGAGGCCTTACAGGGTAAGGGCACATAAGGAGTCATATAGGCTACTACAACCATTGAACTGTAATAACTTATAAGGAGAAGCTCCATAGCTGCTCTGGGAGTCCTCCTTCCAACTCCTCTTCCTCCAATCTGCCCTGTTACCTGGGCTGAGGTTTTGCTCCCACATGTATTTTTAAGTCTTCCCCAGACTTTACGTTACATATCAAGAAGTGGTTCAAAAGGAAATGTTATAATAACTCTTGCTCTGAAGCCACCTCAGCATGGGTTTTAGATTTGTTCCTGCTGACATTAAATTCCACAATAAACAAGACATTGCCACACTCATGCCAGTATTACATGCACATTCCTTACTTTATATAAATAACTTTCAGGGAAGGAAGACTTTACCTTGTAGTCTCCAACAATCTGACTGTTTACTATTCAGCACTCCGTTCACTCTGCCTTGAAGGGATGTTTGTTACAACTGACATTTTTTAAATAGACTGTGTACATACGTAAAACAAATACAACTATCAGCTGGCATAGCCAACAGTGCAGGTGTAAAGCTTTACGTCAATACAAAAATATTCTTAATGGAGTTATTGTGCTAACTTTCAAACAGCAGGCCACAGTGCGAAGAGCATACTACCCTCAAAGTTGTTTGCCCCCTGGAAATATTTCACATTCTGTTCTGAATTCAAGTGGGACTATATTAATTTATTGGGAAAATTAAATGATTCACTGCGACTATAGTTTGATTTTAACTGCCATGTGTGTGTTGTCTGGTTACCCAGCTGCTATAATTTGAAGTTTGCTATATACAATGAACACCTGAAGAGACATCACCAAATAATCAGAAGCTAAATAACTTTCATTTTTGACTTTGCTCATTTACAAACATCAAGTGTTTCATTTGCATGTTTCATGTTCTTTGTTAGAGCTCCACTCATTCCTCAAAAACAGGGCAAATTTGAGCATTTAATCAAAGCAAGGAGTAAGGCAGAGCTGCTCTGCCCCAAAGGAAGTTTTAGACAGGGATTTTATTTCAAAGAGAATCGCTGCCTGAGCTGCCCCATGTACAAGGGGACTGTGCAGGTTGCACTATTCTTTCTGGACTAATTGTGGACTCCTTGCTAATGTTGATGATCACTTAACTGACATGAGAACCCTTCAGGTAGCTCTAAATTTATGCCAGGGGACAAGCTGGGCACATAGCCGAACCAGGAACAGGGCAGTAACAAAGGTAATGCAAAGGTGAGCCAAACCCATCTTTGCACCCTCTCTCCTGAGCGACTCTCTGTGTTTCTGGGCTCCAGCTAAGGATCACAGCCATAGTGGGTAGAATAACAATAGTGGCATCAGGAGGACTGGGGTTCAGAAATAGTGGTTTCTGCAAATCTCACAGGAATGAAAGAGAGGGATCACACAGGCCACTCTGGGGTGTAATTCCAAATAACTTTTATATGGAAACGGGAGGAAACAGAGACTCCAAGTTCTACATATCCTGCTGATTTTCAGATTGAGAAAGTGTGACTAGACAGCTAAAAGAGCATAAATAATTTCCGAAAATCACAACACAAATGGCTAATATATTTAGGAGTGTTTGTAGGCAATCCCATTACACAATTAGTACAACCTATGACCAAAAAACCCCAAGGCCCTATGCAATGAAAAAATATATTACACTTGGGGTAAAAGTCAGCAGTGTGGGTGCACTTGGAAAAACCTGCCATAGCACACACAACTTGGGGCTCAACTGTACAGCTGTGCTTATCTGTCTGATCTGCATCAACATATGCTGATTATGTGGGCATAATGGGTGTGTGGATTTTTTTTACAGGTACACTTATGTCCATTTGGGAACATTTTAATTTCACATCTGTGAGAAGTGGCTTATAAGTAACTATTCTGAAAATATAGCCAACAATTTTAAAGAGGAAACCTAATTATTTGATGCGTTCCAAATTCAAGTGCAGTCTTGGTGCAGAGGGACAGAAGGATGATTCAATGAGAGAAGCTGATCAAGATATTAATAGATGAAAGAAACCACTCTTTTTCTCCTTCTCCTACTCTACCTTTTCGAAGCTCAGTCTCCCTTTCCTTCACATTGCTCCTTGCTTAACCTTCCATGTTTGCTTAACCTGCGGTGTCTTCCCACACTAAGGCTATGTCATCACTGCAAAACAGATCTTTTTTTAAACAGCAGGATAACTAATGCAAATGAGCTATCCTACTGTAAAATCCTACTGGAGATAAGCACTTATTTTTACCACAGGGCAGCCAGGCAAGATCAATACTGCACCTCTGCCTGTGGTTGACCTCACCTAGCTACTTTGCAGTAAAACTCCAGGTGCCTTCTTGTCAGGGCCGGCTCCAGGCACCAGCTTAACAAGCAGGTGCTTGGGGCGGCCAAGGGAGAGGGGCGGCACCTGCGGCAATTCGGGGGCGGCAGGTCCCTCACTCCCTCTAGGAGCGAAGGACCTGCCGCTGAACTGCCACCGCCGATCGCGGCTTTTTTCCCCCCCCCCAATTGCCGCCACCGATCATGATCGTGGTTTTTTTTTTTTGTTTTTTTTGCTTGGGGCGGCAGAAATGCTGGAGCCGGCCCTGCTTCTTGTTGCCAGTAGGATTTTATTGCAGGGTAGCTCAGGATTAAACAAAGACTGCGAATGGCTAGCCAACTACAAAAGCAGTTTCTCCTCCCTTGGTGTTCACACCTCAACTGCTAAAAGAGGACCTCATCCTCCCTGATTGAACTAATCTCATTATCTCTAGACTGATTCTTGCCTGCATATTTATAACTGCCTCTGGAAATTTGCACTACATTCATCTGATGAAGTGGGTATTCACCCACGAAAGCTTATGCTCCAATACGTCTGTTAGTCTATAAGGCACCACAGGACTCTTTGTCGCTTTTTACAGATCCAGACTAACATGGTTACCCCTCTGATATAAGGCACATTAGTTATCCTGCAGTAAAAACATACCCTTTTTTTGGGTAGTGAGCACAAAGTCAACCACCTTTTCCTTTCTTTATAGTGAGTCTCTCCAACTTCTATCAAAATCTCTTCATGGCAAGGACCTGGTTAAACGATTTAAGTTAAGTCCACTGGAAAGCACTGTGTACATCTATCGTATAACAAAAGTAATAAATAATAAAGACTAAGTATACTGAAAGTTGAAAATAGTCCCATTTGTTTGCACAAGGAATGACAATGTAAGCTACTTTTAGACAGACACTAACATAGGAATGCAACATGACAAGGGACCTTAAAAATAGTAAGTCTGATTTTAACCTATAAGAGCCAGGAATCCTTAATTCATCATATTGTATCAATACCAGTACATCCACATCCAAAGCATGACCTGTTGCATTTCATGTTAGCATTTTAAAACATAAAATGATTTCCCATTTTTAAATTAGGGCTGTCAAGTGATTCCAAAAAGTAATCACATGATTAACCGCACTGTTAAACAATAATAGAATACTAGTTATTTAAATATTTTTGGATGTTTTCTTCATTTTCAAATATATTGATTTCAATTACAAAGTGTACATTACTCACTTTTTTTATTACAAATATTTTCACTGTAAAAAACAGAAGAAATAGCATTTTTCAATCCCCCCATTACAAGTACTGTAGTGCAATCTCTTTATCATGAAAGTTGAACTTACAAATGTAGAATTATGTACAAAAATAACTGTATTAAAAAACAAACAATGTAAACTATAGCGCCTACAAGTCCACTCAGTCCTTCTTCTTGTTCAGCCAATTGCTCAGACAAGCAAGTGTGTTCACATTTGCGGGAGATAATGCTGCCCACTTCTTGTTTACAATATCACCTGAAAGTCAGAACAGGTGTTCGAATGGCATTGTTGTAGCTGGCGTCACAAGATATTTATGTGCCAGATGTGCTAAAGATTCATATGTCCCTTCATGTTTCAACCACCATTCCAGGGGACATGCGTCCATGCTGATGACAGGTTCTGCTCGATAACAATCCAAAGCAGTACGGACTGACACATGTTCATTTTCATCATCTGAGTCAGATGCCACCAGCAGACGGTTGATTTTCTTTTTTGGTGGCTCGGATTCTGTAGTTTCTGCATCACAGTGTTGCTCTTTTAAGACCTCTAAAAGCATTCTCCACACCTAATGCCTCTCAGATTTTGGAAGGCACGTCAGATTCTTAAACCTTGGGTCGAGTGCTGTATCTTTAGAAATTTCACATTGGTAACTTATTTGCATTTTGTTAAATCTTCACTAAAAGTATTCTTAGAACAACATGTGCTGGGTCATTATCTGAGACTGCTATAACATGAAATATATGGCAGAATGTGGGTAAAACAGCAGGAGACATACTATTCTCCCCCAAGGAATTCAGTTACAAAATTAATTAACACATTATTTTTTCAACGAGTGTCATCAGCATGGAAGCACGTCCTCTGGAATGGTGGCCGAAGCATGAAGGGACATACGAATATTCAGCGGATCTGGCACGTAAATACCTTGCAACACTGGCTACAAAAGTGCCATGTGAATGTCTGTTCTGACTTTCAGGTGACATTGTAAATAAGAAGCGGGCAGCATTATCTCCCATAAATTATAAACAAACTGGTTTGTCTTAGCAATTGGCTGCACAAGATGTTGGATTGATTGGACTTGTATGCTCCAAAGGTTTACATTGTTTTGTTTTTGAGTGCAGTTATGTAACAAATGTAGATTTTTTTTTGTAAGTTGCACTGTCATGATAAAGAGAATGCACTGCAGTACTTTTATGAGGTGAACTGAAAAATATTATTTCTTTTATCATTTTTACAGTGCAAACATTTGTAATAAAAATAATATAAAGTGAGCACTGTACACTTTGTATTCTGTGTTGTAATTAAAATCAATTTATTTGAAAATTTAGAAAAACATCCAAAATATTTAATAAATTTCAATTGGTATTCTATTGTTTAACATTGTGATTAATCATAATTAATTTTTAATCATGATTAATTTTTTGAGTTAACTGCAATTAATCCACAGCCCTATTTTAAATCAGTTCTTACATTTTAAGAATCATATGGTATGTCAGATCACTCATCCTGGTGTCTCCTTACAGAACCCGTGGGTGAAAACCTGGCCCTACTTAAGTCAATGGGAATTTTGCCGTTGGCAGTGTTAATTTACTTCAATTGGACTGTTTGTACAAGTTTGGCCTGTGGGATTTGAACCTTATTTAGGAATTTTAGTAGATTCCTCAGCTGTTCCATATATACATATATATATATATACACACACACACACACACACACACACACACACACACACACACTAAGTCTGCATGTTAAATCAGTGTAACAATACTTTGCACTCATATAGTACTATTCATCTACGAAGTGCTTTATAAATCTCCCAGAGTATGGCTACACAGCAAACACACACTTGTGGCTGTGTCAGATGACTCAGACTCACAGGGCTATGGACTGAAGCCTGATCTCAGGGACCCTCCCTCCTCACTGGATCCCAGAGTTCAGGCTCTGGCCTGAGCCTGAATGTCTAAACCACAATTTTATAGCCCTGCAACCTGCGTCCTGTGATCCCGAGTCATCTGACCTGGGCAGAAGGTATTATTTGGGGGGTAACATTCATACACAACTCCTTGTCAGCTATTTGTGTGCTCAAACTAGGAACTGTTGGCTTTTATAGATGGATGTGAGCCCTCAGGAGTTTGCTGACCAATGCTAGATGAGCAGAGACCAAAAGTGACAAAATCAGAAACATTAGCATAAATCAACCATAATGAGTTAGCTTTCTGACAACCTTTTCCTGACTAAAAATATTCTGCCCATGCAACATTCTAAACAGTTGCTTTACAAGGTCATGATGTCCACATTTGAAATATGCTCTCAAGTACACATTCACAGCCCATTCCCACCCAGATGGTGCTACTGGATGTTATTTATTTTTTAAATTACTTTTGATGAATAATGTGGAGCCACTGCCCCCTTCTGGTTTTATTCTCATTTCCATACACACCAAGTATATGCCCATGCAAGTGAAAGAGTGACAAACAAGACTCTTTAGGTAACTCATTCTCTTTCTTAATCAGGTTTAGAGAGGTTTTTCATTAATATTTATTTTCACCATCATAAATGTGGATGGAAGGAAATGTTTGTTATAACATGTTAAAGAAATTATGTAATTTTACTGCTTAAAACGTTGTTTTCCAATATTCCAGTTAATATTTAGCCTAACCTTAGAAGCATGATTGAAAGCACTTGGTTAAATATGAAAGGGTCAGAGCTCTGTAACGTAAAAATGAATGGATTTCGCAGTTCTAGAACGTATTACACAATTAGGTTTCATTTTGGGCTAACCAACATTTATACAATATGTGACAAAATACGGAACAATGCTAATGTATATTGAAGTAACAAATACAGTCAGAATTATAAAGTGTTACAAATTTTCAGACAAAACTCCTATTGAAGTCAGAAGCAGCTATGTCTGAGTAAGAACTGTAGGATCCAGTCCCATGTTTATGTAATTTCAATATTCATAGATTCATAGATTATAGGACTGGAAGGGACCTCGAGAGGTCATCGAGTCCAGTCCCCTGCCCGCATGGCAGGACCAAATACTGTCTAGACCATCCCTGATAGACATTTATCTAACCTACTCTTAAATATCTCCAGAGACGGAGATTCCACAACCTCCCTAGGCAATTTGTTCCAGTGTTTAACCACCCTGACAGTTAGGAACTTTTTCCTAATGTCCAACCTAGACCTCCCTTGCTGCAGTTTAAACCCATTGTTTCTGGTTCTATCCTTAGAGGCTAAGGTGAACAAGTTCTCTCCCTCCTCCTTATGACACCCTTTTAGATACCTGAAAACTGCTATCATGTCCCCTCTCAGGCCTTGGCTACACTTACCAGCTAGTTCGACGGCTGGAAATCGAAGTTCTGGGTTCGACTTATCGCGTCTAGTCTGGACGCGATAAGTCGAACCCGGAAGTGCTTGCCGTCGACTGCGGTACTCCAGCTCGGCGAGAGGAGTACCGCGGAGTCGACGGGGGAGCCTGCCTGCCGCGTGTGGACCAAGGTAAGTTCGAACTAAGGTACTTCGACTTCAGCTACGTTATTCACGTAGCTGAAGTTGCGTACCTTAGTTCGAATTGGGGGGGGTAGTGTAGACCAAGCCTCAGTCTTCTCTTTTCCAAACTAAACAAACCCAGTTCTTTCAGCCTTCCTTCATAGGTTATGTTCTCAAGACCTTTAATCATTCTTGTTGCTCTTCTTTGGACCCTTTCCAATTTCTCCACATCTTTTTTAAAATGCGGCGCCCAGAACTGGACACAATACTCCAGCTGAGGCCTAACCAGAGCAGAGTAGAGCGGAAGAATGACTTCTCGTGTCTTGCTCACAACACACCTGTTAATGCATCCCAGAATCATGTTTGCTTTTTTTGCAACAGCATCACACTGTTGACTCATATTTAGCTTGTGGTCCACTATAACCCCTAGATCCCTTTCTGCCGTACTCCTTCCTAGACAGTCTTTTCCCATTCTGTATGTGTGAAATTGATTTTTCCTTCCTAAGTGGAGCACTTTGCATTTGTCTTTGTTAAACTTCATCCTGTTTACCTCAGCCCATTTCTCCAATTTGTCCAGATCATTTTGAATTATGATCCTGTCCTCCAAAGTAGTTGCAATCCCTCCCAGTTTGGTATCATCCGCAAACTTAATAAGCGTACTTTCTATGCCAATATCTAAGTCGTTGATGAAGATATTGAACAGAGCCGGTCCCAAAACAGACCCCTGCGGAACCCCACTCGTTACGCCTTTCCAGCAGGATTGGGAACCATTAATAACAACTCTCTGAGTACGGTTATCCAGCCAGTTATGCACCCACCTTACAGTAGCCCCATCTAATTTGTATTTGCCTAGTTTATCGATAAGAATATCATGCGAGACCGTATCAAATGCCTTACTAAAGTCTAGGTATACCACATCCACCGCTTCACCCTTATCCACAAGGCTCGTTATCCTATCAAAGAAAGCTATCAGATTGGTTTGACATGATTTGTTCTTCACAAATCCATGCTGGCTGTTCCCTATCACCTTACCACCTTCCAAGTGTTTGCAGATGATTTCCTTAATTACTTGCTCCATTATCTTCCCTGGCACAGAAGTTAAACTAACTGGTCTGTAGTTACCTGGGTTGTTTTTATTTCCCTTTTTATAGATGGGCACTATACTTGCCCTTTTCCAGTCTTCTGGAATCTCTCCCGTCTCCCATGACTTTCCAAAGATAATAGCTAGAGGCTCAGATACCTCCTCTATTAGCTCCTTGAGTATTCTAGGATGCATTTCATCAGGCCCGGGTGACTTGCAGGCATCTAACTTTTCTAAGTGATTTTTAACTTGTTCTTTTTTTATTTTATCCGCTAAACCTACCCCCTTCCCATTAGCATTCACTATGTTAGGCATTCCTTCAGACTTCTCGGTGAAGACTGAGGTGGACATAAAAAAATTGTTAAATGATACTAGAGTTTTTAACAAGTTCAGCAAAAAATTTAATATGAACTTAAGAAAATAATCTTAGATCAAAAGTGTATAATTACATGTTAATGACATTCTCTCCTTAATATATCCGCAATGTCTTCATATGGTGTTCTCTATTGTAAGCCAACAATATGTATTTCCATCAGTGAAAATTTATGAAAATACTGTAGATTGGGGGGGTGGA
Organism: Trachemys scripta elegans; assembly: GCF_013100865.1. Taxonomy (NCBI): domain Eukaryota; kingdom Metazoa; phylum Chordata; order Testudines; family Emydidae; genus Trachemys; species Trachemys scripta. The sequence goes on along the minus strand of NC_048304.1, from coordinate 78,476,984 downwards.
ATGCTAGAATCATATTTAAAAATATTTTATAATAGGAGGAACACAAAGGAGTTGAATTACTGAGAAGTTTAACATTTTATCAGAAATTACTATTTAGAAGTAGACTTCACTTTTATATTTTTGAACTACATATCCTTCTCATCCTTTTATCTTACTAAGTATAGAGTAAATATAAATGCTATTAGGGGACAGTAAAGTTGTTAAATTTGGATGGATATTTTCCTCAAACATTAGCTCAATGGTTTCCTTTGTAAAAAAATAATTAAATTAATGCTAACTGTCGCCTTTTGTTTTCATAGATTTCTCTAAAGCTCAGCACCACTTCTTGTCTAGCTACTCAGGTATTTTTTAATTTGTCTATTCTCACAGTATAAGCCTCTTCCTCCATTTGCAGTTTTTCGTTTATCTCAGTCTGTGAAGACAATCAGAAAAAAAAAAGTGGTTACGATGGAGCTATTTTGTGCTGCACATTGTCTTTGTGGTTGTGACATATTATAGTGCCTTAAGACAGACATTATCCTGCACACACCTTCCTGTTTTGCAGACATTATGGTGTTCCAGCCTGTACTTATGTGATAACACTTTATCATATTACTGTGTACAATCCCAGTGTAGTATGTCTGCCATGAACAGGAAGGGATATTGGGACAGCCATTTTTCATACAACCTTAAATTAGGAGATAGGCTAATTTGTCTGTATTCTCAGACAGATTTCACCACTAAACACCAAATCAGAAAAATTGCTCTGGGGTTTGGTTATTGCAGTGTTTTCTTTTGCTGCAGATATTAGGTCTCCAGTGTAATACATTTTACTGACCCACTACTGGAACTTAGAAAGCATATTGGAAATGAACAATAAAAAACAAGGTTTATGAGATTTTGCTTGTCTGTCTTGATTATATACATAATAATGAATATATATTATACATAGGAACTCCAGAATTCTGAAGCATTTCAGTGCTTAAATTTCAATGTAATATTTGCAATGAAGGTACATGGAATGTGACACATTTTAGCAAATTTGTTGGCAGTGATAATATGTAGCTGTCTGCAATTCTGTTGCCTGTAGAAATCTGGGCACACTGGATCTAATTCCATGAATATCAGAGGCCTTGGAATTTATGTAACCTTTTCAGTATGCATAGATGTATATGTCCATGGAAACAGATGGTGTTTCATAACAAAAATAGATCAGAAATGGAAAGAACACAAGATAAGGTCCTTCCAAGTTTTCTATGAAAGTTTGGAGAGGGTAAAAAATATACTTTACTGACTCCATACAAAATCACCACAGATTTAGGGCCAAATTATATTGAAATTAATATGATGTTAACAGAGAACTATGTAATTTATACTAGTAGGAAAATCGGTCCTTAAAATCAAGTGCTGAATTCCATCCAAGAAAGTTTGTAGTAGGTTACCTTTTCAGTTAAACTTCAGGCCCTTAGCCTTAAAATCCCTATATTGCCATACTCCAACATACCAAGCAGTGATGGGCAAATCTCAAAATATTCTGAAATTCTGAAAAGCTTGGATAAAGCACCAAAAAAATCTTAATTCTTATTTGAACTTTATCCAGATCTTATCTGAACTTTACTCAGATCTTATCTACCTTGTTCCCTGTGTTTGGACCACTGTCAAGTATAAACAAACAAGTCCATATCCCATTGACCCGTGTCTTCTAGGTACATACTTAATCACTTTCCTGAGGAGAACTGAATCTCCAAGTTAATTCTCTCACTCACAACCTAGCTGCCCTTCTGTTCCCATTCATATATCCTTCTCTGATAAATGTCTTTAATGAAAATCAGCTGTCCCTGTGGCAGCTCCTGCTTCAGACCACTACCATTACCATCACACCTACTTTGAGCCAGCACTGTGATCCGACACTTAATGGTATTTCCTTGATTCAACAGCACCAGAGGATGTATTACATCCATTGGCGAAACAATGCCGAGTATAAGATCGCAGTTCAATGTCTAAGAATATAGTGGAAGGATTTTGATCATGGATCAGACAGAATCTAATGATAAGAGCAACTGGGGGTGGGGGGCTGTCAAAGAGCAGAGGAATCAGTTGTAGGAGAAGAGTCTGTGGAGGGGAGGACAGTTACTACAATAAAGAGGATATTATTCTCTGGGTAGGTAACCAGAGCTTGAAAGATGGAAAAAATGCATCTCTCGCTTGATCCTGCAGTTCTTTTTCATGCAAAACTCTCAAGGACTTCACTGGGAGTTTTGCCAAGGTAAGGTCTGCATGGTCAAGAGAAAAATGTGTATTTAATTTCTTAGAAAAGATGCAGGTTCTATTTGCATGTATAGGCCCAGACTTTTTCATCTATTTCTAATGACAAGTTGAATGGGAATACGGAGTCAAACCTGGAAGGCATTGCGCTGGTGTCAATTTTCCAGCTAACGTTTCCCATTCATGCATAATCCATGCAACTACAGTTTCTCAATATCAAACTATTTTCAGATAATGTGATATTGTTAATAATAAAGTGTTTCTCATTCAAATACATACATCACTGTGAGCAAATGTGCACCATATAAGATTATAATGGTATGTTCTGATTACAACAGCTAATACAGAGTGATAAGTGCAATGAAGTCAATAATAATGGATACTGAACAAGGTTTTGGCTGTTTCTCTTCAGTATGTTCAGATGTTTGATGGAGCAGGATGCAATACGAGATGGTCAAATAGTCTATTCCACTGGGGCAACTCTTATGTAACTACATACAAAGAAACTAAAGTATAGACTAGGCTTACATATGTTTGTAATACAGAACCTACATAATAATTGAGTGTGTGTATAAGTTTCAAAGGCTGCATATTAAGCATATTCAATATGGCATGTGTTCTCTCACTGCATCAGATCCTACACTACTGAAAAGGAATTTTTCCATTGATATGAAAGAGTAGGATTTAGCCCATACTTTCTAAATAACACAGCAATTGTGAAGACGTGTTGTTATGTTACTGAATCTATTTTTGGCTCTTATTACATGTGAGATGACTAATTTGCAAGTTATGTATATCTGTTAAACCACATTCCTACAGCAGATGAATGTGTTGTTTGTCAGCATAGTGTGGGTACAGTTTACAGTCATTAATTAGCTAATTAACTACAGTTAGAATTAGTGAACATATTTCTAAAATAGTACCTGAAGGCTGCCAATAATTTCATTTGTGATCTGACCCAATACTGACTTAACATCTTCAATGGTGAACCCAGCCATAGGATCTATGTCCAAGGATTCTGTTTCTGGTTGGAGTCCTTCTGGATGACATTCTTGATTGATTTCCTAATAAATTAAAAGTAAATGCCACAATAAATGTTTCAGTTTGAACATTCCACTATTATATACAATATCAAAGTGTTGCCAGCCCAAAGGCACAACAGCAATGTGCTGTGCTGGCATGTGAAAGATTCTAATTTGGGAAGAGATCTTCAGAGTGTTTTTTACTGGCCAATACAGAGAAGGCACACTGCTGAGGTATTGTGATTGTTTCCTAAGGAATGGTGAGAGAGGCTGACTGAATACATGCCATACATGCTCCCTTGCTGACCAATTAATGCATCAACAGCAACTTCATTCAGTCTTAAAACTGAGCGCACATTATACCCTAGTAGCAGAAGATGGACAGAGGAATCAAACTGGTGACTTTCACTGTGTTCCTATGGGAAAAAGTGGGGAGATGGCTCACAGTAGAACAGATGAAAAAAGAAACCCTTACCTCAGTTTCCACCTCTGATTCTGGGGGTAATGCAATAAACGATGAATACATATCATAAGATATACCTTCCTCTAACGGAGCTGGGAAAAGTGTATCCATTGGTTTGACAAGTTCAACCACGTTCTGCTTGGATTAAAAAAACCCTCATTGTAATATTGGATTTAATTCTTGCTCACAGCTTTGTGAAGACTTTTTGAAAGGAAATAAAATGCTTGGCTCACAACAAACTTAGTACCTTTTTGTTACCATCCAAGTGCTTGAAATTGGAAAGCCAACTGACAACTATTACAGACCACTGTTTGCTTTCTGACAAGTTCTTCCAGGGGCTCTCATTAAAACGGAACAATTTATCTGAAAAGAGCTCTTGATTTCCATAGGTTCCATAGCAATGCAATTCCATACCCACCTGGATAATGAAGTTTGGAAACTAGAGTGTTGGGCGTACCTTAAAGATTATTATAAAATAGAAAATTGTCAGTCCTGAATAAGAATGTTTGTTGTATCTTAGAGTCAAAGGTCTCAGGTCATCACTGCATTATTTTATTAATTCCAAACCCCTTATACTGGGGTTCCACAGTGCCAAGTCAGGCCCCAAGATTGTATGATGTTTTTTGTTCATTTGTTTATTTGGGGGACTCACCGCTGCAGCGCCTCCTGCTAGTCTCTCAGGGAATTAGCTCATCCAGCCTCTGGAGCGCCCTCTGCAGGCCAGTGTCCCGCTGCCGCTGGCCCCTGTGTCCCTCCCAGGACCCGGAGCCCCTTGTCTTTGGGGTGCTGCCCCTGGCAATACCCTCGCAGTCTCAGGGTCTCCCCACCCAGGGGAACCCCCAACCCTCTATCCCCACCTTGCCTCAGTCATGGGCTACTGCTAGTCACCATCTAGCCCCCGCTAGCTGGGGCAGACTGCAGTATAAAAGCCACTCATCATAGGCAAGGGGGGTTTGGACCTGCTGCCTCTGTCTATCCGTGGACTGCCCTCTGTAACCCCAGTACCTAATTGGCCTTCCACTAGGCCACAGCCTGGGCAGTTTCCAGGCCAGAGCTCCTCAGCTCCCTTGGCCTTCCCCCAGCTCTGCTCTGCTCCACTCCAGGTACCTTCTCTCAGCTCCCTGCAGCCAGGTCCCTCCCTCTCAAAGCTAGAGAGAATCTCTGTTGGCTTTTGGCTCCAGCCCTCTTATAAGGGCCAGCTGGGCACTTGTTAAGCCAGCCACAGCTATGGCTGCTTTCCAATCAGCCTAGCCTTTCCCCTGCCACAGCCCGCCCCCAGGGTTGTTTTAAGGCCTTTCGGGCAGGAGCGGGGTAACCACCCCACTATAGGGGGGTTTTACCTTACAGTTTCCCTTTAAATAGAGTCATATAGTTAAAAATCAGGAGGAACCACAAGTTCATGACCTTCTATATATCACAGGCCACCAACACCAACCAACACCTGCCCATTTAAACCCAACAACCAAAATGAGACCAAAGTAAATGAGAGTCACAGGAGACTAAATTATTATGTGGTATAGACAAAGAATAGGAGGGATCGAATTGCACCAGTGCTTGAGGCCCTTGCAATGGCAGAGAAATGATTAAGAGAGATATACCCGGATAATCCTGGCAAATGACCTACAACCACATACTGCAGATAAAGGCGAAAACCCCCAAAGGTCACTGCCAGTCTAATCTAGGGGGAAATTCCTTCCTGACTCCAGGCACTCTTCCTTCCTTTTCTGTTCTGAGTCTTATAACCACCCTTGAATTGTCAGATTATAACTAAATTACAACACAACTAGTTTCTTTTATAAGTCATAACAGTCACAAAATTCAAACAAAAGATATTAAAAAGTGCCTGACATGGCAAGGTAGACTATGAAATATCATGTGTAGTAATAAAAGGTTTATGAACAGTACTATACTTCGAAGCAAAAATGCAGTGAAAGGGTCATTATGAATTGTCCCTTCCTATATGTTGCAGTCTTAATAAGTCCAGGGGAAAATTAGAATGAATGAATTGTGGTGAAAGCCCAGAGCCAACAACTGTATTTAAATGAATCCTTCTAATGAAATACTTTCCTTTAAAAACTACAATTAAGTCTTTATATTTCCTTAGAACAAAACCTTATGTTTAACACCAGAAATGGTTCTATAGCAAAATCTATTTAAAAACACAGAAGGAGTCAGGGTCAGTATTGTACTCCTGCTTATAAACAGTTACAATTTCCCTAAAATAAACTTATAACTTTCTGAAGTATGTGAATAGATTTAAGACAAATTACACTGATCTATATTAAAATATTAGTGCTGCTTATTGAAAAATTGTGAAGATTTTTAATTTTCAGAGTTATTTACTCATGACAAAGTTGTATTGTTCAAAATAGCCTCGTAAATCACTATAATTCTTGAGCTGTGAGAAACAGTTTGATGGGGGGAAAAGCGGACAAAATGTTATGTTAATGGATTATGCAATCTATTTGTGCTAATATGGTGTTGCACGTGCCACAGAAATGAGTCAGATCCTCACTGACTGCTATAGGCCCATGGTGCAAAGGACCCTTAAACCACCCTTAAAGTGGCTGATGAGGAGTCCCCCATATTGGAGGAATCCTGGGCTGGCCCCAGCAGTGCAGAGGGTGTCATGATCAGCTGGGGACAAGGGGAAATGTGATAGAGACAGAGGAAGTGGAACTAAATCACAATATGCTTTGCCAGTCTCCAGGTGGTGCAATGCTCCCTGGGGAACCATGCTAACCGTAACAAGTTTCTAGGGGGGGAGGGATAGCTCAGTGGTTTGAGCATTGGCCTGCTAAACCCAGGGTTTTGAGTTCAATCCTTGAGGGATCCTTAGGGATCTGGGGCAAAATCAGTACTTGGTCCTGCTAGTGAAGGCAGGGGGCTGGACTCAATGACCTTTCAAGGTTCCTTCCAGTTCTAGGAGATAGGATATCTCAAAAAAAAAAAAAAAAAGTTGCAGCTGCTTTAACTTGCACTGGAGATCAGTTTGGTGGTGGTGGTTTAGAGCCGGCTTTATGAGCTTGGTACAGCTGAGGATTGCACTTACTGTTTCAATGTTACTCTAAACCTATAACCATATACAATTACTTTTCATTTAATTCTTTTCTAGTGGAGGTTTGCATAAAAATGGACAAGTCTTAAAAAGTAGTCATATTGTTCCCTGTGTATGTCATTTGTATTTTTTGTTGAGAACTAGCAGACTGCCTTTTTAGAAATGTGGGCATAGCACAGATAATAAAATAGTATAAAGGAATATTTCTAAACAGAATAACAACAGGATTAGTAAGAAATTCTAATAAATGAGTTCTACAGATGTGGTGGTGGTGGTTATAAAATTAACTTTGCATAAGTTATGAATACAGAATTACATTTCCCCCAGATGTTATCTGTTACTTAAATTAATGTTGCTTAAGTTACCATTATAATAAATAATATAATACAGTGTTGGATAAAATGTAAGTTTCTATTGCATAAAAACAAGCAATGGCTGATAACAACTTTTAATAGTGTATGTAAAGAGTTTTTAATATTCTATAAATAACTGTTTGGTATATCTTAATAGTAATAGCACAAATGTCCACTCTCAAAATATTATGGAGATTAAAACCAGCTATTGACTTATGAAGAAATTCAAGTAATTGGAAAACTCTCCAGTATTTACATATGCAGTATGAAGTGAACCACTCTATTCACGGAATAAATGTCAGAGTTTGAAAATCAGCAAAAGCTAATATTAAGGTCAGTTTGGATTTACTAATATGTTTGCAGAAAATCAGAATCTACATTTGATGCTTGTTCGTTTCTTCTTGAATGAGAAAATGTAATATTTGGCCCAAAGCTCTATTTGCTTCAAGCTTTTCGTATCCTAAAGAAACTTTAAACTCTTTTTCCCATCTTACAAACCATCTACAGTACTGTACTCTCCTCCACATGGTTAAAACTTTATTTCTGTGTAGTAAATCTTACCAAAAAGGCAAAAGTGCTTGTTATATAAAGGATGAAAAGTATTCCCAAATTTCCGCCTTATGGATCTGATCTAAAACCCAGTGATGTACCAGTGAATCTTTCCACTGACTTCAATATGCCTTGGATCAGGCCATATATGAATGATAGCCAAATTAGAAACTATTACTTGTTGTTTCTTCTGTATAAATACACACGCCATACTTGTGGATTTTTAAATGGTATGCTTTAGGGTCATATGATACCTGCAGAGCCACACAAGCTTATATCTAAAAAGTTACTTAAGTGAGATTTCTTATGAGCCAAAACACTTAATGTAGGATTTGCAGGATTTTACCAGCTAGTCTAAATGTACTTAACTCTAGATCTGCAAATCTTCTGAGTTTCAGACATTAGGATGAAAGCCTGTGGTTTATATGGTAGAATACTTGGAATGAATAAACTGATGACTAGAGCTCTAAACTCACACTTTTGGCCAAACCACCAGTTTAACCCTATCTTCAAGCACATATGCATACAATTTGCCTACTGTAGCTGGCTTAATAGGCATTAAGCGGAACACCAAAATTCTAAAAGAGCACCAATTTTATGGGGAGGCTGCTGCTGCTCGCGCCTCAAATACATTGCTTATATTACTTTGCTGCAGTGTGGTGTCCACATTTGAGGACATAAGCAAGCCCAAAGAATGAAGACTGTTATCGGCCAAACAATCATTCCAAAATATAGGATCTATGCAGTCTGAATAGGATGGCAGAACTGAGTTCTACACTAATCAGGGGCTAAATTTTTCCTCAACTTCCTTTACTTGCATGGGAGTTGTGTATGCATATTCAAGGGCAGAATTTGGACCACATGAAGACAATTACAATTACATAAAAGAAACAGAACAATAAATCACATTTCTCCTTTATGTTCCTTTTCTTTATCTTAGAATTTATGTTAATCCATTTTAGAAATGGGTTTCTCAGATATAGGAACTGAGCAATAAGCAAATACTTGAACTGTGAAACTCAACTTCACCAGGAATGAATCTGGCCCAAAATTGCTATTTTAAATACTTTGGTGCTCTAACTAAATTCACAAAACAGGATATTCCCCCCCCCCCCCCCAAAGCCATAAATCAGTCAGTGACATCTGGCCTCAAGGACATCGGTGTCATCTGAAATGTGGTAATTTATATTAATGAACATCAATATTAAATTTTAAATAAAAAGAATTTGCTGTAGCCATTATGTTTACATATGGGATATTATTTATCGGTTGTGTTCCTCCTTTCCTATACTTTTGCCCATAAATTATTGTAAGAAGAAACAGAGCCATGGTTATAAATATTTTCCCTCTCAGTTTAATCTTCTAAATATCGTCTTACTGTTTCAATAGCTATACAAGGCACTCCCCTGTTAACCAACAGGCAGGATTTTCTTGCTACTAAAGCAACTACTGCCAATTTAAATGCTTGGACAACTAGAAAAGGGTGCTCCTACAGGAAGCAACCAAACCCTTCCTTTCTAGAGGCCCCTCTGTGGAAAACACCTCTTAATGTCACATTCAGGGGCTGCCACAGTTTCAGGGATCAAAGAAAAGGAATAATGCCTCCACTTTACTGAATTGCAACATGCTTTCTTTGTATTTAACCAGGCTTTCAATTAATATTGTACAATTCGGAAATGTTAATACATTACAGACATCAAGGAGGGGACAATGAAAATATGACCAGTGTGCTTCCACACGGAGGGCATCAATGCAGTACTGATTCACCTTGGAATAGTAGCTGTAAATTCATATTGTGTTCACAGTAATGCTAACCTTCATGGAGTCATGGGATTACATGAGAATCTCAGTTTTCATTTAAAAAAATAAATAAAGTTAGTGTCTAGCCCTTGTAGTTACTAGGAAAAGATTGCAAATATAAATCCTTGAGGCTCAAAAACCAGAAGGCAAATAAAAGAAACCCAGAATTTATTATTTTTAAGTCAATACCATGATTTCTTGGGGCTTGACTCATGATTTTCAAATGCTTGGAATTAGCAACACTGAGGTACAGTATTATCTCTTTAAGTCATGTATAGTGTTGTAGGAGTTTGGGTTTTTTTAAAAACACCAGAAAGCATGGCTCCTGTGTGTTTGAACCCTGCAAACTACTTACTGATATCCTCCCCTTCTCTCTCATGGAAATTCTGCCAGCAAACAAAGCACAGAAGCTGGCTCCAATGTAGATTGCAGGATTTTGTTAATACAGAGACACATGCTCCCTAAAGATGAAGGCTCATAGAGCATGTGTGGTTGGCATAACTTTTACAAACTTGCAGGCTAGCCCTTACATTCTTGATTTGAAATGAGAGTTGTTCATTATATATAGCGGTAGAGAGATCTGAAATAAAAATCCAGGGACATTTGGACACCAAGTGTCCATCTTAGTCGTCCAAACATTGTAGAACTTAGACATTTTACCAGTCATATGAACCAATTTTGAAGATATTAAATTTGTACTTGGCATGTATAGCTACATCTAGGTGATGGAAAATAACCTTTCAGAAGAAGTGTTGCCTATAAAGCCTCCAGGTAAGCCGCAAAGCAAGCAGTCGGAAAGGTGAAAAAAAACAGCCTTAGATGAGCTGTATGAATTGAACAACTACCTTCAGCGTGCCCAAAAGAAAATTTAGGTAATCGCATGGACAAGAAACAAAAGCAAGGAATATGGAAGGAACACACCATTTGTAAAGATGGAGAGGGCAGACTGCTTGTGATGAGAGACACAATATGTAACTATGAGAATCTAATTAATGCAAACCCTTTATATGTTACACTAAACTGGTGTGAATTAATAATTATGGATACTGATGATCTGTCAGAGGCAGTGGTCAAAGATGCACTGCTGAAGATGGCACCTGGAAAAGCAGCAGGTCCAGACAAAATCATGGTGGAAATTATCAAAGCCTTGAGAGAGGTTGGTCACACTGCATGTAACTCTTAGAGCAGTAGTTCTCAATCCTTTTTTCCCACGGACCACTTGAAAATTGCTGAGGGTCTCGGCGGACCACTTAATGATCTTTCCAAATGTTGTTTGTACCGTTAGCTAACTATCGTAAAGTGCTTTGGATAGAAGCGCTATATAAAAAACCCCTTAATAATAATAATTTTTTTGGTTCTACAAATAATAGCACACAACTCATATTTTAATATCAGTAGTCCTACCTTTCTAGTGTGATGGATGTGCTCTCTCCTCCTGCCACAGCAGCCCCCAAGCTGGGGCTGGGAAGGAGGGTGGTCTCTTACCGGCAGCTGCAGCCCTGCTGCTGAGGAAAGTCACCTCTTTCTCTTGTCGCCGCAGCCCTGCATGTCCCAAATTCCCCCTGCCCCCTCTTCTCACCCCACTGCCCCCCTCCCACCTACCTCCTTATTCCCCCCAAGGCCACCACCTCACCTTACCTGCGCAGCTCCACTAATTAGGTGGGTGACCATTCATTCTCGTGTGCGCCGCACCTTAGCGGGAACTATCCGCAGACCACCCGAATGGAGCTTGTGGATCACTGGTTGTCCATGGACCACAGTTTGACAATCTCTGTCTGAGAGGGAATCTCTCAGATGTGATTGTCACATCTGCAGAACAGTGGAGCCCATTTGAAGATAGGAGCAGTTTGGTTGTAGAAAAGGAAAAAAGAAGACAAATGTTATGTTCATTGTTAGATAGTTGGTAGAAAAGAAGCTGGAAAGGAAAAGAGCACGGTTGGGCTTTCCTTGAATTGGAGAAAGCATTCAACAAACTACCAAGTTGACGGCTGGTGCCTCTGCTATGATTCTATGAGGTACTGGAGGATCTTGTCCAGACAACGATGGGTTTGTATGATGGTTCTAAGACAAAAGTGCAGATGCCCTTGGCCTTCGGTATAATGCAAGATTTCAAGGTGAAGGCTGGATTCCACCAGGGATCAGCATTTAGTTCATTACTATTCATAACTGGTGGATTTCATAAATAAGCAAATTCAAAGAGAAGGTGGGACGAAGTTGATCCATGCAAACAATATTGCACTTATGGCTAATAGTGAGGAAGATTTCATCCAGGCGATTGATGCCTGGAACATGGAACTAACGCATTTTGTTTCAAAATGAGTAAAAAAAAGCCTGAAGTCCTGTGCGTGACTCATATGGAACCAAGACAGATGAATATCATCATTGACGGCCTGCTTCTACATCGGGTTTCTGAGTTTAAGTACCTTAGGGGATGGGTTAATAGCAAATGGAGAAAATGACAGAGAACTGCAAGCAAGGTGCCTGAGCGCATGGGAAGTCTGGTGCAAGATAAGTGCAGGATTTATGATATGTGGATGCTCCGACTACTTAAGGGACAACCATACAAAACCATGGTAAGATCAGACCTTCTATATGGGTCAGAGACACCGGTTTAGTGTAACATATAATGGGTTTGCATTAACTAGATTCTCATAGTATTCTCATAATTACATATTATTTGGATCACTGACAGGGTGACCAAAGAGAGGCATTTCAAAAGACTTGAAATGAGATGTTTGAGGGCAGTGAGAGGGGTGACACTACTGGATCTCATGTGGAATGATGCCACCAGAAGTAAGACCAAGGATGGCAGAGATTAGAGAGAAGATGCCAGAAAGGAGACTGATATTGTATGGGTATGTATAAGGATGGTTGAAGGAAATCCTATTAGGGAGGCATTTGAGACTAGTGTTTGCGGATGGAGAACAGAGGAGAGCCAAGAAAATGGTGGATAGACTGTGTCTGGTAGGGATGAGTGGATATGGAGTGAGCACTGGGCCAGCAAGCCTGGAAAAGACTGATCCAGTGAGCTGACCCTAGGTACTGAGGAAAAAGGGTAATAAGAATAAGAATGTGTAGCTACATCTTAATATCTTATGGCATATTCTAATTAGGCTGTAGCTTTAGATTCCCACCCATGTCTCATTCTCAGAATTGTTAAACCAGTAGGGGATAAAATAAACATAAAAATGTTAAGCTATACCTAGCCAATTACCTTTGATTATATCTTACAAGTTAGTCAGTGAGGTAAGAGGAGGGATTTACACCTTTAGTAAAGATTCCTTTCACGTCTATCTTCTTGCAATGAAAGATGGCAAACAGATTTGCATGAGTACCTGCTGAGTTTAGCTGCACAATGGCCTACAATGTTTTGAATACTTAGATGTAAAAAATGTGGTGGCATTACATTTGTCTCCTGTGGGCCCACCATGGTAGCAGATACTAGAACCCTGCACAGAGCTGCAGGTTAATTACTCTTGGTTCGCCGGGGCAGTTGCGGCTTCTCAGACTTTATCTGAATATAAGGGAGGTGTTAGTGACCCTCAACCAGAGCTAACATGCTGCAAGTGTGAGGGAAGGACCCTGAGAGGCACAGAATGGAGTTCACGTAGAGTTATTTTGGAATTGCCTTTCTGCTAATAAAACCAAACTGTAGAAGAAGAACAGGAGTACTTGTGGCACCTTAGAGACTAACAAATTTATTAGAGCATAAGCTTTTGTGGACTACAGCCCACTTCTTCGGATGCATATCCGAAGAAGTGGGCTGTAGTCCACGAAAGCTTATGCTCTAATAAAT
>NC_048304.1:78296599-78463305 GCF_013100865.1 Trachemys scripta elegans | reverse complement strand
ATATGCATCCGAAGAAGTGGGCTGTAGTCCACGAAAGCTTATGCTCTAATAAATTTGTTAGTCTCTAAGGTGCCACAAGTACTCCTGTTCTTCTTTTTGTGGATACAGACTAACACGGCTGCTACTCTGAAACTGTAGAAGGGGGACTTTTTGATTCTGTGATTAGTGGCTAGCTATTGCCTGAAGCTAGATAGAGATTCCACCAGCTCACCTATTCTGTGAAATGTCAAGGCTTTGCCTGTCATACAAATTTATTGTACAGCCTTCTCTTCTTATCTTATTCCTCTGATTAGAGCACTCGTTGTATGCAAGAGTGGTCATACACAACTCCCTCAGCCCCCAAACAAAACTAAACAAAACCACCAACCAAACCAAACAAACTATGCATTGTGTGCAGCCTCCAACTGTCAAATGTTCAGGAAACAAGTTGTCTAAATTCCTCTCAGCCCATGGGTGGATCCAGTATCATTAGGCTACCCTGCTCAATTAATTCTCAGCTGATGTAGAAGTAAAATAGTTTAATTTTTAAAAGGTTGGCATTAAAAAAAAACAACCCTAAACATAATATTGATTCTAAGCTAGTAAGATGTACAAATTGCTCATGTGATTTAAAAAGGGAAATATGCTGTTTCTTTTTAATATGTCGCACTATAAAAATATTCTGATGTAGGGTGATATAAAGACAGTAATGTTGCATCCTGTGCTATTAGACATAAAATACAAAGATCATTGGTTTAAGTCTTTGCCTCGGAATGTGTACGTTTCTGTTAAAACAACAATTTGTCCTGGGGACTATAAATTCAGTTTCTGTTTTTATTGGAATCACATTTTGCTTTGGAAACAAGCATGCAGAAAAACAACCAGTAACTTAAATATTTTAAAAACATCTCAAAACAGGCATGGTTGTGAGATCAGTTGCTATTATTCTTTCTCTGTGAACTGTAAAGTGTTTTAAATCCATTTCCATATTTTTAATTAACACCTAGTTCAAACAAAATCTTACTATGGGTCATTTTAATCACAAATGGAAAAACAAGTTTATTTTATCAGAAAATTGACAAGAGACTGTTTTAGTGACTTATTTTCATGTTTGTATCATTAAAATTAAGTTATTAACATGCATTTCTGGATTCACAGATGTATACCCTGAAACAGTTTCCCTCTAAAATTGCTAAGTTACGGATTTTAAATTGCATCTCTGTATATGACAGTAATTTGAGGTATTACCAGTTTCCATCTTCATACTACAATATTTGATCGGCACTCATTAATTTAACAAAAGAAAATACATAGCTTAAAAATACTAATGTTAAAATGATTGTCAAGGTATCAGTATTGCATGACAGTTGTGCTGCTGTATAAATTCGAACTCAAGAACTCCAGTCATATCTTTTTTTGATCTGAAAGAGACCATTGCTTCAGTATACCATATAAAAAGTTGACCTACTTTACATCCCACTATAAACAAGCCAATACTAACTGGTTCTCTCCTTTTATAGTATATGTTCATTAGTTTATTTATGTTGGGTCAGAAAGTAAGTTGAGTGTTTGGGGGTTGGTTAAGCTGTATTGTATGTTCCTGCAATTTATGTTGAATAGAACTGCAGTTGTGGACCGAGTTATGTTTTTGTAGTATGACCACTGTACCAACATAAAAACTAATTTAAATTTGGCTTAAACCTGCCCTGGTGGATGATTGGAAATAAACTCCCTCTTGGTTAGCTGCCAAAGCCAGCCGCACCTTGGATGCTGTGAGTCTGGCTAGATCAGAAGTTGTTATTGAGGGGGTACGAATCTCCTAAGAGAAGGTTTCTCTTCCCTCCAGCAAGGGTTGGAAAGTTTTGGAGAAGACATTTTCCAGTTCTGTTGGGTTGTAATGGTTTCTGATGGAAGAAACCATTACCAACAGAATAATTTTTCACTGAACTGAGTTTAAACATAACACTCACTTAAGTCTGTATCCCTCACCAACTGTAATTTAATCTCCAGTCATTTAAAAAAAAAAAAAAAAAAAAAACAGCTGAATTCGTTTGCACAAGATCTCCATCATCATGTAGAATTTTACCTCAAGCTGGGATTCATGGCAAAGATTTTGAGCTTTAAAATTATACTAAGTTTAATCTTTTGAAGCAGCAGAAATATGGCATTTAAAATGTCTGTGTTTGTAGATATTTGCTTTTGTTGGTCTCTTTGGATTTCTAAGTGACCAGCAGTGAAAGATTTTGTTATTGACATCCTTGTTTGTAACTGAATGTTCAAATGATTTGATTTATCACTGTAGGCCCGTTGAATGTAATCTCAAGCATTAACATTTCAGTTTCAGTTCGATGTCAAAAATTATGAAGATTTAAGGTTCAACCAAGCATCACCATAGCACTGAGGCAGAAGCCTTGACTCTTGAGATTAGTGACTGGATAGAGTAAATGTTGTACTCTAAAGGAAAAAAAGCCCTTGATATATACAAATTGTATCTTGTTCTAGATGCATATTTTACTACGCCATGTTTAACACTTTAAAGGGACTTTGTATTTTTTAGATTTATAAATTAATATACCCAGTAACCATATAAAGGTGAGAAATATTTTCATAAGATCATGTAAGTGGATAAGGTTACAAGATTAAATCTGAATCTTGATGTTCCTCCCCACCCCCCATAATCAAATGCACATCAGTATCTTTGTGGGTAGATGGACTGGCAGAGAAAATGATCATGAGGGGTGTGAAGACAGTTGTGTCTACAATTAGGGCAATATCTCCGTCATGGTCAGTTTTGGAGGAAAAATGTCAAAATAATTTATTATTTACTCATTCTGAGAGCACCTATTACCATGGCAGCTATGCTCTTCAGTTCCAGATAAATGAAACATAAAACAAAAACAGTTAATCAAATGTAAATCAAAAGAAATGCACTGCGTCATTACCTGAATGATACTAGGCTCTGACTATGATGGATAGCCAAGGGGATTGAATGCTAAAACCAGGTCTCTCAACTGAGAATGTCCTGCTACAGGATATGTTGAAATGTAGGTCTCAGAACCACTCCCTACAGCTGCAAATCCTGCTTGTATCAGAGCTCTGTATCCCTGACAAAGCCTAGCACCAGAGCTGTTGGGTTTCAACCTGACCATCAAAATGGGAACTACATCAGGAACACCAGTCATGTCAAGACTGCAGGCCAGAGAAGTTGGGAAGAGAACAGATGTGGAACTAGAGGCAGGCAAAAGTGTGTGTGTGAGGGGGCTGACAGCAAAGGAAAGGTGGGAAAAGCACAATAGTAAATCAGCCTTGTGAAGGGAAAAGGGCTTGTGCGGTGGCTCAGTGAGATGAATGAGCGAGAAATGGGAAGCAGCTAAGGAGAAGAGGTGGGATGGCTACTGGAGTGGTCCGGGGATGAATGAAAGTGAATATATTCCTCTTTACAGCTCCGTCAATATACTTTATTCTTGAGCTGAAGCACCTTGCTATTAGAGTCCTGCATTTGTCTTAAGCATTAACTACCAAGCATGACAATCTGTGTCTGGTGGATAAGTGTCTTGAACGAAACTATCAACATCCATTTCAGTTGTGACCCAAGTCAAAATTTAAACTAAATTCTCCAGAGGCAAAACAACAGACCCTTAACTCAATGTCCATGACTCCATTCAAAAAAGTGTTTTGAGAAGCATCATATTCCTCTTGGTTACCCAGCCACCCTTTTACACAATCCTCTATCAACCTAGACAGGCCAGCATACATTTTATTTACATAAAATTAATAATTTTATGAAGAACTTTGTCAATGCCTTCCCTTATGTGGTTTTCCTGCTCTAGCCCTCTCCCCATCTAACGCTGGCAGAGTATTACATTATTTATATATTTGTATTATTCTACAGGATATGTCCACACTGCAATTAGACACCCATAGCTGGCCCGGGCCTGCTGACTCAGGCCTATGGGGCTTGGCCTACACTACAAACATATGTCAGTATAACTATATCATTCAAGGGTGTGGAAACTCCCGGCGAAGACAGTGCTATGCTGACAGGAGGGCTTCTCCCATCAGCATAGCTTCTGCCTCTCAGGGAGGTGGTGTACCTACATTGATGGGAGAAGCTCTCCTGTTGGCATAGGTAGCATCTTGTACAGATGTGACAGTGGCACAGCTGCACCTGTGCAGCACTGTAAGTGTAGACAAGCCCTAAGGGGCTGGTTAATTGTGGTGTAGACATTCGGGTTTGGGTTGCAGCCCGAGCTCTAGGACCTTCCCGCCACACAGGGTTCAAGAGCCTGGGCTCCAGCCCAAGCCTGAACATCTACACCACAATTAAACAGTCTCTTAGCCCGACCTCCATGAACCCAAGTCAGCTGGCATGGGTCAGGTGTGGATTTCTAATTGCTGTTTGGACATACCCACCACGGGCCAGGATTCCACTGTGCTAACTCCCATCATTGGCATTGGGCTTGTCTTTTACATCAGCTAGAAATACTCATTCCTGCACCAACAGATATACTCTTTCTCCAACTCACAGAATGTATCCATCCCCGGGTTCATCTATGCAGCTGCTATTTATCACGTTAGACTAAGGCATTTTTAAGCTTGACTAAATAACACAAGCTAAGAAACAACTATGCCAAATATAAAGGCAACCTTTTCAAGTCATGGCTTCTAATTTCACACATAGTATCATTTGTAGCATTTACACATGCAAGTATTGCTTCTAGGAGCTCATTATATCATTTATACATGCTAATAAATTACATCTCCTGCAGAACTCCATATGGAAAAACTACAGATTGACAAGAGGCCCCATTTAGGAAATAAGGCTCCAAAACCACAAATAAATTAGTTGTTGATGATGTGAAATATCCTAGGTGCATGTTTTTGTCCAACTACAGTAAATTAGTCTCAAGACTCCACCCTAGTAGAAGCTCTTCCCATGGAAGGAGGTTACATATATCACAAGAACATCATACGCAGCTCCTCAGCTCATAGTGGAATGAAATCAGGAGCTGATTTAAAAGTTTTAACAATTATTTTTTGCAACTAAACTCATTCTTTAAATTATTAAAAGTATTTGTCTTCTTTAAATATATGTGTCAACTGGTGTTTTACTAGCTCCCGTCCTCATACCCTGCCCCCTTTTAATTTTCTCATTTACAGCATCTCCTGGCAGAGAGAGAAGAGAAAGCACAAACCTTTGCTGATTACTTTCCAGACAATCGGATTTTTTTATAAATTAGAAGTTGCTGATGGGGAAGCAGACAGAAGCATGCTTTGATCATGATACACATCTTGATCTCTTTTATCATTTTTAAAAAACAATAATATTACAACAAAAAAATCATCATACAAGTTTTTCGATCAAAGTGTGTCACTGTCTGCTTCCCAGTCAACATACTGCCAGAAAGTTGGCAAGCTGCCCAGAAAGAGCAGGCAGCAGCTGGTGGATTTGATGATCATCTATGAACTCTCTAACGTACAAGATAAACTGTTATGTCTCCATCTAGTGGTCTAATGCATTTGGCAGGAAATTTGAAGTCAAGGAGATTTTTGCCATTGACATCATGTGAGCAGGATTTGGCACACAATTTTTACCATTTTGGAAATCTGTAGGTAACAAGAAAGGCAGAGAGACAGATACTTAGGCTCCATGTACCATACATAAGTGTGGTAAGTAACCATATTATAGATTATTTAAACAGAGTTCTATCTAAAATGTTTCCAACACCTTTTGGCCAGCAGAAGTGTATAGAACCAGACCATATTTAAAGAGTAGTTCTTCTCTGAAAAGTGGCTTTGCAGAGCTTTATGTTTATTATCTCAACGATTTCCAGGTCAAATTTACTCCATTTACAAGTAACAAGTTCCCCCCTCTCACCTCCTGACCCCCAACTTCAAGGTAACCTTGGGATCTGAAAAGCAACCTGTGTTTTTAATGGCTTGCACATCCTCACCGGTTACCCAGATGCAGCTGAGATGTGTTAACAGAGGTAGTTAACGACCAATTGTGATATACACCTCTGCACACCCTGTGGATGATATGTGTGTGTGTCACAGATAGAGCAGTTTCCTGCAATATCGTTGAAAATCTTATTGAATTAAGTATCTTCGGGTCCATTTACTACATGCAAAGTTTATATATTACTGTGGGCCAGAATTGTATATAAGCTCTGTAGGGGGGAAGATGTGGTGTAAAGCCTAGATGATCAAAGGACTACACTGAACAACGTGCCACACAAGAATGGACTTTTTGGGACAATACATGTGAAGTGGATTTCCTGGGAAATATCTAGAGGGATGTGAGTGCAAATTCCAAAGCTCTGGTTATGCAAAACCCCAACCTTTTGAAGCTATGCCCTGAGGAGTGGGCCTTTCTCTGGCTGATCACCTGTTACCTGAGGCCAAGATCAAAGGCCTGAGCTGCATAAGGGGAAAAAATGAACTATTCATGGTTGGTCTGGCTTTGAATCTGAGACAGTTATGAACTTGTAACCCTGAGGAAAACCCATTTGTGTGTTTTGAAGGACTGACACCTACTAGTCCCAAGCCTGGAGTTAGGGTAACCTCTGGGAAGCTTTTTAGCATATGTGTATGTTTTTTTTATTGTTTTTAAATATCTTCTCTCCAATGCTTTCACCTTAAGAATAAATGTGCTTGCTTAGAAAGAGTTGTGTTGCAACTTATAACTGCTGGCATCTACAGTTGTTTATAGCCTCTGGAAAGAAAGCACTGCAGGTCAGTGATCGAGCCAGAACTCTAACCCCAGTCTCGGGTGCTATATTCATCAGACTACACTGCCTCTCTAATTTTTAGTCTCCTCTAAAAGCAGCACAGTGACCACTAGCACAACATTTGGACATGTGTTTATGATAGCAATTCAGAGGAAAACGGTACAATGAAAAATCATCAACACCAAAGAAAATTCAGGCTGCTGTAGAATCTGGACTTCTCCCATCCAAATACAGACCAGGTCCAATTCTCCTTAACTTGAGAAACCTGTTGAGGTCACAACACAACAGGGTTCAGTTGCACTTAACCTAAGGACTGCAGGTGATCTTTTATTTTGCTATGTATTCTTTTTAATAAGATCTGTGCTCCAAGGCCATTGTCTTGATTTGGCACATATAAAATATATTAATGTAACTGATATGTACTTTTATGAGATCAGTTTTCTATTGTAGTCTACCATTTTGTGCACTGAAAGTAAGTTTATTACTCTATAAGGAATTAATCTAACAGGACTCCAATATAATAGCAACTGATACATACGCAGTATGACCTAAACCAGCACACTAGCAAATGTCAAATGTAATCAGATATCTTCCATTGTTGTTTGCAATGCTGTTGTAGCTGTGTTGGTCCCAGGATATTAGAGAAACAAGGCAGATGAGGTAATATATCTTTTATTGGACCAACATCTGTTGGTAAAGGAGATAAGCTTTTGAGCTCTTCTTCAGCTCTTGAAGGTGCAACAGAACTTTTCTCTTTCACCAACAGAAGTTGGTCCAACAATAAATTTACCTCATCCACCTTGTCTCTCTAAATTTAATCAGAAGCAGATCTACCTTATAAAGATCACTTATCAGAAAAAGTGTCATCCTGCAAGAAGTTAGCTGTGTGAACTAAAATAAATCTGATATCTATCACAACTGTTGTGCTAATTTATTATTGTTTTTATTTGTGCAGGTTGGAGAAGAGTTATTTCAACCTAAATTTAATTCTCTATTTTAACAAGAAATAGGAACCCAGGATATTCCATAAACTTTTTGTTGTGATAGAGGTTTTATTTTTCTACTAGGTAAGCACTCACTATTTTTGATTTCTCTGTGTGCAGCATTTGTGAACATAACAAAGACTAAACAAGTATGCTTTAGAATGTTAGGAAACAAACTGCTGACTGCATGGTGAAGAAGTAATGATTTATAATATATGGATAGAGGCAATAACTGAATAGCAAGCTGTACTCAAAAAAGCCTTAACTCACAGATCTGACATCAGAAAGTCATAACCCATCGATTTGAAATCAGAATGATGGATTATGACTAAGAATATGTAGGCATGTCAGTTTCATGAGCATTCCGGGAATTGTAGTCCAAATTGTTTTACTGAGCTCATTTGAACAATTTCAGCCTTTTCCAATATAGCTGATGCACTAATATTTTTAAAAGTAAAAGTTTTGTTGGACCCATATATTATTTTTAAAAACCCAGAAAACACAAATATTGTAGGCCACTGTGAGTTGCATTGAATTTTTGTAAATTAAAGCTGGCCATCTATTGTTTTCTCTTCATAACAGCACTAAAAATCTAGTCAATTTTCAACACATACCTTTTATGTCAACAAGAATTTTTGTATTATTAAAATTTGGAGGTGAAAAATTCATGCTGCAAAGTGAAGGATTAATTGTAGTGATTTGAGACAGGCATAATGTGGAATGGCGCTGTGCAAGCAAGCTATTGCCAATGCATCTCAAGGCTTGTCTCCAAGGAACAGCAATGCACACTACAGGGGTATTATTTCTAAAGTGCACTAACATGTTGTGTTAACTGGGGCTGTGTAGACCCTGCTAGTAGTTTCGATTAAAAGCTCCTTAATGTGTTTTAGTGTAGTACTGTTTGAAACAATACTTCATTAAAGCGCATGAGGCAACTTTTAATGCACACCAGCAGGGTCTATACAGAGCAATTAATGCACAACCCATTACAGCTCCTCAATCATGCCTCTGTAAGTGTGCATTACCCCTCCGTGTAGACAAGCCCTTAATTTTGATCCCTAGCACTTCCACAGCTTCAGCCCAGGGCATTTCTTAGAGACTGCCATAAAGAAAGCATTTGAGCGGTATTGACATGTTCACAGAATATGGTTGGGGTCTTGTATAGACCAAACTCATTTTCTTTTGTGACAGACAATAGCTAGATCGGGAACTCTACTCTCATGTAGTAATAGGTTAATATATTAACCCCATATGCCATCTAGTCCCCTCAAAAGAGGGCATTTGACCTATACCTTCTTAATGAAAACAAGCATGGATTGGGCCATTACACCAAAATTCAGAAAGTTCAACAGATACTTATATTGGGCTTAGTGTACTTAGCTACATATCAGCATTTGACAGCAAGATCTGCTAAAAATTTCCCCATCATAAATCAATGCAATTATCTATAAGTGATCTAATGCTTCAGGGGAATTCAATAGCTCCAGATAGCTATTTGTCACAAAGTTTGTTCTTCCCTCAATAATTACCAAAAGCCAAAGGAAAATCCCACTTGAAATATAAATATATGGCCAAATATTTTCAGTTTGTGGATACATTAAAATGTAATTATTTACCTTCTAATAAACATTATCTTGCAGAAGTATTTCATCTGGACACAAGAACTGTAGTCAGGAGTTACAGGGCCCAGGACATAAAACAAGTCCCCTGCCTCCCCTCCATTTTTGTATTTTTGCACAAATTCCTGCCCTCCCCCCATCACATTGCTTTTCTCCCCATCCATTTTCTCCTCACCTAACCCCATTTCCTTCAATGTTTTTCAAAACCTTTACAGCTCTCTAACCAGTATAATTGTGCTAATTTTCTTTTGCATTCATATTTATCTTACTAGATGTTCCCAAGTGAGGTCACTCAGGAAGGGGCCACACTGCAGTCAGGTAACTGAGCTAGCGCATCTTTATAATGGGTAAAATCCTGGTTCTATCAACATCAACATGAATTTTACCACTGACATCACTAGGGCCAAGATTTCACCCAAAGAGCCCTGGGTCCCATGCTTAACCTAGTTTAAGGACAGTATACAGCCTGTGGGGCAATAGCTATTTTCATTTAAATCATGCATAGTTAGAAGGGCAAAAACAAGATATTGTTAATAAATTGTACAGAAACAAATTATTTTGGACAGCTAAATATAAAGTGGCTAATAATAATAATAACTGACATGTTACATAGTGCCTTTCATCCAGAGATCCTAAATCTTTCACAAGCTTTACAAAAAGAAATCACATCACTGGAATGCAGTCACCTCTTGAAAGGAAGCGTTTAAACACCAATCACAGTTAGCACTATACAGCAGATTCATATTTATAGATTCCAAAGTGATCATCTAGTCTGACCTCCTGTATAACACAGGCCATAGAACTTCCACAAAATAATCCCTAGAGCATATCTTTTTAGAAAAATATTCAACCTTGATTTATAAATGGTCAGTAATGGAGAATCCACTATGACCTTGGTAATCTGTTCCAATGATTAATTACCCTCATAGTTAAAAAATTACTTGATTTCCAGTCTGAATTTGTCTAGTTTCAATTTAAGAACATAAGAATGGCCATACTGTATCAAACCAATGATCCTTGTAACCTAGTAGTGAGTCTCAGACTGTAGCCAGTGCCAGATGTGTCAGAGGGAATGAACAGAACAGCGCAATTTTGAGTGATTTTCTACTCTGACTTCAAACTCTCGTGTATGCATCCAAGGATTACATTAACTCTGTTAGCCACAGCATCACACCAAGAGCTCATGGTCATCTGATAATCCACCAGACACCAAAACCCTTTTTCAGAGTCACTGCTTCCCAGGACATACTTCCAATTCTGTAATTATGGCCTACATTTAAGGCTAAGATTTTGTCTCGGATATTTTTAGTAAAAGTCAGATAGGTCATGGGCAATAAAAAAAAAAAAAAAAAAATCATGGAAGCCCATGACCTGTCCCTAACTTTTACTAAAAATATCCCTAACAAAACGGGGAGCCCAGCTGTAGGGTTCCTACACAGCCTACAGAGGTTGGGCAGCTGTGGGGGCTGCTACGAGCTCTGGGGGCCCCCACCCCCTGTGGGGACTTGGAGCTCCAGGGTGCCCCCGCCACCCATGGCAATTCTGAAAGACCCCTGGTGCCCACAGCAGCTCGGAATTCTGGGGGCCCTGCTGCCTGCGTTGGTATGGAGCTCCCAGGTCTCTGGCAGCCCGCATTGGCCAGGAGCTTTGCCCCTGCCACCTGTGGCGGCTTGGAGCTGCGGGGAGCCCCAACTGCCCGACGCGACCAGGAGCTGTGGCCCCGCCACCCACGGCAGCCAGGAACTGCGGTAGCTGAGAACTCCGGGGAGGCCCCAGTACCCGTGGGCACGGGGAGCTGTGGGGTCCCCCTGGAGGCAGGATATCCTACAGCTCCCGGCCTACAGGGCTGAATTCACAGAGGTTGCTAGAAGTCACAAATTCCACGAAAAAATCATAGCCTTACCTATAGTCTTTGTTCCTAGATGTATATATTTAGCCATATTAAAATGCATATTTGTTTACTGGAGCCTAGTTTACTAAATGATCCAAATCACTGTATCAGTGACCTGTCCCCTTCATTATTTACCACTCTTCCAAATTTTTGTGCCATCTTCAAACTATCAGTGATGATTTTTTCTTTCTTCGTTGGTAAAAATGTTGAAATAGGGTAGGGTCAAGAACCAATCTCTGCAGGACCCGACTAGAAGTACACATGCTCAATGAGGATTCCCAGTTTAATTACATTTTTGAGACCTATCAGTCAGCCAGTTTTTAATCCATTAAATATGAGCCATGTTAATTTTATTTAAAAAGATGGAGAGAGTGAATACTACCTCAACCAGTTGTATTTACAGAGGAATTACTCTAGGAAGGTTGTAATTACTCATTTGGAATATAGCAGGATGACATTGTGGTTAACACTTACTTTTGTGATTTGTGTCCTTGAGCTAATGATAAGTGTTCAGGACATCAGTTTTATATCTTCTCGAACAGATCCTGCCATGCAATCCCTACCACCACCAAATCACGGCATTGGTTCACTATTTATTTTGTCACCAATCATTTACTACAACACCTGAAGGTTTTTTTTGGAAAGTTTCCAACCAAGCATCAACCCATTTCAATCTTACCTAGCTACGAAATCTGATGAGACCATATCTAAAAAGAGTATAGCCGCTTAGGATTCCAAGATGAGGGGAGAGAGACAAGGATACCAGGCTTCCATCTCTCTGTTCCACCTCTTCTCAATCCCTTGAAGCACCCACCTTCTTTTCTGCTACTAGACTGGTTGTATCTTTTCCCTATCTTGACTGACACCACATGTTCATTTTGCATAGGTTACCAAACAGCTTCAGACTTCAATAACTTTCAATCACTACTCATCTGGGCTTGAACCAGTGACTTGAGGTGAAAGGTTCTAGATCAATATTAATCCCTTGAGTAATCCAGTCCCCTATGCTGGTCCAGTTTTATATACATCTCATGTATTATATAAACACTTATGCAAAACTACTGTTCTCTTTATTTTGTCATGGCACCACATTGCAGTGATAAAAGCTGAATTATAAAAATTGTGTGTGTTAGTGAAATATAAATCAAGCAAATGTTAAACCATTTCATCTATTTCAAAAGTTTTGAAATATTTAGTACAAAGGATTTAAATTGCACTTCTAGCCCGAAGGCTTGGAATGTGGAAGCCTGCCCGATTAATGTAATTAAAAGGACCACTTAGCTAAAAATTCATTAAAAAATTAAATAAATTTGGCCTTATTGTTTGATTCCAACTGGCAGTGTGGTTTGTAGCTAAAAATGTCCGCTGCTTTATACATAACAAATTGTTTTAGCACATCCCTTTTCCCTGCTGTGCATATGATTAAAGGAACAGAGGTTAAACACAGCCATAAAGAATTTGGTGAATTCTATTTTTGTTAACACTGGCATCCAGCTCTCCTGTCTCAGTTTTACAAGACTCTGGAAATATAGTAACTTCACTCTGAAGTTAGTTAAAAAGCCTACTTCTATTGCAAAAGTTATTTAAACATCTCAAAGTTTCCTGCTGTACTAATTTTGCACTGTCCTTGATCCAGTGCACCAATCAGCAGTCCCTCCCAGAATATAAGGAGTGATGGGGGAGGAAAAGAATGAAAACAAGTTGGCAAATGTACACAGACAAATATTTCATTCTGGCACTGTTCTGCTATAGAAAATATTGCAATAGCAGTATACTCCTCCTCCCTTGATCATGGATAATTAAAGCCAGTAAAAATAAGGGGGCAGGGAAAGAAAAAATCAGGGCTAAAATATTTTCAAAGGCATGAAAGTATTTAATTATGGCTCTGTTATTTAAATTTACTTGCCATTACTTGAAATTTACTTTAGTCTATCCAAGAAGAATTTAAATGCTACACATGTATACTAACAAATATAATTTTTACTATAAATTCTACTGCAACCTTCTTTTAATGTTGAAAACTAAACATCACAGTTACCTTAATTTAATGCTGATTTAATAGGGTTACTGTTTACTGAGCACCCCCTCATGGCCAGAGGTCACTTAGCTGCATCCTGCCTCTGTTTCTCCCCCCTTCAGGTTTCCTTAAGAACTGCACAAAGGCTTGTCTCTGGGTTACTATCACACCCGCCAGTGGCTGGCTGAATAACAGAAAAAGAACTTAATCTTCAGGGTCCCACAAGAAAACCCATAACAACCAAAAAGTCAATATTTAGTTCTGGTGTCTTCTTCTGTGCCAGTCTGTTTTCACAGCCCATCCTCCCAGCTCTTCCTAGCACTGGCCTCCAGGCCCAAACCCAGTCAGGGTTTCCCACAACAGCCTCCTGCTCACTGAGCTCCAGCCCCCAAATCCCCTTGGTTGTCAGGGTTTTCCTGTAGGAGCCTCTTCACTCCCCACAGTATCCTACGCTTCCCCGTCTCCATGCGGCTTCCTGATTATATTTATGGGGAAATCGTCTCCTCTCTCCCAGATATGCCTCCTTAGTAATCAGAGCTGGCTGGCCCCAGGCCTCCAAAACTTAAGGGGCAAGCCACTCTGTTACAGCTGGAAATAAACAATATAAATTAATAAAAAAATGTTTGGAATACGAGGTCTTCTTCAGGAATGATCTATAAAGATAAACTACTACACCACTTTCTCCTATCCTGAGCAAAAAGCTGCACTAGCATTTTGAGAGACTATAAACTAGGGATCTTTGCATTCTTGTGAGATCATCCTTGTGTTTAAATTATCTGTACGGATTCTAACATGGGGCCTGATTTTGCTACCTTTACTCACAATGTTAGTACAGTAATTTACTCTGCAAACAGCCACTGACATTGTTGGGGCTACTCATGGATAAGATACTAGTCAACATGAATGATGGTGGCACAGTTGGATCCTTGTTGAATACTCAACAGTTTTCCCAAATAGCTGCAATAGTGGGTGAAATTCATCCCTCCCCATACAAATCCTGTGTAATCTGGGCTTTGTGCAGCATGCTAAACCAGACAAAGGAAGATAGAATTCACGCAACCCACAGACAACCTGTGAGGCTGCAACCCAAACTCTGCACAGCCACTCTTCCTTCCTATGAGGAACAGCATGCAGGGGTTTGGGCCCACTGGGTCTCCAGAAGGCCCTCCAGAGTCTGGTTCCTCCCCCCACCATAAACTCTGTGACCCTTATTGGAGCTGCCTCAGAGACACCCTTAACTGATGCCCAGGAAGTGCAGCAGTCCTTTCCCCCCCTCCACCCAGCACAGTCTTATGTGGGTCCTTTGCACCTGGGTAAATGTCACACCATATGATGTGTTTTGTTAATATTCACACTAATCTATCTGTGCTCACACCCACAACATGTGGGAAGAGTACAGGGGGAATTAGGAAAAAAAAATTCACTTGTCCTGTACAAATTGATCTTGGAGGCACCATCATGGTCAAGCAATTCCTGGGTTTCCAAATTTCATTGTTTATTAGCAAATTGGTGAGAGCAGGTTTTTTAAAAAAATGACCTTTATTAGAAAGTGGGTGGAAAGCAGCTCATTTCACATAGTCTGCTGAACAATTACTCCAAATTCAAAATGGTGACTAAGCAGAGAAAAACCCTATAATCTCATTACTAATTCTCTGAGCAAACCAGTTTCCCCCATTTTATTATATTTGATACGCTATGTCTTAGGGACTGTATTTCTTGTACAATCCTTCTGAAATCTTTTCTCCAAATAAGTTGCATCATTCCAGACTTAAATTTTATTCTGATGTGTTCGTTTCATATGTATTAGTTTATTTAATGTACACTATACTATGAAGGAGAAAAATAATCTACAAAAAGACAAATTCTCATTTTCTCTTGCGCTAGTCAAACACCAAGACTCAGTCTGTCAGACTTCTAAGCTTGTCTAATGTCTGTCATCTGTGTCTTAAATTAATAAAGTTTATCCATGGTGTATGATTTTTCTGTTGCTCTGATATTCAATATATACAATAATTTGTCATTTAAATTCACAGAAAAATATGCTAAAGTAGCTATGTGTTTTCATTGTCAGTTTTAGAGGCTATGAACTTTATGACTGACATCAAAGCCCTGTTTTGTCCCCCAACTCATTACATAGCTCTAGCAATGCTTGGGCTGACCAATTACTTCTAGTACTTTGATTGTGTACCCTTTTTCCTTTATTACTTACCATTTAATTTAGGTTTGATCAGAATAAGGAGAGCCTATTAAATATAGGGCCATAAAAATACCATTAATAATAGTAGGAATTTGAGTTACACCAGCAGAAGCTAGGAAATGCAGAGATAAGACTAAGATTCTGTTTTTAACCTCTCTCATTGGGTTTTGCTATTTCAGGGCATCAATGAAAAGGGGATTATTTTACATTTCAGTAGTAATTCAGATAGTTTTGTTTGCAAGTGCAGCAGAAAAGGACAAAAGGTAAAATCCTTTTGGGAACTATTCTCATGAGTAGTGTGAACAGGATTTGCCTCAGAGCTCCCATTCTCAGAGAGACTGGAATGTAATTATGTTTTTAGAATTCCCACATGAGGGCACTATAGTGCACCTCTGGTAAGAGTTTAAAAAAATAAAAGGCAAAAAAAAAAAAAAAAGAGCAACCTTGCCTCCAGCCATCAGTTCCTTTTAATCTGGGTCAGCAGGGACAATAGTAATACTAAAAAAAAATACATATATATAATTTCCAAAAACAAGAATGGGTCAGAGTAGAACTACATTAAATGCTTCCTTTGAAGTTACATCATTACAGGTAATTTAGCATTTTTCCAAAGGTAAACCTTCAACTAATTCCTAACTCGTGGAGAATACAAAAGCTAGCAAAATTTGTTAGAACAAAGAAGGATCATTAAGGGGCCTGAATGTATAACAGATAAAAATTAAAATGATAAATGGACATCATGAATACTAAAGGAATTCTATGTGAGAAAAAATAAGTGAGAGTATTCGGCAGATATTCAAAGAACTATAAGAAGAATTAAGAAGTTACCCTTTCACCCTAGCTCCCCCTTTTTTTTTAAATGAAACAAGAGGCAAAGCTTAATTAATATGGAGTCTAAGTACATTTTCAATGGTGCACGTCAACATCTCCCAAGCCTGTATCCACAACACGTAAAATGCATTAAATGGCTTAAAGTCTGAGTCTATGAGACACAGTCATGAATTCCAACAGCCCAGTGTCCAAAACTGCTGGAAGTTTTGCCAATCCAAAATTCAGCATAGAATGCTTTCAACATTCTAACAACATTTGGATTATCTTACCTCAATGGAAGTAGAATACTGTGTACTCTATACATCTATTGCTTAAGAATTATGCTATTACCTTATACTATGCAGTTCAAAAAGAAATTCCCATGCTGTATTTGCAACCCGCATTCAAATACACCACTGACCCACTACCATGGTATGCAGCAGGCAGTGCTCTTTGGGCAGAACAGAAAGCCAATGAAACTCTTGACACCTACAGGATATATCTGAAGTGGTGGAAATAGGACACTTGTATATAAATAGCGTAAAAAACGTGGGCCCTAAAATGTGTGTTTTAAAAGTGTCAACATCATCTCCTACGGCATATTTTCTCAGTATTATATGGGGGGCTTAGTGCAGAATCTGCCACAAAAGGTCAGCAGGACTAGCATGAAACACAACACTGAATATTACAGGATAAATGTTACTAGAATTTAAATGGGCACATTCAGGACAGGATGTGGTCCAATCTTTGGCCCAACACCATCCATGGCATGGAACCTCCAGAAGCTGTGCAGGCTATCTAGGCTCTGCAGTCACAAAAAAAGCAGATCTTGAGTGCAAAAGCAGCTTCAAGGAGTCCACATAATGCTTATACAGCCACTCAACACCTCCCCATCCCAGGGTCACAGTAAAAGATTCTATCCATTGATGTATACAAGGGCATCAAGCACTAGGGAATGGTGTAAGGGGAGACATTGAATGACGTTCCAGTGGGTAAGAAGATTCCTACCTAGTGAGTAATAAGTCAGTTGAGGACAGACTGAATAGAATTACTAGGCTGAACTGTATATGCCCACAGTACTATGGGAAACTGAAAAAGGATAAATCAGGAGAATAATCTCTTTGCTACTTTAAGTGTATTCTGACAACACTGGAGTTCAAGGATCCAAGAGCTGTCTTCTTTTCAGCCTGCCTTCAAAGACCCAACTTTCATCTTCCTTTAATCTATTACATGCCACTTTCATGAGTGCGGTAGTTGTGATCACACTACAAGCTCTGAGATTTTGCAAGCAGTCCTGTAAACCTAAGAGAAATGCCCAAAGCCAGAAATTAGGCAGGTTTGCTGACAGTTCCGAAATGGACCTCAGCTAAGACCAAGCCAGGCCCAATGGGCTGATATAACTCAACCTCCATGGCAATGGCGGAGAGGTTTGGGGCAAGAATAGAGAGTCCAAAAGCCACAGTTCACTATCACCACCTCCCTGAAAAATCAGTTTTTTCCTCAACAATGACAGAGAATAAGAATCTGGACCCAGTCCTTTCCCTTCCCATCAAAAGAGCTGCTCTTGAGTTACTACAGCTCTAAGGTTGGAATACTTCCCATGTTCTTCTTGGCCACTCACTCTGTTTGGGGATGTGCATAGGGCAGAGAGATCATGTATATGAATTTTTCTCCTTGGGCAGACTGGCAGCTCCCTGTTGTATTAATGGTACAGGTTCCCTCTTCTTTGCACACCAGGTGCACAGTGCATTCAGACGGCCTATCTGGATTTATGTGCCTCGATCTTTTGATATATGGGGCCTGTGACTGAGCACTATTGGTGAAAGTCCCTCTCATACAGACAGTCCATACAAAAATTATGCACTATTTATGACCCATTTTTAAACCATTTAGTTTAAATGGTTAAGTGGGACTCAAATGGTGTATAAACAACATTGCACAGGTACATTTTGGCAGGTTGATTAATTTAATTAAACACAGAAAGTGAAATATTTGAAGTTCAAAACTCCAGATAAAGCAGTTGCTTTCTTAATTTTCCATATACATAACTAGACCTTTAAAAAGTCTACATATCTGTAAATTGGTAAAAAATGCAATCCAATACAAAGAATTGCCATTTTCAAGCTTAGCTAAAATATCAATTAAGTTGAAAGAAGCTACCCACTTTTTTCCCTCTAAACAAAATTACATGAAATAATTTGAAAAGTTCACAATTAGAATATCATCAAAAATGCCCTCTGCACAAACAGAATACGTAAATTATAACAAAGATGGAAAAGTCGATCCCTATTCAGAGCTCACTGCCCTATCGATAAAATTCATCTCCCCAGTGAGAGAAAGAATAATGTATCCCTCTAAAGCAACATTTTAAACATGGTTAGGTGAAGTGGATTTGAAATTTGTTCAGGATTCTTGCATTGTAAAAAAAAGTTTCCTTTGTCTTTTTATGTTTTGATTAGTGAGTTTAAAGACTTGCCAACAATCTAGATTGTTAACAGACCACAACTGTTTAACTTTGAAGACTCTTACTTTTAAGATAAATTTTATATATCACACACACACTCATATTTATTATCTTTTTATTGAAATTTAAACTATTTTCATTGCTAAGGTTTATGTATAAATACAAGTTACTGCACATATCAACTGAACACACCATACAAAATTCAAGTATGACAACTATTTAAATCATGTTATGAGTTTTGATGAGGTTACAAACAAGATATATATATCAATTAAATGCTTAAAAATTGTAGATCCAATGTTAGGTAGAGATATTCTCCATTGTAACATATGACCACATATAACCACATATAAATATTAAGGTGAAATTTAGAGGACACATTGAACTTTCTGGAGCATTTTAAGAGTTTTTGCTACCCTATCTTTATTACTGAGATCTTATTATTATTGTAAATATGAAGAATCTGTTAACTCTTCTTCATAGCTAAATGGATAAAGGTTGTTAGAGATGAAAATATATGCACAGGCTAAAAACCATTTATCGTTAAAAAACAATATTGTCTTAGTGAAGAAGGTCTCTATTCGCAACAAACTCACGATGAGATTTCAAGATGGCTGTGTAAACATGTCATATGGATATTCACATGTGAAGATGCATTTGCATGAGTAACCACAACACTTTCCTGTTCCAGAAATATTTTTGTGAACACAATTTTTGTTGCACAAATTCACATGAAAAGCAAGTAAATGGGAGTCACAAAAGCTGCTACACAAATTCATGACTTCCATTAAAACAAATGTTCATGAATCTTTGTGTGCAATAATTGCCTAGGTATAATTACCAATTAGCAACAACTGTGGTGGTGATATCTGCAATGTGCACACTTGGCCTTGCAGACTGGACTGTAACCACCAAATGATATCACACTGGATGCCAAATAGCAAGCAGATGGTATCAACTGTCAATCACTAAACAACTTGGGCTGAATTTAAACTGGTGACCTAAATGTGAACGACTATATCCCCCTGAACAATTTGTTCATCCATGCTGTCCTTGCTGAGGCATTTTAACTAAATACTGATGTCAGTCTAGATTCAAATAAGATGTTTCTTGACAGATTCCTCACCATTTCCAATTTTACTTTTTTATTTTTTTAAGAGCTGGTTGGAAAAATTTTGACAAAACATTTTTGTCAGAATTTGCTGATTCATCCAAAGTGAAATGTTTCACAGAAATGGTTCTATTTTCATGACATTCTGTTCGAAACCAGGCAGATTTTGAAACCTGTCTGGTTGCCTCATAGCTCATCTGCTTGCCTCTTCAGCAGGCAGGCTAGTGGGGAGCCAAGAACCTGGAAGCTGCGTTTCCCACCTCTTCCTGAATGGGTCACTGTATTTTGGGGGCATTTTTGTTGTTTTACTTGACTAGTGTATGAAAAATAATTAGTGGGGGGTGGAGCACCTCCGCAAAAGATAATTACTGTCCCCCGCGCAGCTCTATTTAATTATAGAACTAGTCAAAAAAGCCATTAAGAATGCCGAAGGACACAAAGTAACCCATTCAGAAACACTAGAGAAGCAAACAAAATTCATATCCAATCACTTTACCTCGAGCTACTTAGCTTCACCATTGGAAAGGTCTCCTGGTCAATAAAGTACTGCTAAGCTTGTGACGGGCTTACACTAAACTCAACACTACTTCTCTGTCAGTAACTCAATAACTTTTAAATGCCGCATTTGACCAATTCCAAAATTTCAGGGAATATTTTAGGCATCAATGGCCGGAACCCATACTGATTTGGAGAAAAGTTAGAAAACTGGAAGGGTGACAGTGGACACATGAAACTCCTCCTACCTCTTTAACACAGCCATAGCCTCAAGCACCTTTGCAATTATATATAGATCAATTAACCAGTTGATGTCGGCCATTAACACCTTCCAGCATAACACTACCTTTATAACAATCACTGCTTCTCCTTCCAATAGAGGTTAACATGCTGACACATTGAATGATTTCTCTCTCAGACAGAAAAAATAATAATCGGCGGGGGGAGGGAGGGACAGAGAAGAGGAAATGGTAAGAAGGGGAAAAGCAGTGTGTGCACACAGCCCCAGCATGGGGGTGAGGGAGAATGGGAAACCCTAGAATAGGAGGAAGGGGGCACAAAGAACCCTTGGTATGGGAGACAGAGAATGGGGACCACAGTGATGGAGGCGGGGGGAGCACAGAACCCCTGGCGTGGCAGGGAAGGAGGGAATGTGGGGCACACAGTACCTCTGGTGGGGGAGAGATTGGGATATCCTGATATGGGAAGAAGGAGGGAAGGATGGGAAAAAGCGGAATGAGATGCATACAGATCCCCCGCCATGATGGAGGGGGAACACAGAACCTCCTGATGAGGAGAGATTGGAGGAATCTGACAACAGGGAAGGGGGGGCACACAGAGCCCCTACCTGGGAGGGAAGAGGGGTAGAGGCGCACACACAGATCCTGCCATGGAAGGGAATGAAGGGCCTGGGGGAAGGTGGGATGAGTGTATATAAGGAGCTGCTGGTATGGGGGAGAAGAGGAGACCCTGGTATGGGAGACCCTGGATGGGGGGCACACAGAGACCATAGCAGAGAGGTGGTTAGCAGGTTGTAGGGAGTACTTGAAAAACAAGGGGTGGCAAACAGGGTGTCTGTGGTGGAGAATGGAGGAATGCAAGGATACGCAGAACGTACAAGAAGCTCGGCTTACACAAGCTACAAAGTGTGCAACCTCCTAGCTTTAAACAATCATAGTAGTACAGTAAAACTACTGAATGTACTTTCTTCAATTTGCTTTGATGTTTTGGCTGAAGTGATACCTACAAAACAAAGCCAAGTAAAAGACATTAACATTTAAAGAAAGACAGCAAGCTTTGAAAAGTGTGCATTTAACTAGCTAATCACTGTGCCGCTAACTGTGAACCTAAGGGCAGGTCAACGCTGTCTGGTAGGTTCAGACTACGGAGGTGCGAATAACAGTGTGCTTCCAAGTGCTGTGCTGTAACTCCCCTGTGTGGATGCTGCGGGTGAAACTTAAAGGTTCCTACTGCACATTGATGTAGTCCTGTTTGAAGGGGACTACGTTAATGCAAACTAGGAACCTTTTCATTCATGCCCACAGCATCCATGCACGGGAGTTACAGTGCAGCACTTTGGTGTGCACTGCTATTCAAACTCCAGGACTCCAAACTGTGGGGCAGTGCAGACAGGTCCTATATGCTTAAGGAAATTTTCTAATATACATGTTTAGTGTGTAAATGTGTGCAAATGTTCAGTTCAAAATGTCAGAATTCATTAATCAAAACCATTTCTCACCCCAATCAAGGGCACTAGTTCTATGATGATTATGTCAATATCAAGTTTCAAACTTCAGCTCTTTTAGAGTAGCCTTGTCTAAAAGAGTTGTAGTAGAAGTTTTTACAATATAAAAGGCATATTCCCCTTCCCTGCACTCAAACATAGAAAAGATACTGTTCAAACTTTTTTTTTTTTTTTTAAATCACATTTGGGTAGAGAGCAACCTTAGATAAATTCAGCCCCAAAAGCTTAATTTTTCTGAAAGCTAGGAGCACACAGAAAAAGGACATTATAATGGAAATTGTTCTGAAACTCTAACTGTACTGGGTGATATCTAGCAACTGCTATAATATTGAATGTTCACTGCCATTAAATTTAATCTTAAATATTGTTATTGCAACCTGACCCACTATGACATCTTTAAAGAAAATGATATCGTATAGTACTACTTCAAGAAGTGAAATTTAGCTAGTCTTCGGGACCATAAAATAGCAGATTACTCCATCATGCTGGCTAGAGCAACTAGGAATAAAACTAGATTTACCAACCACATTATTTTTGTTAGGAAATGTTTCAAAGCAGACATCATCCCAAAAGACTTTAGACTCATTCCATCCAAATATACACTACGGAGAGCAACAACATGTACTGTGTAAAGTACAATTTGTAAACGTTGTGGAAAAATATTACAAGACATGCTGTAATATATCATCCTATCGAAGTAAAATAAATTAACTGAAGACAGAAATAGAAAATAATAAAAACTTCTATGCAATTCATGTATTAACAATTTAAATCTTTATGAGATCTGACATGTGTTAATGGGAACTACTCCACTCAATCCCTGTATATCAAGATTTAGTCTGGTACCCCACTTGCTCTCTCTGAATTTGCAGGCTAATATAAGTACATTAAATCACAAACCCAGATAGCGAAATCTCTGGACTTGGTATGGGGAAAACAACACCTTAACGAAAATCTTGAAGTTAAAGGAGGTAGGTTAGTGTAAGTTTTGTATTTGCACACCTAGGCTCTGATACTGCAATGAGCTCTGTAGAGCACAACAATCTGCCCCATAAGTTCTTACTGCAGAATTGGGAAACTACTTCGTAAATAATTTATTTAGCAATTGCATGTACAAATCCGGTATCTGCATGACCAAATGTAATTTTGTATATACAATTGTACATACAAATTAAACTCATATTTACATGCCAAAAACTTTTAAATATCAAGTCCAGAAAATTCATAGTGCTGCCATTTTAACATTGTGTTCATTGACATCAATGGAGCTATGCTGATTTGCCTCAGACAAGGATCTGACCCATTTTCTTATTAGAGCCTCTTTCTATACCCAAAGGGGGAAGCTACCATACAACAAGAACACTGTTTATAAGGGGAACATCCATATACTGGTTAAAAACAAAAACTGAAGGCATTTACACAATTATCCTGTAAATTTATACCCCTCTGTAATTCTTATAGTGTCATGTTTATCAAAAAACATACATGAATATCCTATTTTTCAGTCTTTGTAGAACTGGAGCGAAGGAGAAGTAATGGGGTTGACAATTGGACAGGCAAGTCTAAAGTCACCAAACTTGGTTATATGCATGCTGTGTGTTTTATTACCTCACCAGACATACCATTCATCTCTCTTTCAGTTTTGACCTTTTATTCCTAATCAACATAAGCACCTAAGCCAATATTATTCAAAATACTTTAGCTGAAGTGAAAATATAGAACAAAAACATATTATGATCAGTGTTTTTTAAATAAACCACCAAATGCAGTCTGCCCTTTAAAGAGTTAAAGTGTTGGTTCTATTATGCTTTTTTCATAAAACTACAGTATATTATAATATTAGTTGGACCATGCGGGACCACTAATTATGAGTTGTATTTATGTAACTGAAATTATGTTAATTGGCATGACCAGTGATAATGTATGAATAATTTAACCTCCTTGATTCATTTTCCATTTCTAGCCTGATTGGTTCTACACAAGAAGTAACATGGTCACTTAGCAATAACTGCAGTGAAAGATCAGAAATGAAATCTGACTGAGAATACTGTACAATTGTTTGCATTAGAGAAAAATAAACTTTAGTACTTATATAATCCATTGCTCAAAGTTTCTTCTGGGAATTACATGGTCCAATTTCCCTAAAGGATCTCTGTTATAAAATTCTCTCAGTTCTGACTTGTTGTAATGATGTCTCTTTTGAGGAAGCATGTGTTGGGATTAGAACTCTAGACTTTTAGTCAGGCGATATGGGTACTGTTCCCAACTCTGACATGGTGTGTAACCTGAAGCAAGTCACTTATCTGATTTATTTCAGTTTCTACATTTGTAAAATGGAGATAACGGTAACTGTCAAGGCTGGATCCCCACTTTGAACTTTAGGGTACAAATGTAGGGGCCTGCATGAAAACTTCTAAGCTTAACTACCAGCTTAGCTCTGGTTCGGCTGCCACCATTTCAATGGATTCCATTCCTGGGAAACCTTGAAAAACCTTCACCAAATCCCTGGTGAAAACAGATCCAACCCCCCTGGGATCTACAACCAGGAGAAATTAACCATCCCCCCTCCTTCCTCCACCAACTCCTGGTGAATCAAGATCCAAACCCCTTGGATCTTAAAACAAGGAAAAATCAATCAGGTTCTTAAAAAGAAGGCTTTTAATTAAAGAAAAAGGTAAAAATCATCTCTGTAAAATCAGTATGGAAATTAACCTTACAGGGTAATCAAACTTAAAGAGCTCAGAGGACTCCCCTCTAGTCTCAGGTTCAAAGTACAGCAAACAAAGAAACACTCTAGTAAAAGGTACATTTACAAGTTGAGAAAACAAAGGAAAACTAACACGCCTTGCCTGGCTATTTACTTACAAGTTTGAAATAGGAGAGACTTGTTTAGAAAGATGTGGAGAACCTGGATTGATGTCTGGTCCCTCTCAGTTCCGAGAACGAACACACTCCCAAACAAAGAACACAAACAACAGCCTTCCCCCCCCCCCAAGATTTGAAAGTATCTTGTCCCCTTATTGGTCCTTTAGGTCAGATGCCAGCCAGGTTACCTGAGCTTCTTAACCCTTTACAGGGAAAAGGATTTTGGAGTCTCTGGCCAGGAGGGGTTTTATAGTACTGTACACAGGACAGCTGTTACCCTTCCCTTTATAGTTATGACAGTAACTAATCCATATCCCCAGAGCCATGTCATGGTTATGAGCATTGTGCACACCATCACCATTCAGAACCTTGCAGTAGCTATAAGGACAGAACCTAGATCCTCTAGCTCCAAAAGAAGAGACCCTTCCCACTTGAGCTAAAAGAGGATTTCCATCAGCTGCTAGCAGCAGAGGGCTTATAAAACAAAACCGAGACCACCTGATTCTATCCAATTGAGGCTAGTGGTGCATATGTTTTAGTGATTCCCCCATTTTGGAGAGAACACTTATGTGGATGGGAGAGCTTTAGACCGCTTGCCCTTTTCCGCATCTGTCACAACTGTTCAGTAAGGAAATTGTTTTAGCCCCAAATACCAAACTCAAGCTCAGACTGGATACTAAAAAGAGATCTAGGGCAGATATCGGTATTAGCATTGCTGGAAACAGAGCTCATTACTGAGCACGGGTATGGGGCATCTCCACCAGGAGGGCTTGTACTCCTTCTATGGGGGATGAGCTTTGAGTTGGGCTCTTGTTGTTAGAGGTACCACAGCCCAATAGGCTTGAAGCATGACTGTGCCTGTAGGCAATATTAATGGAGGCAGACAGACTACTTGGTTGTTTAAGGGACATGGGGACTAGGTAATGCTTTGCTTTCCAGATAAAATCTGGAAATAAAATCATGTTGAAAGCAGAGACCTTCGGTCATATAATGGGCCTGATTCCCATCACAGGACATGTGCTCGCAAATACTTAGATATTTGCATTTAGAAAAAATTACTTTATTGAATAGCTGGAAAGCTTTAAACTATAACTTATTAGAGTAAGTGCAAGAAAACAAAGAAAACAATATATAACTGTCAATATTTATTAAGCACTGAAGTGTGGTCGGAGCTGTACAATACAAAGAGGATCACATAAGTGCTGCCACAGGGCCTTACAGTCTAAAAGAGACAGACAGGCAGGCACATAATATACCAGATGATCGGAGGAAGTTCCAAGTTCAAAACTGGTACAAATTTTTGTTGTGGTGAAATTTTTGTAAATTAGATTTGTTGCTATGGAGGATCATCACTGGAATGTTTCACACCATAAGTTTATTTTAAGGAGGGATTTGAATGTCACAGGATAATTGTGTCCTGATGCTAGATAAATGCCAAGGCAAATTGGGTGACATTCATTCATGACAGTGTTCTTTTCCAGTGTTTTTATCCCTACTGCACCAAATGATTAATAAGGAAGATGGTGTCATTTTGGCTGGTAGACATTGGTTTAGTTGACATTTATTCACAGTTCCATTACTGAAAAGCTGCATTCTGACTCAGAAAATTGATTTTAGCCATTCAGAAATGAGCTTTACATAAAAACAATTTTAAAAGATCTTCAATTAATTTATAATACACTAAAAATGTAATATACCTCATAAATTACAAAATGTATGGGTGAAACGATTTCTTAACTGAAGCTTCACTTTTTAAAAATAATTTTGCCAGTATGCAAGTGTTAGCCAACCATTCACCTGATTAGCTAACACTGAAAAATAAAACAACATTAAGACAGAGGGTGAAATCCTGATTCCATTGAAGTTAACGGGAGTTTTGCCAGTGACTTCAGTGGAGCCAGGATTCAGCTCAGTCAATGTATGATAACATGCCCTGTTGCACTGTTACAGGTAAAATGTAGTATTCTCTAAAATGCTAATGACTGCTTCAAGAAACAAACCTTTCATATGTTTTATTAAGCCAGTCAGAAGAAACATGGAAGAAATTGGATAGTACCATTTGTAAACACAAACTGCCAGCTTCAAGCATAAAGGAAAAATACTGAACATTTTTTTCCCTTTAATTTATTTCCATTAATATTTATAAGCTAAAATTCAACCTTTTTTTAGCAAAACAACTGATTGCCTCCTCTCATAAAATAAAAGCATAAACCCTTTTCAATCTAGTGTGAAACATATCCTCAATTAGTAGAGTCAAGCAGAAATAAACAGATGAACCTGAACATTTGATTAAAGGCTAAATCTTGAGACAATGCATTTTTGATAAATGTGTCCATGCACAATAATAAAAATTAAGATATATGTGACAAAGTTTATCAACACAATTACCTGTTACCTGAGTGTCTTAGAAGTCTTGCATGTCTAATTAAAATGTTCCTATACAATCAATATAATTATCTATTGATAGCTGCCACTAAAAATAATGGGCCTAGGTATACTAGAACTCTGGTCACCATGGAGTTACTGTACGTAACCTTTTGTGATTTGAGTACTGATTTTAAAGTGGAGTCATGCATTATCTAATTAAAATCCTGAAGATTATTATAAATACTGTACATGAAGATATTTTTAACTCAACAGATTTAACATTATAACCAAGAAAACCACATTTTTCTAAACCCATAACTCATTTTGGAGACCTATATCACCATATTTAACTTTTATTCTTTAATCTGCTATTCTGTATTGTTAACACCTGAGCAATTTTGACAAAGTTACTTTGAGCTTTATAAAACAGATGTCACAGGGCTGCATTAAATAATTCTGCTTAATCAGT
Organism: Trachemys scripta elegans; assembly: GCF_013100865.1. Classification (NCBI taxonomy): domain Eukaryota; kingdom Metazoa; phylum Chordata; order Testudines; family Emydidae; genus Trachemys; species Trachemys scripta. The sequence goes on along the minus strand of NC_048304.1, from coordinate 78,435,563 downwards.
TCTATTCATATAAATTACTTACCTCATCGCCTATTACAAGTTCTTCCCTGGGATTGTGGAAAAGATATTCATATAGTTTATAGTGTTGAAATAAACTGAAAAAGAAAAGAAAATGTAGCTCCAGCACAACCATAAATCTTTGGAAAGGAAGTATTCTAAACACATTTGTTACCCTAGGAGTTATTCTCTAGGTCAAGGTGATGGATACCTGAGCACTAATAAGAAGAGACACTTGTTAAGCTCTAATTCTAGCTACAAAATGTAAACCATTTCAGGTATTACAAGATTCATATCAGTTATAATAAACTCAGTATGACACTTGAGATATCAGCCCTACCAGTGTGAAACTGAATTTTGGGGCTTAATATTCTGCTCTGAAAAATGACTCAAAAGTTAATTGTTACAAGGGCATAATTTGACCTGCAGGGTCTTTATTATTGGTGATGGTGTGTAGAGTAGATGGGAGTAGAAAATGAAGCCAACTGGACTTTCACTTTGTGTAGAGCACAAATTACTGCCCAGCATCTCAACCTCCCACTCCATTTCCAAGCCAGGAACGAAGAGGTTAGCAAAGATAGTCTCTTAAGGCCATCTTTCAATTGTTAATACCTTAGTTTTCTCTCATTCAGGCTTTAGGCCAAGGCAATGATATTGAGAGAGCATTTGATCTACAGTATCTGCCATTCCATTTACAGTACATTTTGTCTGCAATACTTCAGCTGATTCCTGCCATGTCCTGGTAGTGAGATATACGCCTGTGTTTACACAGGCCTCATAATTTATCTGAAACTAATTCAGATAATTTTGACCTTCAGATGACTCTGACCCTCCCCACCTCCTTTGCCATTTTTGGTAACATTTTAGTGTGGATCATTTGTAAACGCCAAAAGCAGAGGTGAAAGTAAGCCGGTGCGCCATACCAGGGCGGATCGGCTTCCCTGGCAGCAATTTAAAGGGCCTGGGGCCCCCAGCAGCAGCTGGAGCCCAGGGCCCTTTAAATTGCCACCAGAGCCCTGCTGCTGGAGCCCTGGGGAAGAGGTGGCAGGGCTCGGGGGGCAATTTAAAAGGCCCGGGGCGCCTGCCGCAGCTACCGCCCCAGGTCCTTTAAATCATCCCCAGAGCCCTGGGGTAGTGGCAGCGGGGGTCCAGTGGCTATTTAAAGGGTCCGGGGCTCCGGTAGCTACTATTGCTCAGGCCCTTTAAATTGTCCCTGGAGCCTGCCGGAGCCCTGGGGTAGCGGCAGCGGGGGTTAGGCGGCAATTTAAAGGGCCCAGGGCTCGTCCAACGCTACAACCCCAGGCCCTTTAAGATAAACAAGGTATTTAACTTGTTAGTCACATGTCTTTTGGCCGGGCGAAAGTAACTTAAAGGACTTACCGGTACTCCAGAGTCCTAGGGGGGAGGCGGGGAAGATGGGAACTCAACCAGAAGAGGCGTGGCTTCCGCTGGAAGAGGTGGGGCCTTTAAATCCCTGGGGTAGCAGCTGCAGCCGGGGGCTCAGATGGCAATTTAAAGGGCCCGGGGCTCCCACTGCTGCTACCCTCAGGGGCCCTTTAAATTGCCACCTGAGCCCTGCTGCTGGAGCCCTGGGGTGGTAGCGGCGGCGGGGCTCTGGCTGTGATTTAAAGGGCCAGGGGCTCCTGGCTGCTGCTAGTGCAGCGAAGCCCCGGTCCCTTTAAAGCTCTGCCAGAGGCCGGGGCCCCGGGGTAGTGGCGGCAGCTAGGAGCCCCCTCCGATGGTGATTTAAAGTGCCCCAGGCTCCGCTGCGGTAGTGGCAGCTGGAGCCCCAGGCCCTTTAAATGACCCACCGGGGCTCCCAGCCCCGTCTGTAGCTGGTAGCTCGGGGGTTGATTTAAAGGGCCCGGGGCTCCCTGCTGCTGCTACCACCACAGCTCCAGCCCCTTTAAATCCTGATTTAAAGCGCCTGGGAATTTAAAGGCCCCACCTCTTCTGGCGGAAGCCCGCCTCTTCAGGTTGAGTTCCCATTCCCACCACCACCACCAGGACTCTGGAGTACCGGTAAGTCCTTTAAGTTACTTTCACCCCGGCCAAAAGACATGTGACTAATAAGTTAAATACCTTGTTTGTCTTATTAGCCATTAGTTTTAGACCTTTTTATTTTATGTATTTACTGAAAGTGCCCAGAAAGGAGCCAGACTTGACAGTGCTGAACAATCAAATCCTCTCTTTATACTCACAAAATATTTCATGGTTTATTGTAGTGGATTGTGTCTTATGTATATGACATTTTATTTATTAATGATTATGATGATTTTGGAAGTTCTGAATTCATTCCTTAATGGAACTATTTTTAACCTAGCACCCATAATCCTATGTTAAGGACAAAAATTCTCTTTCTTCTAAGAGATATAAATTTAATGTGCTTGTCTTTGTTTCTCTTGTTACGAATGCTGATTTTTTGGGGGGAAGGGGACCAATGCTATTAACAATTGCACACATGATTAATTTTACTCATGTAACTATTTAAAGGATAGGAGCTTTTATGATGTCATGTAAGCAAGTGAAGGTGATTAAGACTGACATATTTTCCTAGATCAACTGTTTCCTGAAAGGAACTGGCAAGAGATAAGTTGATGTGTATTTGCGAAGGGAAACAAAATGAAAAAGAGGATAACAGTCATCTTTCACCAAACCTGAAAGCTGCTGAACAGTTTGTGCCAATATTGCTAAGCATTCGTCCCTATTTCCTTTATACATCTCAGGGGTTCATAACTCAACTGTAAAAATTTGATCTGAACTGAAACATAACATATTCCCTTTGAGGAGAAAAGAGCTACATACCTACAATTTAAAAATTAAACAAGTAAAAGAAAGATATGAAAATACATTAAGTAAAAATGTAACAAAAATTAGTTATTTTTGTGTTTGTATAATTTGAAAATGACTTCAAAGCTTAAATTTACCAATTTATTTTTTATTTATTAAAAAAATATGTAAGCAGCTGAAATAATGGTGTGCTTTAGTGTATGTATATATATTTTGCTCAGCAATTTATGAAGGATTTTTAATATTCATGTTCACCCTTGATTAACACCCAGATTAGTTGTTAGCCGGATTAATATTCCACTGGTAAAGTTATAGGGCATGATCCTACACCCACTGAAGTTAAGATTTCAATGGAAGTAAGACTAGTTCTATGGTCTCGTAGGTCAAAACACTACAAACTACATGGACCTGATCAGTCTAAATACATAGTTACCCAAATGCCATTGTGATCTTTCAATGAAAGAACCTCTGTTCCATGAAAACATATGAAAGTTTTAGAAGGAAAAAAAAGGTAAAAAGTTAAGATGACATTCATAAATACCAAGACATCTTTTATTTTAGGGTTAGATCATGACATTTTGATCTAGTCCAAAGCAAGGGGCAGTTCATTTTTGCACTTTGCCTGGAGTACTCTGGGAGTGAGATTTTCAGAATCCCCCACCTCGTCTCCCCACTGCTCAAGACAGGGAGTGTGCTGCAAAGGTGTATACCTAGTGCAGTGTATGCTCCTCAGTGTGCTGGAGGTATTAGTCTCCACTACCTCTCATCCCTTTTTGCCCACCTGCAAAAGCAGGGGATAAAGTGGCTCTGTGGCGCATGCCACCTGCCATGTGCTGGAAACAAATGGTATGGTATACTGAGTGTCTTACATCCCCTTACTCTCTTGCACTGGTATGCAAGATGAGCCACTATCCGGCCTTTCATTTGTTACATTTAAAAAATACATATTGCTGCTTGTTTGCAGCCACATCTCTTTTTTTGTGCTTACAACAGCAGTAGTTTGCAAGCTGTTGATGGACCTCTTTTGTACAGGCTGCCTAGGAAAAGCAACACACTAATGATTTTTTGAACAGCATTATACATAAAATGCTACTGGATTTCCTAATCCATTCATGAGACCATCCCAACTTGGCTTTGAACATAATCAAATAATTGTCATGTTTGCAGTATTGTTATAGTCATGCTGGTCCCAGGATATTGAGACACAAGATGGGTGAGCAATATTTTGTACTGCTGGTGAGATAGAGAAGCTTTCAAGTTACACAGAGCTCCTCTTAAGGTCATACAGATGAAAGTCACCTGAAGAAGAGCTCTTTGTAGCTCTTTCACCAACAGAAGTTGCTCCAATAAAAGATATTACCTCACCCACCTTGTCTCTCAAATAACGTTAATGATTAGTATTTATTCATTATGGCCATGAGCCAGTACAGTACTTAAGTAAGTACATAACTTTAACCATGTGAGTAATCCCACTGAAATTCAATTGGACTACTCACTGGTTTGAAGTTACATACATGATCTAGTGCTTTGCTGGACTAAGGCCTAAAACTATTCCATTTTTAACTGAATCATTAAGATAACACTCTATCCCTTCCCTCCCCTCTCCATTCCTCACCAAAAAAAAAAAAAAAAATGCCCAGTTGAAGAATAGAGAAACTTCACCATCAAGACCATGAAATAGGATAGAGTGTTAAACTTTGAAGTCGTTGGGTTGTATCATTTGAGGTCAGAAACTTGTTACTTAAGTAAATGGTTTTGGGTTATTGCGGTTTTGTTTTGTTTTTGGAGGGGTGTTAGTGTAATGTTCAGGAGTTTTTGGCAAAGTTTGATCATGTTAAACTAAATAACTCTCTTTTTATTGGCAAATACTTTACAGTGCTGAACTATTAGAACAGGAGTTCTCAAACTGGGGGTCGGGACCCTTCAGGGGGTCGCAAGGTTATTACATGGGGGGGGTCGCGAGCTGTCAATCTCCACCCCAACCCCGCTTTGCCTCCAGCATTTATAACGGTGTTAAATATATTAAAAAGTGTTTTTAATTTATAAGGGGGGGGTCGGACTCAGAGGCTTGCTTTGTGAAAGGGGTCACCAGTACAAAAGTTTGAGAACCCCTGTATTAGAATATAAACATAACTGATATTGGAAAAAAAGAATACCTGATCTTCAAGTAACTGATTATAGCCTTGGCTTGATCAACACTGAAGAAATCCAAGCCACCACCTTTTTCTGAATGAGACTCCCCTATTCCAGCCATTGCTCTCCCAAGTTCTTTTATGTTGTCTTCTAGCGTAATATGTTTGGCTGCAATTCAATCCAGAAGAACAAAAACTAAACATAGATGTGACATATGTTTTCTTGGTACAGTACTGAGAGATTTTTTTAATGTTTGAAAAGTTGCATTTGAAGCCATGTAGAATATTTTTTTAAAAACTGGACAAATTTTATTGCTTATTTCCATTATTCTTATAAATAACAGTAGTCTTAACATTCTTTCACAAAACCATTGATGGTCACTTTGTCCTGTGGGGACAAAAGTAGATGACACACAAACTTCTTAGTTGGTAGCTTATTTATTCAGATATTGTCACCATAATTACATGAACAGAGAATCAGGGACATATTCTATTTCAGGTGCATGGTTTGTACAGTTATGAATCTTTTAAAAATATATATCTGGTACTGCTCATGAACTTGTGATGCTGTCCACTGCAACATGAAGAAGAAATAGAAGAATCAGATGCCACCTGGGGTATTTAGTATTTTTTAAAAATTTTAATCCAGTTACACGGGATTGATTAAATTTGTAAATAAATTAACTTTTTATTAGAATTAAAAGTTTTCATATCAAAAGAGCCAATCTTTCGTAATCATGTAATCAAATTGGGAGGACAGGTTTTCAAAGGCATAAAGGACAGTCAAACAGCCAACTCTCATAAAAAGTCAATGGGAGCTGGGCACCTAACTCCCATTTGTGCTTTCGAAAATCTCCCTCTTAACTGTTTAAGACAGGCCAAATTTGAGATTTTCATGGCTTCCATTTATACTACTTCTTTCTCCTTGGTATCAAAACTTAATGTGCATTCCCTAATGGGAATAAATGTTACAACAAGAAAGTCTTCGGTCAGAGGCGTCAAGTTAAGTCTTTCCAATTGAAATATCTGGTAATATTTGTTTGTTTTGGTTATAGTGGAAAAGGAAGAGATGCAATAATGTGAAAAAGTAAAACTTAGTCCACTAAACTCTGTATAACAAGATATGACTATCCTGGATAAAGACATCTTTCTTTTCAGTTTGGATAGATATTAGTAAAAGATTAGATGCAATTCTCACCACAATGGAAAGAAGATTTGAAAGCACTGGTTGAAGATTAGGATAACAAATGAAAACATGGGGCATTATATATACACTTTCTTTATGCTATTTTAAATTGTTGATGATGTTTAGGATAGGCTGCATATAGAAGACTATGTTTCCTTAATGGAATTGGATAGATAAGCTATTTACTAATATGGGGTTACCTAGTTAATAGAGGATATGAGTATAGAAAAAAAAGTGTTTCATATGACCTGCTCTCCAAAATAATCCTTGCTATGATCAGTTTTGGGGTCTAATTTTCTTCTCACTCATATCAGCATAAATTAGGAGCAACTCTGTTGAGGACATGGATTTTGATGGCTAAAACTGGTGTGACATTATAATTAGGTGCTGAGTGTACTTTCTGAAAAAGTAGTCTGTATTTCCACAACTGTTTTTTCTTAACTGACGACATTACACTAAATTGCCATTACTCTCAGACTACAATTATACCTATCATATTGGGAACCATAGTACCAAAACATCCGCTGTTCTGTCACCATATAAGGTACTTAACTAGACAGTTACTTTATATTTCTACCATTGACTTGAAAAAGTCCTACCAACATGAGACTAAAATTCAAAAGGTTGTGACGATACCGTTGTTTTTATAAACTAGATAGACAGAGGAAAATTTGCAAATGTTTCATAATTTCTTATAGCAGTGACTGAAACTTTGGTTTGATGAGAAAGAGGCTTTAACATTATTATTTGTATGCAATGTGTGTCATCACCAGGACTACTGTGGACTTGAAGATTTTTAGCAATTTACTTGTTCCTTTATGCTATCATGAATCCAGACTTCAAAAGTGGATAAGTACACAACACTGGTGTAATGGCAGGTTTATTTACCATACTACTTTAATTCCCTATGGATCAACTTCTTTGGTTCTTTGTACAGGAAACAAATTTAAAAAAAAAAAGTTACAAGATGCTTATGGTGTTTCAGAAATCAAAACCTTGTAAAGTTCACTTCCCGTGCTGAACACAGAGATATCAGAGAATAACCATGGTGGAAAAAGAGGAGTGTAATCTAGATACGCAAAATGGGGTGTGAACAGGAGAGAAGCCACAGGCAGTGGAAAGACTGAATGATAGAACTGGGAATGCCATCAAATGGGGAGTCCCCTAGAAGTAAAGCAAGAAAGAGTGAAGTTGTGGGGTTACAACAGCACACGAAGAAGGGACAGAAGTCACACCTGAAAGGGAACTGGAGGCCCTGAGCACTCCTGTGAGGTGCTGGGCACCATAAACTCCCACTGACTTCAGTAGCAGTTGAAGGTGATCAGGAATCTGAAGGGATCAAATCTGGGCACCAAATGCTGTCCATGGCCATATGTTCTACAGCCTTCAATCTTCAAGCTAGATTGCAGTCTGAGACTAGCCCTACTTTGAATTAGCACTCTTCCAACTGAGGCACAACTAACAGATCACCAATCCAAAGTAGTATTACTTACTCAGGCCCTGTTTCAGCATTGTATTTAAGCATGTGCTTAACTTTAAGCACTTCCATAAGCCCAACCACATGCAGCAAACCATTTTAGCACAAGATGAACATTAAAGTTATGTCAAAGTGCTCATTGACTTAAATGGGAATTCAGCACACGCTTAAACTTAAACCCACATGCCAATCTCCCTCCTCCAGCATCTCATTCAGTCTTAGGGTTCACCTCTCCACTCACCTCTTTGCCACGGTCTCTTTGTCCAATCAATCTCTCCTCCCACCTCCCTACATTGGTTATCAGTCCCAGTGTCCTTGCACAGTGAGTCCCAGTCTTCCCCCTAGCTTCCAACCCCTGTCTCCTTGCTAACCGGTCTCAATCTCACCCTGCACCCCAACTTCCGGTTCTAGTTTCCCTACCCCTCCAATCAGTCTCCAGTTCCAGGCTCCTCTCCCAGGTCCAGCTCATGTCCCCATTGCATTTGAAAAGGCAGCTTTCTTCTCCATGCTCATTCAAAGGGAGGACGGGGAGGGTCACTGAGATCACAGGAGACAGACTCCTTTGTTCTCAGATGAGGTGTCTGAACCTGGCATAGCTCATAGCAGAAGAGCGACTACAGGGAAAGTCCTGCTCAGCCCCAGGATGGAGCACACTCAGTAGAGACAAAATCTTCAGTGAGCTGCTAAAATCTAAAAAAAAATAAAAATAAAAAATATCTCACTGAGCATGTGTAAAGAGTGATTTTTTCCTCCAAAGTTTATAACTTGGCCAAATTTAGGCAGATTTTCACAAGGACAGAAAAAGAAACATCCCTGATACACAGGCCACCCTCCTCCCTAATTTCAAGTCCCTGCTCCAAAGCATGAGATGTTACATCGCTTAAAAGAGGGAAAAAAAGGTCACCAGGATATTTTAGCATGGGCAAAACAATGTATTCGTCCACATCCTCATTGAAACAGCTGAAGTGTTTCCAAAAAAAATTCAGCCTGAGGCAGAAACCTGGCATGGAAAATTTCAGCCCAAAGTTTTAAGCAACTGAAAATAGGGTTTTATAATGGAAAATGTCAGGCAACCCTAACAACAGGCAGCACTACCAGTCCTGCCTATAGTATTTCTTATATATATATATATATATATATATATACACACACACACACATACGGACAAACTCATTTCTGATATGCTTCCATTCTTCTCCATAGTTTCGTTAGTACAGTTAATTCATATTAAGGTATTTGTGTAGTGAACCCTCTGCAGCAAGACAACTGGAATTCCTAACAATTATTTTCCTAACCACGAAGTATACGTACATTCTGGCAAAATTCCTAATTAATTCTATTCAAGGACCTTTTGCAAGGTAATAATATGGTAAAAAGTTATGTGTTTCATTTTTGAAAAATTCACCTATTCTGTTCTGAAGGAATCAAAGTTTAACTGTAGCCAAGAGTTATATCCAAAATACAATGCACACAGCATGTTGATACTCAGGGAGAAAATGAATCATTTAATATTTATTTCTAATTAAAAATAACCACTTACATTAAAATTAATTTAGAGAACATGCTAAGTTTCTGTTCAAGTGAATATTTTAAGAATTATACTTACTGCTGAGGTTCTCCAACAGAAAGTTTAAGATGCCCATGAATCCTGAGAGTTGTAGATGAGTGAAGTCCATCTCTTTAGCCCACCAAAATCCCGACACATAATAATCTAGTAAAACAGCTTCCTTCAAAGATGTCTTAATTTGTCTGAAATTCAGAAACTCTTCCAGTTTTCTGTGGTAGAAAGGTGAAGTATAAAATCAAGTGAGAGGTTCCATACATTTGATTTAGTCTGCCAGCAATCATGTGTGTACTCCTGGCATCTGATTCAGCTATATCATTCAATACATTAATGCTGTTCACAGGACAAATCAGTAAATAGCAACATGAACCCAATTCTTCATGTTTCCCCAAGCAATGTTTAAGTATATTAAAATACGAGTTACGATGATACTACATTTAAGTGTAAGTTATGAAGAAAAAAATGGTATGATGACTTCATCTGTATATCAATGGGTGCACTTGGCATATTTTTACTGATCAAGGGTATCCCTTCTTGTATCTTTAGGGTGAGATGTGGAACCACAAAGCCAAAAGTCTTCTATGTAACAAACATGTAACAGATATAAAGATCTAAAATTCACAAATCATTGAGTGAAATGAAGCTGAAAATCCAAGAGAAAAATCAGCTTTTATTTTCTTGGGAAGTTTTAGGGTGAAATGAGACTAGAAAGGAAAAATAACATGAACCCGGTCTTCACATACACTTATGAAAGTAAGCTTCATTGCAACTCCGCTTTCTACAAAAAGGTCCTAGCTGCAGCTCCATCTGGGAGCAAAGTTAAGGTTGCTGTCACAACACTATGACTCAAACAGCATGATAACATGACACTTGCTTTTATAATAATGATAATGAACATAATACTCACTGGTGACGATAATTGATTTTACTATGTTGTACTAAGAAATCTGTCTGGAACACTCAAACACAAATGGGTCATGTACACAGTGTTAAGATGTAAATTAGGTTTAGGCTAGAGGATTGGGTTTGAGGCCAAATCAGAACTAGGGTTTAGGCTCAGAATGGATGGTGACAAAATCCCACAAGTCATTCTTGTGCAATTTCAGCATCAAATGGCAGAATTCTCATAGCACCATTTATTGTTGCAATATTTCCTAGGGTATCTGTGGTAAGCCACAGCCATTCATGCACTGACTCCTACCATGTCCCAACAATGCAATTTCAATGGCGCCTGCTCATAGGGCCTCCCCTTGACTGCAACAGCCCCCACGGCCCATCAGATGACATAGAATAGAGAAAACATTCTAGGCTGTATTTTTTGTCAATATAATGTCATTTTCCGTATTCTTTTTCTTAGTATGTTTAATATAACCAAGCATCCTATTTGCCTTTTAATTGGAGCTGTACTGATTAGGCATCGTCACTGAATTAACTCCTCTTAAGTCTCTTTTCTCAGCGGTTCCTGCAAATTCATCAGCACAAAATGTCTTCACCCATGCTTACATTTTTTCAAAATTTAGTTTCGTCTGGAATAAAGTTGTTGAATATTCAACATGTTTAAATCCATCTGGGGTTTGTCACAATCCTCCAAATCTTTACTAATCAACTGCATAGTGCCACAAGCAACTTTCACCAACTCACTGTACACTTCCTCAGTCATCCTATTATTGATTCCTGGGGACCTCCTTACTATTTATCCCTCTCATTATGACTCTTTATTTCTCACTGCTATACAAGTTTTTAATTTATAATAAGACTTTGGTCCTTATCTCAGGCTATTCATGTTATTTAATGTTCCCTTACGAACAAACCTTACATTATATCTGAAACTCCAACTAAATAATATTGGGTAAAATTATCAAAAGTGCCTAAGTGATTTAGTAGCATAAGTTTAATTTTCAAAAGTGATTTGGGCACTTAGGGGCCTAAGTCTCCTTGAAAGTCAATAGGGCTTAGACTCCTAAGTCACTTAGGTGCATTTGAAAAATTCTCATAATCTTTATTTTTTCTAAATAACTACGTTTAGAAAGGAGCAAATTCTCCTCAGAAAAGCCATGCTTTTTTTGACCATATTCAATTATGCCTTTTATATTCAAATGCAGAATTAGTACTATCCTTTTTTCTTTTCTTTATTTTTCTACATTAATGTAATGGATTAGAGGGGGACAGGGTTGGGAACTTCAGTTTGTAATTCTGCCAATGTATCTCAACTGTATTTTAGAGAAAATAGGCTAGCTTCTATGTTCTCTCAGTCCTTGACCTCTCAATTAAGATGGCTAGTAAAGGTGCCAACCATGATAATTGTTTTTACTTCCCTAAAAAATCTGAATATTTTTCTCTGCTTATTATTCCCTCCTAAAAAAACAAAGTACTATCAGATATATGAATAGGCAACTAACTGTTTGTTCACGGTGTTCACAAAGCCGGAAAGTTAAATTGCAGAAGGATACAAAAAAAAAAAAAAAAAAGGTGTTTTATAAATCAAAGGCTCACTAGTGAACAATATAAAGAATATAATTCATTAAGTTTTGTTTAAAGCATTACCTCTGTTCTACATGATGAATTTGTGTAGCTGTACATATACTAGTCAGTTAAAAACACTTAGTCATGTACTGAAATGGAAGTGGAGTGTAGCCAACTATGAACTTTCCAGGGTTTGAAACAGCCCATATCCTCTTTCTTGTAATCTTTTGCCAACATTATGCTTTCACAATCAGTATTTCAAAGGAATTAGGTTTTTTCGGATATTCATTTTTTCAACGTTCTCTTTATATATCTTCTATTACACCTCTACCCCGATATAACACTGTCCTCGGGAGCCAAAAAATCTTACCGCGTTTTAGGTGAAACCACATTATATTGAACTTGCTTTGATCCGCCGGAGTGCACTGCTTTACCACATTATATCCGAATCCATGTTATACCGGGTCGCATTATATAGGGGTAGAGGTGTATTACTATTGCTATTTTTTTCGTGGAAGATGCTCAGGTACTATGGTGGTGGGCAGCAATATAAAATCTTTCGCTCAATAGATAGAACAAGAAAATTGCTATAACACATCAGACACACAGTCCATCTAGCACAACAGTGGCCAGGAAACTTTACAGTATATAAAAATGATGCCCTATGGTGAGACACAGATGTTTCAATACTGGTACTAAATTGTTTGTGCTACCTAAAATGCCCTTGAAGCATCCTCTTTTCAGTCAAATGCAGTACATGTCCTAATTTAAGATCCATCTGTGAAAGTGTGTGTGTGTGTGGATATATATATCAGTTGAGATGAAGAGAAACGCAAAGGTCTCAGTATTTTCCTTTCTAATCTTAGATGAGAGATTTTGACAAGAAATTGTGTTACAGGGTGATAATGAAATTTGGTCTCAATAGATGTGAATGTTTCATTCTCTAATGCTACAAGTAGAAGATCTATTGTGCAGGGTAAAAGAGTAAATGGAAAAAAAATCTTTTTAAATATTAGATGGGGAAAAAAAATGTCTTTCCAGTTTCTCTATGGAATCCCACTAGGTCAACAATAAGTGATCTTTTTTCTAACAAGAAAGAGAGAGTATTTCAAGGTAATGAATCATATCGTTTTAATCTTACCTAAAACATTTGTATTTATCCACTAACGGCAGAATTTTCAAAAGTACCTAAGTAACTTTAGAGCATAAGTTCCATTGACTTCAGCGTGCTAAGAACTTACTACTAGGTGACTTTTCAATGGGACGTGTGCGCCTCAGTCACATAGGTACTTTTGAAAATGTCACCCCTGAAACTTAAGGCCAATACATTCAATTGTGGATGCCTAAAGTTTGACTCCTAAATCCTTAAGAACTTAGATACCTTCATATGAAGCTTTTTGCCACTTTCCTAAGGGTCAGTTTTCATTATATCCAAATTCCTTTATTTTTTCAGCTTTAGACATTAATCTGAAACCTAAAAATGTTGTCTAAGACACTTGAGGAGGCAGTTTAAAGTGCTCAGTTTTGCTCTACTCTATTCACGTTGAAGTCAATGGGAGCTTTACCATTATCTACAATGGGAGTAGTTAGCCCAACACACTGAACACTTTTGAAACAAATCACACCTGGTATATATTTAAAAATCTCAAATACCCAAAAACATGTCAACTGCAATATCCATACAAAGAAAGTGAGCAAAGGAGAAAGAAAAATGAAAAGATGGAGAGAATATAGGAGGAGAGTACATTCTGAGACCAACATATTTTCTTATTTACTCTATTATTGCCATTGTCCACAAGTGTCCCAAAAACTGGATTAAATCATCATTCACTTAGCATACAAGTCTTCAAAAAATGCCATTTGCCCATATACATAAATAAATATTGCAGTGCTGGTGTAGTTAATTTAACCAGCTATATTAAAATAATTGTCTTGCACAGAAAACTAGTATTATTCATTTCTTTTGCAAATGAGATTTTTAATTTCAATAAAGTCATGAATTGTATCATAGTGAAAATTCGAGGTAGTAATAAGTTCGCTACTTTCCACCACCTCCAGAATTTGACTTAACATAAGTTTTTTATAAAGGCAAGACCACACCAAACAATCAATATCACAGTTGTCACTCCTGATATCTTCAACAAAAACAGTTGACTGATAAATCACACAAGTCCTCTTTCACCAAAACACAAGCACCAGCATTATCTATATTTGTTATATATTATAGTTACTTACTTTTGAACCCCTTCTATATTTTGTTCTGACAAAGCACTAATTTGGGGAAGAGAAAGAAACTTCCATGTCATAATCTCTCTAGCTACAGTATCTTGTTCTTGACCTTCTTCCTATACAAAAACAGTAGATTGTATTAAAAAAAATCATCTAATTTATATAACACTTTTGATCTCAAAAAACTTTACAGAATGTACGTACAAAGATAATTCATCCAACACCAAAACAGAAATGCAGCAGTAATTTTCTGCCAGCAACACAAGACAGTAACGGTGTTTAGGGATGGAGGTGAAGTTAGGTGGATACATGAAAGATAACTTGTTCACCCACCTTAAACTAAAGGGGAACTTATACTTTTACAGACAGACACTGTTCTACCATTCTATTTGCTCTTACCCAGAAAAACAAATGCTTGGCTTTTCCCTATTCATCTCAGTGGGGTGTTAACCACTAAACCCATTTTTGACAATTTAATACTGTGCAATTAAAATAAATACATGATTTTCTAATAATCTAACAATAAAAAAATAGAAAATGTATACTGTGATCTAAATTATGTAACTACTTTTCCGAGGAAAATGTATACTCATAGTGCTGAGAGTAATTGCTCCCCTGTGGTGTGTATAAGAAATACTCATTCAGAAATATTACAAAGCGGGATATGTGGTTGATAGTGGATGATAAACTGAACATGAATTAACAATGCAATGGTCTTCTAAGTCAAGGGAAATACTTGACTGGATTATATAATTGACTTCAGTGGGAAAATTTAGAAAGTCAATCAGTAGGCAAATAAAAATGTGTTATTAGAATAGTTAGGTAATGAAACAAAATGTCAAGAAAAGTTATGAAATCACTGTCAGTGACTGACACTTATCTATTGGCTAGTCTACACTACTAAGATGTCCTCTTGCTGATAATGAATGCCAGCAATTGGTGCAGATGAACTTGTGATGAACAGTTCATACACAAGCTTAGACAAGCTCAAACTGTGTTCAGCACCATTTCACTAACTGAGATTCAGCCTTGCTGTGAAGATTCAAAGCACTTTAAAATGGAAGCTATATCATTACGAAGTTTTAAAATGGAATTGCTGTGCAAAATGAATATCTATCAACTAATAGTTTTTGGATATTTCTGTACTGAAGCAAAAGGAAGTGCTAATAGCACTAAGATATCATGAATTGTATACATTTTTATACTCCTAGGATTCAATCGTATACCACTGAAGTCTATAATAACTTTTTCATTGATTTGAACGAGGTGGGACTAAGCTCTTGAAATAAGGTTCGTGCTCGGTTGCACACACAGAGAAATGTAAGGGGGCCTCCACAACCTTGAAGATGGTGTAACTGGGCAGCTGATTATGACTGCAGAAAACAGGACTGCAAGAAGCAATGAGTATCAGAGATCTACTGAACACACTAATATTTGCTGGTTAAGAATTAGTCTCTTACCTTTTCATTTTATAGTCTCCAACTATAACAATATCGACCTAAAGTACAGTGTTTCAAGACAGTTGACAGCATGAAAGCAATGAAGAAAATAAAAACTTCCCTCTGACACAAGTAATATGTGATTGCTTCTATTTTTAATGGTAATAAAGCATTTATTATGAAAAAAACTGTTAGTAACATTATGATATAGACTACAATATATTGTGAGATTGCTACATGCAGCCACAAACAAGTAGCTCAACATCCTAACATTTTACAAATACTGAAAATAACCTCTTGCTTCATTAGAAATAATACTAAAGAGTTCATGAAGTTACTACCAGTGTCACAGGCCAGCATAACCCTTCAATTCATTTGCAACAATGATAGCAAGGCTGAAAGAATGGCTGCTACCTGCATTTCTGAAATGTAGTTTAATATAGGACCATTTCTCTCTCTCAGAGAAACAAACATGTAGGGTACTGTAATATGTACATTTACACAATTTTTATAAAGTAAATATTTAAATATGATTTTACATCTTTAATATTTAAATCATATAATATACTATAACTGACATCTGTGGCCTAAACCTAATGTGAACCTAAAATAAATTAACTAAACATGGCAACTAGGTTCCAAAATCTGAAAATGGCTCTTCAAATTCTGTGTGTACACACATGTAACAGGTGCAAGCTACATCTGTAACCCGGGCTTTGGAGCAGAGCCCGAAGCTGAAGCGCGGAGCAGTGGAGCTGCAGGTTTTTCCCCAGAGCTGGAGCGGAGCCGGAGCACAGAAAATCTTGACTGCTCCAGTTTTTTTTTTTTTTCCCCATTTTCAATCCAAAATGAATGATATTTAGCAAGAAAGTCTTAAAGGTGCCAAAAAGTTTCAGACTGTATAACAACAGATATTAACATCTACTTTACCACTTTACTAATATGTCACAGTTAGTCTCACTTTGGCTGAAATCAAGATTTAATGTACAGATACAAAATTACAAAGTTTTTTGGATATATGTTTTATTAAAGAATCAGATAATTATCAGACATCCGGCAAGACTGCAGACTGCTCCCACCCTTGTGCCAAGGTTAGGCAAGTACGTACTCACGTAGATTAGTTAGATAAGTATGTATTGATACTTCTTTTGTAAGGGTTGATCAACGAGACGCGCTGAGTGCTGCGATTATGGGAAAGTGTGACACAAGACGCAACATTTAAGGTATCACAAACAGGAATATTGCAAAAAAAAATAATGTCTTTGTTTACTGATATATTAAGATATCGCAAGACATATTAACCACTTAAGCTCATTTCTCACACGGGCTTCCATTACCGGTACATTTGTTCATTTGTACACGCTCCCGTGTCACTCTGGCAGACTTATTTTATATGTCATCTGTTCAACGGTCTTTTGGTAACGTTGTTTGTAATTTTAAATTTACTGAAAAAGTCACATGCAGCAGGCAAATATACAGTAAACATTTTTGCATAAATTAGGAGTGATTTAAAAAATATTAAATAAAATTGGCCCAGTCTCCCCAGTTCACGACGCCTGTAGTTTAATTAATTTTATTTGAATGATGTTGTATGATAGAACGTTGGAAATAAACTTTAACAGGAAAGCGGATTCAAATTGCAAGCACAGTCCTTTTAGTAAAGAGAGCAAATTTTCAGAAATATGTTTTTCCTTCATCAGGCAGGAAACATTATACAAGATACCTGTTATTTGCTCTATCTTGTATAATCTATTCAGGCTGATGAAGCAAGAACATATTTCCAAAAATTTGCTCTCTTTACTAAAAGGATTGTGCTTGCAATTTGAATCCGCTTTCCCGTTTATTTTCAACCTTGTAATGTGTAGCCTCGTTACTTCCCAACAATTAATGTTGTAGAACAGTGATAGTATGTACTAACGCTACGGCACATACCAAATTTCTTTGATATATCTATATTAAAGTGTTTTTGAGATATTAATTCAAAACTTGGAAAATATTTCAAATACTTTTACCGCAAAATTTCATAAGAAAAACTAATTTGCAATTTATAAATAAAAATTATATATATTAAAAATACTTCTTACTTCATTAAAACTGTAAGAAACATGTTAAAATATTAAAAACTACTTTAATAATAATTTTGTGTAAAAAGAAAATGCAATCATTTTTGTCCAGAAAATCCAAAATAAATTCTGAGTACCTTAAGTGGTTAAAATATCACAAGCAGGTACATAATAAAAAAAAGTGATGCTTTTGTTTATTGCTTTTTGAAGATCAAAACAAGAAACATTTGGATGCGGTAGCAGCACAAGAAGATTTGGCCATGGCTTCAACAACAAAAAAAATCAAATCTGTCCCCCATGATTGATAGCCGATTTACGGAAAAGGATCTCAACGACATCTTTACTTTTGAATTTGAAAAGCCCAAATTTGGGGAAAAGCAAAGAAGAAATCGGCAACGTGCAAGGTGGAAAAGGAAGCGAATGGCGAGCTCAAACCATGTAGCTTCAAGACAAGTGAAGCAAGTGCCGTGAAAAGTTTCAACCTTTGGCGGCATGGAAAACGTAACCATCCTGAAAACTATGCGGCTCTAGTTACAAAAAAGGAGCAGGAAGATGAGGCAAAACAGAAAGCTGACGTGGCTAAATGACGTTCATCTGGCTCTTTGAAAACTCCTGGAGAAAAGATTTTTTGTGGAACTTCATCTGAAAAGAAACTCAAAATTGAGCAACAAAACTTGGCTCATACTTGAAGTCCTTAAAGGTTACAGTCACCATGGATGCCAATACTTTCCATGAAGGGCTGATGGAAATGGCTTGCTTGAGTTCAACACCACTCATTACCTTCAGGCTAAAGAACAAAGGATTCCAAAAAGTTGCAGGGGAAATGGGTCGGCAGCTTGGCGTTTCGATGGGGCATGATGCGGTTCATCATTTAGTTGTCAGCACAGCTGAGTCTGGTTGTGAAGAGCTCAAGAAAGCTTTGGAGCAAAAATTGTGCTACCTGAAAATGGATGCGGCAACCCGTGGAAACAGAGATTTCCTTGCAATCAATGCTCAGTAGTACAAAGAAGGAAAAGATAAAGCTGTGATAAAAACCTTGGACATAATCGACACTGAAGGGCATCACAATTCTTCGTATGTGAAAAGTCAAGTAAAAGCTATTTTAGAAAAATTTGGGATCAGTGAAATGCAAGTGCTGAGCATCTGCATTGACAATGCAGCAAGCATGACGCGTGCCGTCAAAAATTTTAGCGAAGACAATGAAACCATTTCTACCTCTGAGAACAGGGATGTGAACAGAACTGAAGCTATTTTGCCTGGTGAAGGAACTAAAGGAATGGATGAAATTGAACTCAACATGGATGCTGCTGCGCAATGGGTTAATGACCCTAGCTTCATACTTCTAACATGGCTTCACGAGGACGACTCAAAAGTCCAACCTTACTGTGAACAAGTGGCTGCTGCTGGAACAAGAGAACTCAAGTTAACAAAAGCTGAATGGGACGAAGTGAAGAACCCGCGAGACCTCTTAGCAAAACCAAACCAAACAACCATGAATCTTCAAGCTGTTGATGTAACCCCGGGAGTTTTAATGAAGGAATGGCGAAAACTGTCAAAATTCTTGCAAGAAAATGGTGGACAAATTGCAGAAGGAATTCTATTCTCCATGCAGAAACGTGAAGAGAAGCTTTTTGACAATATTCATTTCCTTGCTGGAATTTATGTTGACCCACGGTATCGAATTCTTCTTACCTCAAGGGAAATACCAAAGGTAAAGGAAGGGCTCCTTGATATTGCTCGATGACTTGAAAAACAAAATCTATTGCTACATTTGAACTCGGCAAAAGAGGTTGAAGAAAACGAAACACAAAAGGAGTAATCAACAATCGAATCTGCGGTTTCAGAAAGTTCACATCCTTCAGAAATAGCAGGCTGTTCTCAAACTTCCATCTCCACTTTGAACTTGTTCAAGCGTCCATCCCTGAGACATCTTCAACCATCAAGGGGAAATTGAGATAATTCAAGCATCAATTCTTCAGAAGATGATGACTTCAAAAAGGAATTGGATAAACAAGTAAGACGCCGGCAAATTTCTGCGATTCATAATTGTAATGAAGCATTATTTAAGAGAAACTTTCAGGAAGATTGTGAGGCGATAGAGTCTATTGGTAGGTTAAAAGTTAAGTCTGTTTTTGAGGCCATTCACAGCTACTCACACCGCATTCAGGCTGCCTATAGAATTGCTTTGAGCATGCCAACAACTCAAGCTAGTGTAGAGCGACTGTTTTCGGCTTTAAAGTTAATTTTAAATGATTTGCGGCAGGCTATGAAAGAGGGCTTGATTGCTGCAATAATTTTTTACAGAATTAATTATGAATTATTCTAGTTTGTATCATTGTTGATGACATTTAAATTGTTGTAAAAGTCTGAATAATGTTTTTTCAAAATTACAGTATGCACTTTTTTTTTTTAAGTTAAAAATTAATTTGAGTCGGAGTGCGGAGCAGAGTTGGAGCGGAGCTGGAGCACAGAGCGGAGTCGGAGCACTCACTATTGGTGCCGGAGCAGAGCTGGAGCTGAGCAATTCAAAAATTTGATTGCTCCAAATCCCTGTTTGTAACAGATTTCACACCGCCACTTAGTGTGTTCTAGTTGTTATTTCAGCAGCAGTACAAGTCTGTAGCTTGACACTAGTTAAGATACGCAACAAACTGCAACAGGTCAGTATTCCTGATAAAGAAGAATACGTGGCATCTACTGCCCATTTCAAGTGAAGAGCATTGGTGAATAACTAGTAAGACTACAACTGACTGTCAGTATTTAATTATGGAGAATAGAGCAAATTATTTAGAATACTAATTTTTTTAAGATAAATATTTGCATAATTTAAAACATTACTATTGTATTTGTAATGTAATGTTTTGTCTTCCTTGAAAGAAATTATCTAGCTTTGTTGAATGTATAGCACATCTTTCTGCCTGTTGAATACAGCATTTTGAAACATTTAGTGTCTTTTGTCATTGGAGCATCAGATGGAAACACCAGACTGCACAAAAGATGCAGGAACCCTATATTTCTGGAATTCCCCAAGCAAAGCTTCCAGAGTACTCAAATAAAAATGTTTGCAGGACAGTCATGAGGTTAAACATCAAATATTGAAAAGCTTCAACTCCGAAGTGAAAAACAAATAAGCTAATGGTGGCTTAAAAAGTATACTATCAGTAATACCAGAGAGGGTCTCTCGACAGACTGATGTATCCATGAGGCACATCTGAAAATTACTGCTGATATGATATCCTGGAAGAAAACTGAACTATGTCCCTCAGAGGAGACAGAAAAGTGAATGTAAAAGTCTCTGTACCTCTCAAAGATATTTATTTATTCACATTTATATGAAATTACAATATAAAGTACTCATCTAGTGCTTTGGGCACCCATGAAAAATCTTTAAAAAAATACACTAATAAATAAACAGACCCATCAAATACCTCAGATTAAATCAAGTAACTCAAGTGTGTAGAAACCTGAGCTCCTCCTCCAAAACAGTGCCACAGAAGGGCTGGGGGCTACGACTGTGGACAAAATGGAGGCCAAACAACAGTCATATAAAAGGTTGCAGCCCACTTATTACTACCTTATAAGGCATTTCATTATTAAATTAACTATCAAATATTTTAAATCCAAAATCTGTCTACATGAAACAATTAAGATAAATTGTTATTTAGGATTAGGAATTGTAAGAGAGCCTCCGTTGTCCATTCCATTACTGGAAAATTAAAATCAACAGCCACTATTTTTAACCACTGTACTTCTCTTGCTGTCACATAAATAAGGAAGAAAACAAAAATAGCCACGTTAATTTCAATTCCATTCAAAAGAGAGAAATAGATGTGTCACATACAAAGGACAAAAGCCTATAAGCTAAGAAATGGAAGTTTGTTCTCATATGTTGGTGTATATTTAAAGCAATAAAAAGTAGAAATAAACAAAACAAAAATATCAGAAGCACTTGTGTCCTTTTAATAACAAAATACTGTATTTTTCTGAGATGCCACAATTCAGATTTCAAGAAGATTTTGGATCAGCATATATCTGTTCTGAAATTAAACTTTTACTATTACTAGACAATCGGAAGCTCTGAAAACAATTAATGATATCTCCGTAATAAAAATGCCAAATGAAGAAATAAGACCCTAACTGTTTATACTGTATGTTGCAATGTTTATGATTCAGATGTTGTGTTTTCTGCTAACAGTAATCTATAAATGTATGTTTCTTATAAGCTCAAACAATCAAGACAGTTTAATCAATCTAAAACAAAACTGTGTATTGAGATCCTGCAGATGATAAAAGAGCAAAAATAATAGCAGTGTACCCAGTTTTATGCAGTGCACATGAATAACAAGTAACATTAGATGCTGCAAAACCTGAAACTTATGTAATTTAATGCAGAATGCATGATTTCACCAAGTTTGTAATCAAATAAATTCTTGAGACAATAGTATACACTATAAACTTAATCTAAAATACATTAAATGAACTAAGAAATTTGAGTAAAAGATTATAAAACCTAACAAAAAATAGACTGTGAATACATTTACTCTAAACTCTTTATAAGAATTGTTATAAAGTTGTATAAAAAGATAATACTTCTGTGGTATATTTCAAATACAATATATTTTCTACAACTTGCTTTCTTCTGTATAGTATACTTATTTTAAACTACAATTTAGTTGATTGAAGAGTACCAATTTTTTGCTGTTTTCCTGACCAAGCTGTTTACAGATACTAATATAAAGAAAAGTAATATTTTGGAAAGTATGTAAATCTCTCATAAAATACTAGAATATTTACAGAATACATTTTACAGAAGAAGATGATTTCCTTCAACAAGGGCCTTTTAAATTCCCACTATCAAAGAGAGAAATAATCTTAGAGTTTTGTATAACAACCCATCACCACAGTGTCTGAGTGCCTAAAGATGTAGATATGTTGCACTCGCTGAAAGTTAACCCAGATCAACTGCTTGAAAGACAGCCATGATCAGGGGCGGCTCTATGTTTTTTGCCGCCCCAAGCACAGCAGTCAGGCAGCCTTCGGTGGCACGCCTGTGGGCGGTCCGCTGCTCATGCGGATTCGGCGGCATTTCTGCGGGTGATCTGCTGGTCCTGCACCTTCACCGTACCTGCCGCCGAATTGCCGCGGGACTGGCAGACCTCCCGCAGGCACACCGCCGAAGGCTGCCTCACTGCCGCTCTTATGACAACCGGCACGCCGCCCCCCTGCGGCTTGCTGCCCCAGGCACGCGTTTGCTGCGCTGGTGCCTGGAGCCGCCCCTGGCCATGATAACCCTACACCACCAATACTCCTGAAAGTGCAAATGACTGGAGCAACAACTCAGTGAAATAGGTCAAGCTGACGCATTGTAAAGTATTGTCAGCACTTACCTTTTTACAGGCCAGTTCTTCTGTCTGCTCCACTTCACAAATTTGAGGAATTTAACTTTATTCATGCATTTAAACATCTGAAACCAACACCTCTGACTGAAATGAAGATCAGGTTTATTTTCTAAGGGAGCTCTAAAGAGAAGGACATGGAATCTGCATATTTAGGCATTTGGGTTTAAATAAGCCCCCAGAATGGACAGAATTAGCAAAATAACACTATTTCATGACCCCATCTGAAATACATGGATTTGGAGGTAGAAAGTTTGAGTTTAAGCTAACGTCGACCTAAAGAGGAATAACTTGTACTCTTGAGCTTCCTCTAAAATGCAGTCCATAGAGAGTTGTGTGGCTACCTGTGAAATCACTCATCTATCAGCCAAATCAGAGATCCTAGTGCAGAAAAATAGAGCATTCAGGAGGAATGTTGTGAGGATTTGTGAAACTCCCTAAAAGGCTTTGGGTACATAAATCAATGAAGGGATTACATGGAGACAAAAATATAATATCATCTGTAATCTTGTTCCCATACTGTTCATGTCACTTAAAGTAATACTACATGCATTTCCCTCAGACCAACAATGAAATTCTAAAAATTAAGATGCATCTCTCAGTATGAATAAACGAAGAAAAATCTGTATATTGAAAAGTGTCTATAAATGACACAGAACTATCGCTGCCCTGTAAATTAATAGAGATCTCCTAGAACTGGAAGGGACCTTGAAAGGTCATTGCGTCCAGCCCCCTGCCTTCACTAGCAGGATCAAGTACTGTTTTTGCCCCACAGCATATCCTGGGTACAATAAATATATAGCATAAAAACTTTAAGAACAAATGAAAGGTGCTGAGTAACAATAATAGACTTACCAATCACATAATTTACAAATTCACAAGCACTTAAAAGCAACTATAGTTAAGGACATCATAAATTTTACAGTCCACATAATATGAACTAATTATTCCTACTAAGTATGAAGTAAAGTTACTTTATCACAGCATAACCTTAATGCTAATAACCTTAGCTAGTCATTTCCTTGCTGTTAATGAGGCAATCTGTAAATTAACAGAGTTGTCTGTTACTAACACCAACTAGTTTTAGAAGAGTTTTTGGTATAGGAATTTCTCAACTTGTGTATGTGTTCTTCTTAAACTCTTTTTATTTTAAATATTACAAGACTATACCATGCATAATACTTTCATTTCATTTTCACCAACATTTTTAATATGTACACTCTTCTTTTCCCCTTTTATGCAGCTAGCTGGAGAACTAGTAACATGTCAAGGGTTTAAATAAACAGGATGTGACTTGTCAACAAATTATTAAACAAAAGGAGTGAGCACTGCTGGCCAACCTAATAACAACAGTCCTGCCTCCTGCAAAGCGCATCTGGGGCAAGCTCCTCACATGCAGGAGGCAGCTGTTAGCAAGGCCTGGCTGCACCCCTTCCCCTCAACCTGAATGCGGGGCTAAGTCCTGGCACATTCAATGTCAGAACCAAGCCTGGAATCGCCTCCCAGCCCCGGCTCCCCCCGCAGGAGCAGCGCCCGGCCCGCGCGGGGCTCTCTGCACCTCGGCAAACTTGCCACGGCAAACCCGCTCCGTGAGCCGGGTCGGGGGCAGCAGCTAGTGCCGCTGAGCGGGAGGCTGCAGTGACACCTCCGTCCCGGCCCACAGGGGCCAGCCCTCGCCCCGCCACATGCCGCCCGCGAGCGCGGGGGGCCCCTGGGCAGGCGGAGGGAGCTGGGGGCAGGGGACGCTCGATAAGGGGCGGGGAGCGGACGCGGGGCCGGTACCTTTCTGCTCTCCTTCCCCTTCGCCTTGGCCGCCATGCCGGGCGGGCCACGCGTCTCTGCGTTGCCCTGGGAGGCGGCGGGGGCGGTGTTAGCGCAGGGACAGCGGCCGGGAGCGGGGGGGGGGGGAGCAGCCCCTGGCCAAGGTCCGGAGCGACCCCCCCCCCCCCCCACCCCGTGCGCTTCCCCGGAGCGCGATCCGCCTTAGCCCCCCTGTGTGACCCCCCTGCCCCCACAGCGCCCCTCCTTTGCGTGACCCCCTCACCCCACAGCACCCATCGCCTGTGAGCCCTGCCCCCACAGTACCAGTGCCCTGTATGATCCCCTCACGCCCACAGCACCCATCCCTTGTGTGAGCCCACATCACCCATCCCCTGTGTGACCGCCATAGTACCCATCCCAGGAGTGTGATCCTCTGCATAGCACCCACCCCTGGGTGACCCTCCCCCCACTCCCATAGCACCCATTCTCTGTGTGACCCTTCTCACACTCTGACAGCACCCATCTCCTCTGTGACCCACCCCCTCCATAGCACCCATCCTGGGGAGTATGACCTCCATCCACCCCCATAGTGCCCATCCCCTGTGTGAACCCCACACACACCCACAGCACCATTGGGTTGCCAACTTTATAATAGCACAAAACTGAACACCCATGCCCCGCCCTTTTCCCGAGGCCCCGCCCCTGCTCCAAGGCCTTGCCCTTGGCTCAATCCATCCCCACTCCCTCTGTTGCTTGCTCACCCCCACTCTCACTCACTCATTTTCACCGGCCTGAGGCAGGAGGTTGGGGTGCGGGGTGGGGGTGAGGGCTCCAGCTGGGGATGCAGGCTCTGGGATGGGGCTGGGGATGAGGGGTATAGGGTGCAGGAGGGGGTTCCGAGCTGGAGGTGGGGCTGAGGGGTTTAGAGTGTGGAAGGGGGTTCCAAGCTGGGGCAGGAGGTTGGGGCACGTGAGGAGGTTCGGGGTGCAGGCTCTGGGAGGGAGTTTGGGTGTGGGAGGGAGCTCAGGGCTGAGGCAGGGGGTTGAGGCACGGGAGGGGGTGTGGGTTTCAGGAGGGACTGGGAGTTTGGGTACGGGAGGGGGCTCAGGGCTGGGGCAGAGGGTTGGGGTGCGGGAGGGAGTTTTGGGAGCAGGCTCTGGGTGGCACTTACCTCGGGCAGCTCTCCAGAAGCAGTGACGTGTCCCTCTGGCTCCTAGATGGAGGCGTGGCCAGGCAGCTCTGCACGCTGCCTCTGCCTGCAGGCGCTGCCCCTGCAGCGCCAATTGGCCATAGTTCCTGGCCAATGGGAGCTATGGAGCCGGTGCTCGGGGCAGGAGCAGCGCACAGAGCCCCCATGGCCGTCCCTCTGCCTAGGAGCCAAGAGACATGTTGACAGGGGCTGCTCCAGGCACCAGCGCACCAAGCGTGTGCCTGGGGCGGCAAACCGTGATGGGGGCAGCGTGCCGGTCGCTGTGAGGGCGGCAGTCAGGTTGCCTTCGGCGGCATGCCTGCAGGAGGTCCGCCGGTCCCGCGGCTTCGGTGGCAATTCAGCAGTGGGTATGCTGAAGGCGTGGGACCGGCAGACCTCCCGCAGCCAGGCCGCCGAATCCGCGTTACCAGCGGACCTCCCACAGGCATGCCACTGAAAGCCGCCTGACTGCCGTGCGTGGGGCGGCAAAATACATGGAGCCACCCCTGCATGTCGACACTTCCCAGAAGCCGTGCAGAGACAGGTAGGTAGCCTACCAGCCTCACGCCAACTGGACTTTTAATGACCTGGTCAGCAGTGCTGTCCAGAGTCACCAGGGTCCCTTTCAACCGGGTGTTCTGATAAAAAAAAACAGACACCTGGCAACCCTAACAGCACCCATCCCCTGTGTGACCCCCATAACACCCATCTAAGAATGTGTGACCCCACACACCTATAGCTCCCATCCAGGAATGTGTGACTCCCCCTCATGCACCCATAGCACCCCATCCCGGAGTGTATGACAACCCTCACACCCAAAGCACCCCATCCACTAGTATGTGACACACCCCTTCCCCCACACTATAACACTTCCCTGTTGCTGGAGTCTTTCCCTGTGGCAACTCTGGCAGCTCCCTGCAATGGGGAAAGTCTCAGCAGCTGGGAGGCAGCGAGACTCTGCACTGCTAAAAACAACAGTATAGACATGATGCTAAAAACAACAGTATAGACATGGGAGGCACTCCTTGGGCATGCAGCCAGCCACAGTGGGGACATATCCACGGGGTTCAGTGAGCCTTTTCTAGCCTAAGTGGTGTCTCACTGTCTATCTACACTGCTACTCATACCTGTGCTGGGGGGGGGGGGGGGATGGGGGAGGCAAGGGGGTTCTACACACCACTGAAAGAAGGTTGCAGTGTAGACATAGCTTCTATGACTTATTCCCCTCTCTGTAAAATTAGGGTAGTACTACTTCCCCAAATTGGAGAGATTGTGAGGATAAATTCATTAATAGTTTGTGTGATGCTAAAATACTATGGCTATGGTCTCAATCCAGCAAACCACTTTAAGCACCCCGTTGACTCATTGACCCAGCATTTACTATTCCATAGTACAATAAAAAAAATCAAGTAAATATCAAATAGCTTTGGAAGCAATTGGCACAGCAAACTACTTACAAATTTATACAAGCAAAGTAAATTTTAATATGTGTGTAATTTCAGGCACACGAGCAGTGCATTGACTCCAATGGGCCTACTCATGTACTTGAAGTTACATATATGTGTAAGTGCTTTGATTGATTGGGACCCATAAGTACAGCAGAACCTCAGAACTACGAACACCAGAGTTACGAACTGACCAGTCAGCCACAAGCCTCATTTGGAACCGGAAGTATGCAATCAGGCAGCAGCAGAAACCAAAAAAAAAAAAAAAGCAAGTACAATACAGTACTCCATTAAATGTAAATTACCGAAAAAATAAAGAGAAAGTTTAAAAAAAAAGATTTGACAAATTTAGGAAACGGTTTCTGGACTTCTTTCATTTAAATTGAGATGGTTAAAAGCAGCATTTTTCTTCTGCATAGTAAAATTTCAAAGCTGTATTAAATCAGTGAAAGAACATTTTGGTCAGAGTTACGAACATTTCAGAGTTACAAACAACCTCCATTCCCAAGGTGTTTGTAATTCTGAGGTTCTACTATACATTTTTTAAGAAATGAGTTGGAAAACCCCAATACCCAAACCACCTTCCATCTCAGGTAATTAGTCTCCCTACTGAAGATCCCCCTGTAATTTCAACTGGACATATGCTTTTATTAACTTCCTGTACTAAATTGTTCTATGTTGTTCTAAAGGACAGTTTAGATCATATGAAGAAGGTGGCAAAAATCCATAGAGTTTCACAACAAAGACATGAAAGAGATAAAATATAAAGCGTCTTATAGAAGTGGTGTACCTATTCAAGGGCAAAAGGGCAGGGACAATGGAATCAGTGAATTTATATTTTTTCCCACAGACTTTACATGTTCTTAAGATATAATAATAGTTTCTTATCTTTGCTTTGTATAGCACTGCATTGCTATCTTTGGTCTGCAGACAAAATGAAACAATAATGTTAACTGAAAAGCCTAGTTTTGACTATTTAAATATACTTTTAAGATACTTTTTTCAAAGCAGAAATGTCTAACCTTCAGCATGAAGCATAATTATTATAGTATGTTCAAGACTGTCAAAAATAATGACAGCCCTTTCCCTAAAGAGTTTAAAATCTAAATGATAGACATATAGAAGATGGGGCATTCAGACCAAGGGGTAAGGGGCTTTTTAAATGTAATATTTTAAATACATATTTTTAAAACTGTATTTATAACATTTGTTTATCTCTAGCTTTGAGATTAGAATACTACTTGTTGTACAGTTTGGGACACTGGCTCATTCTTCTGTATTGTATCAAATATAAGCTGCTTGTCTTCACTTTCAAGGCCCTTCACAGTCAATCCCCACCCTACCTATTATCTCTCATTCACTCTCCAGTTGTTGATGCTCACCTCTGATCAGCCCATGATATAAGCCTCCTCTGCTCACATGTTAAATTTTCACTCAAATACCTTTGTGCTTTCTCAGATGCTGCCCTTCCAACTTGGGAGGCACTCCCTGTAAATATCACAAAGCTACCTCATTGTTTTCTTTCAGTCCCTCCTTACTTGAGAATAGTTAGGCTGCTGGTATCAGTGCCTGTCACCACTATTGTCTCATTGTTTCCTTGTACTGTCCTGTCTGTCTATCTATCTGTTGTCTCTTGTCTCATGCTTAGACTGTAAGCTCCTTAGGGTAGGGGCTGTGTTTTTGTTCTGTATTTGTACAGCTCCTAGCACAATGAGTCCATGACTAGGGCTCCTACGTGCTACAGTAATACAAATAATAACAGCAGCACTCACCTTGGATGTAGGAGATCTAATTTCAAATCGCTGTTGCAATGACTATTCAAATATTTATACAAAGTAGAACAGTTTCAACAGGAGAGATTGAGAGCAACCCACCCCTGAATATCCCATAGCTCAGTGATTAGGGCACTCTTCTGATCCTCATCCAGCAGAGGGAATTGAACCTGGGTCATCTATAGCCACACACTCCTAGCATTGATAGGCATCTACCTGGTCTTAACTCCTTTTGAGAAATGGTGCTTAGGCCATTATCACATTCTGGGATGCAATCTACACCACTGAGGAGTTGTGTCACCACCTGCCCTTTAAACTTTGGTACCTTAAATGCTCTGCTGTGGCTCAAAGCCTGGACACCAACAGCCAGCAGACAAGCATGCATGGAGTGTCTGTGAGTTAAGCAGCTCTGGCTCAGCATTCTGATTCCAGCAGCCTGCTTGTCACACCCCAGCCATCCTCGGGTATCTACCAGTCTTGGTTACTACTCTCCAACACTCTCCCAGTCCCGAATTTTCCCCAAACCGTGTGCTCTGCAATGTCCAGCCTCTTCCTGGACCATTCACAGGAATAATGATGTTTGTTTGCTCCTTTAAAGAGTCAATACCTCGCAGCTTGCCACATTAACTGGAGTTAACAATCACTTCAATTCAAATACAGCACTGGTTTGGTTTAGACTAAAATAGAACAAGTTTACTAACATAGATTAAGCCAATAAAATAAATATAGCCAAATAAAAAATAAAGATAGGAGATGGTTACAAGTGAAAAAACACTCTTCTAAAAGTCTAAAACTTAATCTAGCCAGGTACAGCCTTTGTTTAAGAAGGTTTCTCTCACCAATCACTTTTAGATCAGCGTAGCTGACTGTCTGTCAGTCAGGACCTTCCCCAAAAATATAGGAGCTGGTTCCCCTTTGTCTTCCTAGGTGAAAGATAACTCAGGGTTCTTTGCCCCCCTCTTTTATAGCCCAGTGAAGAAGGATACCCCCCCACCCCCAAAATGAAGTTCATTCAAGCTGTGAGGAAGGAAATATGGAGTCTGGTGGTAAAACAAGTTCTATGCTGGTTTCTTCCCCTGCTGGTGTTTGCTAAACTGCAAATTGATTTGTTCCTCACTCTCCAATGCAAATGAATGGCCTCTTGACACGTGGTTGCTAATTGATTCTGATGACACCTGACTGGAGGCACTGGCTTGTCCGTTGCCTGGGAGAAACCTGTTTATCCAGTCCCCAGACTTGTCTGGTAAACACATTTGTGTTCCACATTTGCTACATATTTGTATGAGCCCGTAGGTGTTTACCATGTACATACCTCACAAGAATATTAATGATCAGTGCATTATTAATTTTCCAATGATACCTTACAAGACACATGTCAGATATAGTTTATGACATTAATGAATTGGGGTAACTGAACTGGTCAGGCCAGATGAAACTCACTATCAGGTACCAATGAGCCCCTGACCCTCTTGCACTGGGATGTTGTTAGGATCACAGACAGACACACACTTTTCTTGGCATTACCTACCAGCTAGCCTAAAAGGCTCCCTGCTCAGTTTGCTGGCTTTTGTGGATCTCATTCTTAAGTGCCTAACTCCCCTAGCATCGTACAGGAAGCCTGAATTCCTAATTTGGGACTGTGGATTCCATGAGGTGGCAGGGTGCCTAACAGTAGGTATTGCAATGATGAGCCTAAGTCCCCTTGTGTATTTAATACCTTGGGTGAAATCCTGACCCCATAGGAGTTTTCCAATTGACTTCACTGGGGTCAAGATTTCACCTCTTGTTGCTAATATGTCCAAAGACATATAGTTAACCCTTGTTAAATTATTATTCAGTGCCACCAATGTACTTAGTGCTGCACAGGACACAAAAAAGGCAACTCCTGTCCAGAGGAGCTTATGGCCTTATTTAACGCTTAACATTATTCTTGTTTTCCCCTGTATCAAATTTGTGAATCTTGACAGTGCATTCCTTTATAAAGGTTTTCCGAGAGATTCACTTAGAACTATTTTTATACAACTCTTGACTATCTAGCATGTAGATCTTCTGACACACCTGTCAGCTAAGTTATCCACATTTCTTTATTTTGTGCATCAGGTCTCCAGGTACAGACTCTTAAAATCAATTATACTGAGTGATGACAGAACCCTAAGAACTCTTCGTTCATGTTGATGGCACACTGCAGTACTACATGCACATTTACATTACTCCTAAAATTTATTACATGGTCAGGGACTAATATGAACTATTGATAATAAATACGTCAGTGTTGGCAGAAAAAAGCACAGGTCCCAGGAGATGGATTACATGTTCCTAATGGTCTTTTCCATATAATTTCTAAAAATTCTATTATCCTAAATTCAATCCTTGGCACTAACTATTTAAATCTTTTGGCTGAGATCAAGAATAGTATCAATTTATTATTTGCTTCTATCTTCTTGAGGGACTACTCCTTGCAAGGACAAGATGATGGAATCACTGATACAACTCATGTTTTCCTTCTTTCACTTCTATGAACTATGTTATTTTAATACTTGGCAGTTTGTGAAATTAACACACATCCTAGATAGCCCTAGTCCAGTGCTCTGAGTTCTCTCCCCAACTCTGCCACAGGCCTGCGGGGTGACGCTGGACGACTCATGTCACCTATATGTGCCTCAGTTTCCACCTCTGTAAAATGGGAATAATGATACAGACGTCCTATGTAAAGAACTTTGATAACTACTAATGAAAAGCACTATAACAACTAGGTAAGACTAAATAATAAATATGATATAATTAATTAGGAATCCAGACATTCCTACTCCCAAAAAATCCCTATTGATATTAATGGAAGCTTTGCCTGAGTAAGTACTGAGTGAAAATTAAGGAGAAGATTCTGGGTTGCCCTTCTTGAAGATACAGCACAGAAGAGACAGCCAAGGTTTGGGTGTACAGCAGGGGCGGGCAAACTTTTTGGCCTGAGGGCCACATTGGGTTTCCAAAATTGTATGGAGGGCCAGTTAGGGGAGATGGTGCCTCCCCAAACAGCCAGGCATGGACTGGCCTCGCCCCCTATCCAACCCCTCCTGCTTCTCGCCCCCTGATGGCCCCCCCCCAGGACTCCTGACCCATCCAATCCCCTCCCCCCCCGTTCCCTGTCCTCTGACAGCCCCAGAACCCCTGCCCCTGACTACCCCCCACAACCCCATCCAACCCCTCCTCTCATTCCTGACTGCCCCCCCGGGACCTCTGCCCCATCCAACTACCCCTTCTCCCTGTCCCGACTGCCCCCCAAACCACTGCTCCTGATTGCCCCCCACCATCCCATCCAACCCCCCCCCTCCTTCCTGACTGCCCCCTGGCGACTGCTGCCCCCATTCAACCCCCCTGTTCCCTGCCCTCTGACCACCCCAACTCCTATCCAGACCCCCGCCCCCTGACCACCACCCCGAACTCCCCTGCCCTCTATCCACACACACACCCCGCCGCTCTCTGCCCCCTTACTGCGCTGCCTGGAGCACCAGTGGCTGGCGGTGCTACAGCCACGCCGCCCAGAGCACCAGGACAGGCAGCCACGCTGCCCGGCTGGAGCCAGCCATGCCACCACGCAGCACAGAGCACCGGGTCAGGCCCCGGCTCTGCAGCTGCGCTGCCCCAGGAGCTTGCAGCCCCGCCGTCCAGAGCATTGTGCCGGCGGCGGAGCGAGCTGAGGCCGTGGGGGAGGCGGAATAGCAGGGGAGGGACCAGGGGCTAGCCTCTCGGGCCAGGAGCTCAGGGACCGGGCAGGAGGGTCCCGCGGGCCAGATGTGGCCTGCGGGCTGGATGTGGCCTGTGGACCGTAGTTTGCCCACTTCTGGTGTACAGGATTGGAGTGGATGGGAAAAATCTGTCTCTAAGTAATTTGGTATTTTGTCCATTTTGTATAATATGTTGGGATGGTCATATCCTTGAAATTGTGTGTGATTGATTGGCTCTCTAGAAGAAGAGCTTTGCATGTTGTAAAAAACAATGACAACCTGGAGTTTGTGTTTCTTTTTCTTAAAAATAACCACGCATTGATTCTCTGAAGCTTATAGAAGAGAAGGGAAATATAAAACTGGACCACTTTACTGAGGCGAAATAATTGTCTCTGGATAGAACAGCTTACTGTGGTGTATATTAAAAAGGAGGAGTCGGGGAGAATGATCAATTGCTATGTTAATACTCTTAAGTATGATGATACAAGATCTGCTATTAAAAGCCACATAGCACTGATGTAGTGCTGCTGTCACAGAGGGCAGATTTGTTATTGAGGGAATGAAACCTGCAGTGTTGTGCAAGTTACTAATCCTGATACCTGTTTTCCTGAAACCTAACCCACAGGGCAAGTATTTAATCAATTTGTTGTCATGAGTGGACAGCAAAAGGGATCTATGCATCAGATGTGATTGTAACCAGCAGAATTCCATTAAGAATTTCCACCTGCTTTTCATCCTGAGTTTACATACCTATGATATTAACATGATTTTTGATGCTTAACCAAAGGTGAATGGAAAAGCTTTTGTAAGTAAAAATCTGCTTAAGGACTCTATCAATAGTAAGTTGTGTGTGGATATACTTGAAGTGACAAATACATTTGCATTTTGTAATAAAACTTGTGAAAATCAGTCCCTCAATTTTTTAGTGCCAAGCTAAGAAATTGTGGAGTGTTTAAGTTGGATCTGTCAAATTTGTTTCCACCTCTGTGGAACCTGCAAATCCTGCATTTACAAAAGTCAGTCTGGTAATTATATTGTAAATGGCTCCATATTATATATATATATACATACACACACACACACACGCACACACTTAAATGCTCATTTGTGTGCACAAATGTGGATTTTGTGAACATAAGAGGTCCATGCAACAATTAAGAAAGAGCATCTTAGTTGCCTGCTTTTGAGAATCTATCCATTTATATCTACACATATATTTTGATACTGACTTACTATCTTGAATTAAAAATAACAGAGGCTGTGGCGCTCACCATTGAAACTGCAGATTGAACTCCAGTCTTCCACCCAATAGGAGTTTTGCTTGAGGAAGAATCCAGTGTTGGGCCCTTAATATTAAATAAGAAAAATGGAATTACTTAACCTTAAAGAGCTTGAACCTCCATTTCTTGCACATTGAAAATGTTCACCAAAGACAATGGGCATTTTTGTTGCAAAAGGAATGCAGGATCAGGCCCCAAATCTACTCATTACCTACCAAATTATCATAAGGAATATGGAGAATGTTATATTGCATCCAAAAGTCACATTTAATGCCGTATATTTTCTTTACACGTTATTTCATGCAGCGTTTGTAATTCTGAATAATGTCTTTATGTGTTTGGATTAATATACAGAATAAAAGAGGAAGCAATTGCAGCTATACTACTGTCAGATACAGAGCATTGCACAAATTGTAGGAATTCACAGTGTGTGCTTTACACGGAGCCAAACCAGTTCTGTAAAATACTATGAATAATTCTACAAAACACCACGGGATCCACCTCCCCTGAACCCCATTCAAACAGATTTCTGATTTTTTTTTTTTTTGGACAGTGATTGGTATACATATGTCAGGGAAGGTCAGAGTTTCTGAACAGCAAGAAGCAATTATACACATATTGCTTCTCGAACTATAAATCACAAGCTTAGTGGGTAATGGGCAGTTTCCAGTTGTTGTGACCCAACTAAGGCCCATGTTTTGTACCGAGCATTTTTGCACATTATAGAACATATAATGACAACCTTCAAAAAGTGGCAAACTGCTCAGACATAATGGCAAGCCTTGAAACAGCTGCAAGAATCCCAGGAAATCTAGCCAGCATGTGGGGCATGGCAAAGAAATAATTTTATCATACAAGGTCTCTGAACACATCAGTAAACGTTGCAAAATAAGTTAGTTTTCCTCCTTGTTCCCACTACTGTATTGTGAGTTGTTCTCCCACAAATACTTGCAATGGTATTGGATCCTACAGGTAATGTGATACAGACCTGACAGAATATGCAATACAGACCTGACAGAAAAAGTACTTTAGTTCATCTTATAGTTTATTAATTAAACTATAGGTAAGCTATAGTAAATTAAGGTAAAAAAGAATGCGGGAAGGGAGTGGAGAAAAGGGGAACATAAATATATGCAAAACATTCTCTACTACTATACATCCGAATGCAAAAATAGTTTAGGCTATACATTTTCTCCCACTTGTTACAATTTGTAAATTTTCACCAAATCCCAGGTGAGACAAATAGCTGTGACCGGACCCTCAGCTGTGTAAACTGAATACACTGATTTGCTGAGACTGACCCATAGTTCCTTGGGTTGACACTCTCAGTATTTCAGTTACTTGTTTCTAATATGCTCTCTTAAAACTCCGCAAAGTCGAGAAATCTGAATGCTTGTTTCAGTAATTGCAGGAATAATGGCTTCATGCTACAACCCATATTCACATGAGTAATCCTTACTCACACAAGTAGTCCCACTGAAGTTACTGGGACTACTCCTGGTACAATGAGTGCAATGGTTTGTTTTAATATCTAAACATAAAAGGTCATTCTGTGATCACTGGGCAATGTGATTAGAATTATGACAAGGCTGTGTAGTCTCACCTTCCCCTTTTCTTCCCTGATTCATTTGAGGTTAAGGACAGATCTTGGCAGAGTACATTAAAGTAAAAGGGTTTCTAACTCAGTAATCAGTCTTGGGAGCACTTTCCTTCTTGGATTCTGAGTTTGAAATATATGCCGTGCAAGCAGATGTTTATAAAGAGCTGCAAGGAGGAGTTAATGTCCATATTCACTCCAAAAACATTATGTGCTTGCATGTAAAAAATGAATTTGCAGAGCTCTGGAGAGCTTAAGTATATCACTGCTAGTAAAAAATAAAACTAATTGAGCAGGGGAACCTGAGGCCAGCACATATATTTATATAGAGAATATAAGCACTCCTTTTTTTTAACTGTAGAAACTCTCGGCTGTGATGTTATAAGGAACATTCATAGATTTATTCTAAAAGCAGCAGGTCAAATCTTTTCTTTAGATCTACATGTTGTATAACCAAGGTAGGGGGTGACATTAACCTCTTTGAGGAAACTACAGTCCACCCAAATTCTAGTATTCTCCAAAAAATACATACCTCCTATATCTACATCCATGTTCAAAATGGGGGAGGTAGAGGGGAAGGATGGCACCCCTTCCATCCACTGTTTTCCCTTTTGTATAATAGCACCAGTGAGAAGTGTGTATACCCAGAGTCAGTTTGGGCACCAATTCACACCTCATCTATATCTAAATAACCATGGGATATTCTGATCAGTAATGGGCAGAATTGCCAAAATGCTGGAGTTATACACCATGCAAGTTACAGCATACTTTTGATGGAACACAAACTTTTGTTTTTTGAGAATCCTGAGATTTTTAACCAGGAGCACTGTCTGAATACAATGGGATCTGATTCTCCTTTCACTTACACCAGTGTACATCTGGAGTAAATCCATTTAAGTCGATGGAGTTACATTAGTGTAAATCAGCATGGTTTTAGTGTCTGATGTAACTTCCCTTCTTCCCCGCACCTAAAACATGTATATATGAGGATGATATTTTGTCATGTCTTTGCATATAATGCCCATTAGCAACACTTCATATAACAGGTATTATTTATCACTTATTCTTATTATTAATAAAGCACCCATTACTCTGGTACCTAGGTACACTTTACTTAGTTTAAATCACGAGCAAGCACTAATTTCCCCCCTAAAATAGGGAATATATATACTCTGAGATATTCAGTTTATGGAACACTGTAACAGCCAAAGTATAATTTATTCACATCTGATTGGATTACACTACTACAATAATTTTGTAGTTTCATCTGAGAAAGACCACATATTGATTCTCTAGTCTTCCCTTCCCATCATTTTTTTAGAAACAGTCTGTGGAAAAAACACTTCTCGTCAGAAATTGCTTATGGAGAAGGTATGTAAGGAAGTATGCTCAGAGGTAACAAGGCAGATTAAGACGTTTATCCTCATTTTGGCAATGTCATTTCCATGAAAAACCATGAATCTTTGTATTAAAGTGTTTTTTCCATGTGTAACTTGTGCAGGCTATGCCCTAATTTACCCTTTGATGACCTTGCAGTAGAAGGGAGAGGGATAGCTCAGTGGCAGGGCCGGCTCTGGCTTTTTGGCTGCCCCAAGCAAAATACCTTGTTACCTCTAAAAAAAACAGGGCGGCCAGAACGGCAAAGAAAAAAAACAAACAAACAAACAAACAAAAAAAACCTGTGGCGTGGCCGGAGCGCGGGTGCAGGGGGACCGGCTGGGGGTGGGAGGGAGGAGGAGAGGGAAGGAGCGGGCGGGAGAGGGAGAGAAGAGGGCAGCCAGGGCTACAGCAGGGGCACTGCCACGCGGCCCCTCCTGTTGCGCCGCCTCCTGCCACCTACCGCAAGGGCTCCGCTCCGGTCGGCGGGGAGGGAAGGAAGAGGACTGCCCTGCAGGGCATTCTGGTTCTCCGTGCCGCCGCCCCCTACAGGGCGGCTGGAACGGAACAAGAACAAAAAAAAAAAAAAAGCGGCCTAGGATTGGGCAGAATGCTGCCCCCAACATTCTGCTGCCCCAAGCACAGCTTGCTCAGCTGGTGCCTGGAGCTGGCCCTGCTCAGTGGTTGAGCATTGGCTTGCTAAATCTAGAGTTGTGAGTTCAATTCTTGAGGGGGCCACTTAGGGATCTGGGGCAAAATCAGAACTCAGTCTGGCTAGTGAAGGCAGGGGGCTGGACTCAATGATGTCTTGGGGTCCCTTCCAGTTTTATGAGATAGTTATATGGAGATATAACATGTCCTTCTGATCAGGAGACTTTGTTACTGTAATTCCTCTTTAGTAGTAGTACTTCCAGCAGTTCTTCTCTGCCACTTTCAGTTTGTGCAAACTCCTGTATTACATTTTGTCATTGGATTGAGTAGCCATGATCATATTAGTTTTCTGCAAAGCTAGGTTAAATAGGGCAGCAGCATATCCGTTTACATAGAAGCATATAGGAGCTTTGTTTGTGTAAGGACTGAAGTATTGAGCCCTTAATTTTTTTTTTTACATGAAACTTTAGAGTTTGCAGAATGCACCAAAAATCACAAAGACTCTAAAGCTGCAGAATCTTACAGTTTTTTTACATTATAACTCTGTACCTATAGCTCTTTTCAGGCCCAATGCTGCTCCTGTTGAAGTCAATTACAAAATTCCCTTTGATGCCAATGGGAACAGGATCAGGTTCTTAAAGAAGATTTTGCTCCATGAGATACTTATAGTCTCTCATATACAAAAACTGAAACTGAGGGCAGCATCTCCTGTGCTTCTAAGGCAAAAAGAAAATGTAATTCTTCCACCTCCTATGTGAAATCACAAAGTGGGGGAAGGGCTCACTGAAAATGATCACTAATTATTTTTCAGTTATTATCCTCCCCTCCCCCATGCCTAACAAAGGCACTAGTTCTAATTAAGGACGATTTAACCTTCCATCTTCAACAAATTTTTGCTAGAACCATGCTTTAAAAGTATTGTTAGAATTTTTTTTTTTTAAATAATATAAGAGACTTTTTGCCATCACCATAGGCCAAAATGGCATTAAAATGTCTTTTAATTCTCAACAAAACAACACAAAAAAGCACTTCTGGGCTGACACTAAACATGAAAACTTTCAGCCCCAAGATAGAACTTTATAAAAAATTATCACTGTCTGTGGTCTGGGGGTTATAATGGAAATAATTTAAAAAGTCATTGCAATAGCTTTTGCAACTATCAAAAGCTATGCATTCGTTTCCATTTGTATAATAAAGGTAAGTAGTCATATTTCTTTCTGTACTAGTCCAAACAAGTTCTAACAACTGTATCATTGTTAATAAAATGTAAAATATTATATTAAGTTGATAATATTTGGCTATTTGGGAACAATGTAACCAATTCCATCTCGTCTACACTATAATTAAAAAAATCTGAACAATATTTTGAGCCAAACTTTCATCACAGTGTGTACTTTTAATAGGTATTGTATACCTCATTTCACACATACACTATACTGAAATGTAATACCATACTACTACTACTCCTGGGAACAAGCAACATAATTAAAATTCTTTGTGAGTTTGATTTTCTCATTACTTTTTGCCTTTAAAATAAGTAAATTGTAATTAAGAGCCACTTTCTTGGTTTTTATCTACTGGTTGTACAGTTTATACTTTAGATTTAAAATAGCGATTTAGACAATAATGCATAACAGCAGAGTAGTTATTTATAATAGCTGTGCACCTGTGGTTGATTGTCAGTTGTAAAGCAAAGCTTAATGCTTTCAGTTCTCTTGTGTATTATAATAGGAGTGGTAGTGACCACTATACGTGCAATAGTTTAGGATGTAATGATACTTTCACTAGAGCCTTACTTTTCTGATTGCTTGTGACTTTTCAAATATATTTCTTTTGGACAGAAATTCTCCACAATTAGTACCAGCCCAGATGTGTATGGATTTTTTGTTTGTTTTTGTAAGCTCAGGCAAAATCAATTCACCCATTTGTTAGTTGAGTATGTGTAAATGAAATAAAACAAATGAAAAAAAAACCCACAATTTTCCCATAAATGCCAAATCAGATATTTTGTACATGCATAACTCAAAAAATGTCTTTCTGGATTTTGTTTAAATGTAACTTCTTCCAATGCTCTCACTTAGAACTGTAGTTTTAAAGTCATACATTGAATGTTTTTCTCACATAGATATACAGTAGGATCTTCCATTAGATTTTTTTGCTGTATCTATGACTTTGAATGCTGAGGGTATACACGTGCAGTGTACTTTGATATTTGGTTTTTCTTTTGATTCTAACAGAGCTTTGAACTATCTGAAAGGTGACCACACAGGTCAATTCTGTGAGTGGCGAAGCATGGATTCGCAGTGGGAGAACTATTGCAATGATTTAGTTACAGCAGAAGAGGGATGTGTCCACACTGCCACTACACAGATATAACTCCCATCAGTGTGAAGTTACATTGGATGTGAACTGGAATTACTTTCACTGATAGATGTTTGAAGAACAAATTTCTGTATGGATGCATGGAAGGTCATTTCTACCAATATAAGGACACTTCTTACCTGGCTGGAGTTTTCATGTGTAGACAGAACCTTAGTTTCCCTTGTCTGAAAAATATTTACCTATCTTACACTGGTCTTATGAGGTATAATTAGTTAAGGTTTGTAACATGCTTTGAGATCTTTGAATGAAAGATGCTATCTGATGAAAGTGCAGTGGGTTATTACTATTGTATTGTTGTTAAAGCTATGCTAGTTTCTAGCACCATTAAAATATAAAGGAAAATTGAATTGTTTGCCAAACTGAAAAGGAAAAGTAATTTTCATAGGATCTGAGGATCTAACCAATGAAAAAAGAAAATATTTCAAAAAGGAAAGTACTGACCTTTGAAGAAAATAACTGTGAATGAGACAAGCAATCAGCTTACTCTGGACTGGGATGATGTCATTATCAATTAGTGAGAGTACTTTCTTTTATCACAGCCATCTATCTGGTCTATGTTCTGATTTAGTGTACCGCCACAGGGCCAAAGTCGACTGTGGAGTAACTCCACTGGGATCAATGGAGTTACACCAGGAATTAGCTTGACTAGTGATGCAATGTTCGTATGTGACAGAAATACTTAGAGAAACGTTGTCAGAAAAGAGCAATACGGAGAGATTCATTCCTGCCATAAATCTTTTCAACTTCAAGTTAATGTTATTTATTCACTTGAGATAGAGAGGACACCATAATATATAATATATGTATATTGTGTAATATGGTATAGTGGTTTTGTAA
Organism: Trachemys scripta elegans; assembly: GCF_013100865.1. Lineage (NCBI taxonomy): Eukaryota > Metazoa > Chordata > Testudines > Emydidae > Trachemys > Trachemys scripta. The sequence continues at coordinate 78,394,814 of NC_048304.1, read as the reverse complement.
TGTAAACTGTCCATTAGTAATGCAAAGCAACTTATTTTCATCATCTAGATCATTACTGCCAGTTTTTCTTCTAGGTTTCCACATGTAATAAATCCTGGTGAAGTCACCATCTTGTTCTCCTTTCCTTATACTTCTGCTCAAATCATTCTGCCCTAAAATGTGTTTAAACTGGCCCTGGCATCTTACAGAGCTGTTTAGTTTTAAGAACTAAAGTCCTTCCCTCAAGTTCTGCACCTGAAATCCTGGTCCCATGGAGGTCAATGGGAATTTTGCCATTGACTTCAATGGGAATATGATTTCACCCTTTTAATGCTGTCTGGAGTGGCTCACAACCATGAGTGCCTACTTCATGGCAAACTGTCAAAAAGCCAGACAGACCTCCCAAACTGGTCGTACGGTCTATAATTAGATTTCACTAACCTAACAACAAATGTGAACTCCCGAAGTACTACAAGTACAATAGTCTTATGATGGAATCACAGACACTTAGACATTCCAGTCTATCTAGTCACTCAGGCAAGCTGGACTTATTGATAACTAGTCACTTCTACCAAAAATCAGAAATATTCCAGGTTACACCCAGTCCCAAGAGACCAGTCACTCACCCAGGCTGATTTGCATCCTAGATCTCATACCAAAGACAACACTGGTAGCCAATTGTATATAGTAAACTAACTAAACGTTTACTAGCTAAGAAAAAGAAATGAGAGTTATTGAGAGGTCAAAGCAGGTAAAATATATGTACAGATGAGTCACAGTATATCATTCCAAATGGTAGCAGAGATGTAGTAATCTGCCAGTTTCCCAAAAGTCTCTCAGGGCTACCTATAACAACTCTAGAGATCTCCATCTTCTTGTTCAGTTATTCTGTCCTGTTAGAATCCAAACAATCCAGAGATGAAGAATTTTTCCTTGTGTCCATACTTATAGCTTCTTTTCACAGCAAAACAATCTGACACCATCACTACCTACATGGGCTCTTTCTTTGAGGGTGGAGAGGGATGCATTTAGAGTCTTTGATCTCCAATCATCACACACAATGACCACTTGCTTTCAAATGTTCAAGAATTAGTACTTGCTACAGTGAAAAGTATAGAGCCCATGTAATGGCTCCAATGCCAGACCCTCTCCCTGTGACCAGAGTATCGGACATGGTTGGTGTTCCCCAGCATGCTAGCAATCCCTAACTGCTGTATGAGTTCCTTTGGCCATCGGCAATCCTATAAGGTAGAGTAACCTTCAATTGCTTGGTGTGTGGTTGGTCCAGGATTTAGGGAGCACAGTGATGACTTTAAAACACTGTTACATTCCCTTCTTGAGCTGTGCCATTATGAATGTAACAGTAAGCTATATGTATTGCTGTTTTCAGCTCTCTGCCAGCCAATGACACCACTCCAAATCTAGTAGCTGCTACCACATAATTAAAATCTTCTAAAACAGTTGACACTTGTTAGTGTTTCACATATAAGCTTTTGTTCAGATCAATACATAACATTTATTTTACATGCTGTCTTTTGGGTAGATGGGTAGTCTACCATGGAGGGCAGTAGCACCTAGTGGTCTGCCCACCCTGCCATGACGCTTTAAGGCAGAGGTCCCCAAACTATGGGGTGCACCCCCCCCCAGGGGGGCACAGAGGACCCTTCAGGGGAGCTTGGCAGGGCCTGCGCCAGCCCCCACACAGGGCAGAAAGGGAGCACCACCCAGCCCCTCCCCATCCTCAGCTCTGCTCCAATCCTGCCTGCAGCCACATCCCCTGCTCCTGGCCCTGTGCCTGGCCCCATCCACAGCCTCGGTGCGGCTCTGCTCCCAGCCCTACCCCCTGCCTTTGCCCCTAACTGCAGCTTGATCCCCGGCTCCTCTCCTGGCCCCAGACCTATCCCCAGCTGCGGCCCCAGCCCTGGCCCCCTTACCTCTGTCCAGGTCCTCCCCCACCCCTCAAGCCAGGGCCCCACTCTCAGCCCTGGTGGGAGTGCCGACAGGGGTTGGGGGGCGTGACCCTCAAAAGTTTGGGGAACACTGTTTTAGGGCATCTTTTCTAGTCATCTTCCCATTCAGGAAGAACAGTGCAGTCCAGAAAAGTCAAAAATGCCAGTTTAGCCAAAGACTCTATCAAACTATGGACAGAGAATTAAAAACATTCTATCTAGTTACTTATATGGTCCCCCTGGACTGTAGTATCTGAATATCTCCTAAGTATTGAATAACCAAAGTCCAAGAGAACAGAAATACAGTCTTGTTCCTATAGATATCAGTATCACCTCATCTAATACCATCACATGCATTTCCTCAGACTGAGTGTTTTCATTCTTAGTGCCCAGTCTGCATTGTCAGATTTTCTGGAAACACTTGAGTTGAATACACAGCTTAATTTGCAGCTCACAATTTTGATTGGTCAGACTGATTTGAACATCTCCAAGAGTGTAACATATACACCTCTGTTTTGCAGCTCTGAAGTGAACTCAGGTAATAGTGTGTTCCCAGGAAACAGGACAAAATTGCTCATGGCAAATATAGGTCAGCCATGGCAACACAATCTTAGAGCAAAGGCCTGGGAATGAAGGTTCCTATTCCCTCTTCTGTCACTTACTTAATTTGTTGCTTTGGCCAAGTCATTTAGGGCCAGATTTGTAAAGATATTTAGCCACATAATCATGCAGAAAGGCACCTAGAAGAATTTTCAAAAGCACCTAGGTGCCTATTTGTATGTTTTGGTTTCTAAATACCTTTGAAAAAATTGCCTTTTAGCTTCCGTGGGTCTCTGTTTCTCCATCTGTAAAATGGGTATAAGTAGTATGTACTTAGCTCCAGAAGGATCTGAGAACTGCTTCATTTATATTTATAAAGTACTATGAAGCTGTAAATCCCTATATAACCATGAAGTATCATAATTTTCTTGTTAAATATATTATTGGTTGGAGGGTCAAAGTTTAATAATATATGCTCAATGGGAAGCCAGAAAAGTAAATACAATACAGATTTAAGTACTGTACTAAATTATCTGGGAAGAAATACCTTGGGAAATCTGAAATATTGGTTAATGAAGAATTATTTAGGAAATAATCAAACCTATGCAGATTTATCATGGTGTAAAGAACAATCTCATCTGTGCTAAGGGCCCAGTTTTTACCTCATGGTAGAGTCAGACCTTGGAATTACAATTCTCTGATTCCTTCTCCATTACAAGTTTTCCTGCATGTCTTTGAGCCACTTTTCTATCCTTCAGGGAATATCACTAATTGACCAGAAAGGGCAGAACCTTCCATTTTAAACTGTACTATGCTTTTTTTAAGAGGCTTGACCAATGATATGCTAACAAAAATATTAATTCATTATACACCTTTCCTTTTTTGCCTTTCATCCCAAAGGATCCCCTAGCACTTCATAAACTACATACATGCAGTATTGGCAGAATTTAGCCACTTCTGGAGCAGTAGGAGGCATCCAAGAGTACGTCTAAACTAGACTTTTTTGCTTCTGTTTTAACTCAAGTATACTGCTTGCCAGGTAATATGATTGGAAATGCTTGTCTATACATGCCCAAAAGTTTGTGGCTTTCCTTAGGGTCCAGCCTAAAGCCCAATCCTGTTCCCACTTCCAGAGAAGAGAGGTATAATGGGGCCTCAGGGTAAACTAACTAAATAAATCAAACACAAACTCCCTCAAACCACCTGCTGTACCACCATGTACCTCCACCACATTGCCACACATTGTTCTTTGTGTTGTAATGGTTATCTGTACCACTTTTTCTTGGCAGTATTCAGAGACATACCACAGCAAGACAGTTAGTTAAAGGCGAACAAGTCAAAGTTATCTGACGGGTTTTCTATTACCATGTGTTGCAGTTATGGATGATGTAGCTAACTAGCATGTAATTTCTATCTTGGTGCTAGATGAGTTAGTGACCCAACACCTTGCAACTTCTCCATGACTTTAGTTGGGTGGAAATAGTCTCCTTCTCTGCCAGATCTGATGGTTTCATTTATGAGGCTGGACCATGTCTTGTACATGTCAAAGTAGTTGCTGCAGCAGAATCTTGTTTGCTGATTGGTTTTTTGGTGGTATTCCTCCCACCAAAGAGTCCATTTCCACATACAATCGTGTGTCAGAAGTCACTGGCACTTTCCCGGTTTGACAGTGTGCAAGCTAACTCGTTGTTACATGGTGTTGTCACAGCCCTGTTAGTTTTAACAGGCTAAACAATGTGAGCCCAGAGGGTTACATCTCAGTATAGGAGATAAATATTTTGTGCATTGTGATCTATTATATTCCATATTTTGTAACAGGCATAGAATGCCATAAAAGACTTCACAGTTGTAGAGCTGAAATCTTAGATCTGACTGATTCTTTTAAAATATATATATATATATTCTAGAGTCCCTGTGGGATCCAAAAGATGTCTGAATTGAGAAGGCTGTTGGGAGTAGTACATTCATACCAACATTTATGACTGTACCACCTAGTTCATTGTTTTTAGTTTAGTGACTGAATTTGTTCCTGATTTCTACAGCTCTTTGATCCCCTTGTAGAGATGGATGAGTGGGCAGAATGGGGCTGATTATAATTGGTTTAATAACCAAAAAGAAATTTTTTCCATTGTTTGTTCAGCATTTTACTAAACATGTGGTGTAATTACAGTTACATTGCTTGTCAAAACAATGATCTTTTGTCTTATTTTCAATCTGATATTGCTTATTTTGTTGAGCTGCACTGATTTAAGCAAAATATTAATTGAAATAGAAAACAGATTTTCTTAACATCCATGAAAACACCAGTAATTTATATTTGGTGTTCAATGCATTTAACTTCTCTTGGAAATCACTGTTCACAACTCAACTTGGTACCTCACAAACCCTCTCTTTTTTGTGACAGTAGTAGCACATGTGCCACATGCTGCAGTAATGGGTCAGACAAACGCTAGTTTTTCCACCAAAGGAATTCCTTTGAGTTCTACATTCAGTCTTAAAAATATGCTGAGGTAGTCGCTTAGTATCAGTGTGATTCCAATAATTGTATGCAACTGTCTCATTAAAAACAATTCAACTTTATATAGCCATAAATAAGCTACTGTACAGTTGTAATTTGTTCCCAGGCCATTAAGTAGTATAATACAGATACTTTTGATAGGGTAGGTAATAATAAAAAAAAAAATCTACCAACTATATATGTAGGCATCCTATTTTATTTTCAGAGTCATGTTTATATTTAAGATCTGTGGTGAATTATTTAATCCAAATGTAAACTGAAAATAATGTGCATTCAGAGAAAATATAACAATATATCCAGGACAAATGTCTATCTCATTTTCTCTTCATGATTTTAATTCAATGCATTGAATTTCAGTCGTTCAAAATAAATTGTACAATCAGCTTTATGACCAGATATACAGTATGCTGAATTAAATGATTTTGCACAGAAACACATAAAATCTATCCACTATCTTTAGGAAACAGTAGGAAACTTGCAACCTTCACTACCCACTAATATGATTCAGACATCAACTGTGAAATAATCCAAATGTTTTCTGGGTAACAGCTTCTGCAGTTATCACAGCAAGGTTTTAAAAACAATAATTGTATGTTAGAAACATTGTACAATGGGGTCTATTCTCTAAGGGATGCTTGGAGGTCTCCAGCCACTTAAATCTCAGAGGAAGGTTTGCAATGAAATGCAAATCTCCAGATTTCAGGTTTCCCTACAACCTTGAAACCAGGTTCAAAAGTCTTGGTAAGGTTCTTCTAAGTGATCCTGAGCCAATTTATAACTTTGCATTGAAAGCATGTACGTAGTTTCTTATGGCTTGACACAAAAGCAGGTCACAGAAGCCAAAGAAAAAACAAGATGTGAAGGAAGCAGGAGTGATCCACAGTATCAAATGAAGCAGAAATGGCAAGGAGGATAAGAATGGATTACTGGCCTTGAGACACAGTGAGGAAGAAGCTGTTTAAGATTTTGGTGAGAGCTGTTTCAGAAGAATGGAGAAAGCAGAAACTGGACTAAAGTGGGTCCAAAAGTGATCTTAAGGTGAGGAAGATGACACAATGATTGTGAACAACCCAATCAGTGAGCTAAGAGAAGGGAGATAGAGTTATAGTTGGAGAGACTGTTAGAGTCAGGAATAGAGGTCTGATTCTTATTGACTTTGCTTTGGTAGTAAAGTGGCCTTAAAATGGGTCCATGTAACTTTCACTTTGGTATAAATGAAAACCAGGCCATAGATTTTTAAGGATGGGAGAAGCAATGACATATTTGTATGCAGTGGGAAAGAAACCAGAGGAGGTGGACAGGTTCGCAGTGAGGGAAGGGAAGGAGGGCTGTGGTTGGGACAAGAGAGGTTAATAGCTTAGAGGGAGTAGGGTGAAGGACAGGTGGAAGGATCACAAGTGGGAAGTTAGTGAGAGATCTCACAGTCATTAACAGGTGAGAAGTATGGGAGGTGAGGAGAGGAAGAAAGAAGCTGGGGGAAGGGGAAAGTTATGACAGATCTTGTCAGTCTTCTCCTTAAAGCTATCTAGTATGGGAAATAGTTGTCAAATGTTCACTTTTTAATGATAACCACTACACATTTTCTGATACCCTAATTTAAAAATACTTTGGGAGAGAAAGGGGATAGAAGTAAATAAAAGTACAAGATTGTACTTCTCAATGCTTGACTATCTTCAATGGTAATTTTAGTAGAAATCTGGAGGAAAGTGAATCCAGAATTGTAGGATGGTTGAAAGAACCCTGGAGGCTAATTATGGGTTCCTCATCTATTTTGTAACCACTGAGCCTTATGGTTTGGGGTTTGAAGCTGCATTAAAAAAACCCAACAGACCTTGACATCTAAATGTGCTCTATGTTTTATTATACATCATGAGCTATATTTAAACTATTTTTCTGTTTATATCAAAATGTATCGTAATTAAAATGCAACTATAGCCATGAATGAACTGTGCTGCTCTTTCTGAAATCATAAATGCAATTTTAAACAAATAGATAATGTCCTAGAGTTTAAAGTGAATGTTTATGTCCTTATAAACTTCTTAGTGGCAATACTCCTGCTGTGAAAACAGCAGCTGAAGGAGGGTAGATTAAATTATTTTGGCCAGATACTGTTCCTTGTTGTTTTTATTAGAAAAACTCCCACTGATTTTAATGGGAGATGGATCAGATTCTGACTTTAATGGTATGTAACTCTCAGATGTATACATAATATCACCTATATATGTATACACACTAATTTTAATGTCAGCATTCCCTCATCAAGATTTACCACACAGAAAATGCTGATCGTGTGACGTATACTCACTACTTTAAAATGAGTACAGTGTGATATTTTCAAAATATTATTTGGGATGGGGGAAAAGGCCAATGTACAGATTCTAATGATATTTAGACTCTAAGGTGTTCATATTTGGATGATATTGAGACTCCTGTATATTGACCTCTGAACCTGATTGTATTCAACTCCTCCTCCAGAAGACCTTAACATGCATCTTAAGAGGGTTTATTTGTGAAGGTGTGTTGGTGGTTATTTAGTAGCCAGCAAAACACTTCTTCCATACAGTCCCCATCATTTCAGAATTTTCAGAGGGTCCTGAGCAACCTAGTAAGCTAACTATCTTCTTCACCTAATCTTGAAAGGTATTTTGGAGGACAGGAGTGAAGAGGACAAAATCATCCACTCCCCTATCCTGCAGCAATGAAAACAGGAAACCTATTAGGACATATTAACGGACTAGGGTCACTGGCTTCACTAATGTGTTTACATCTGTAAATATTTGTGGGAATTATAAAATCAGTAAGTTTTTTTCCTCCTGAATATCTCTAAGGCATTCAATGCTTCAGTGTTTGGACCTCTTTATGTGGACACTGTCTGATGTTCAGCTTCCTGACTGGATACAAATAGCTAGCTTTCATATTCAGAGACAAATTTTTAAAGGGGCTTCACCTGGGCAAATGTATTTGCTTCTGAAAATTGAAACCAATTTAGGAGTTAAACAGATACAGAGTAATGTTCAGAATTAGGCCTGACTTTGCAAACTCCAAAAGCCTACATAGTAAAGCATGTGAACGTTGGGGTATTTATCCAAAACAAATCCTCCAGCTCCTTGAGGCTTCATCCATGACTATTAATAACCCATCTTTGTTTCACCTTTTGGAAGAGAAATGTGCACTAAAATGACAACTTAATATCCTGTGCAGAGGCTGTTTCTCTGTGTGACTCATCAATGTATTGTATTCCAGAGCACAAGTATGAATCATAGAGCACTGACAGAGGAATACAAATGAATCTATTAAGGTATATTTCCTTCCTCACTTTTGTTTTTTTACTTTAAAAAATGAACACTTTTTTTCTCCTAGCTATGAAACTTTCCAGAATAAAATGCCTCTGGGATGAAAGCAAAGTGAGCTAGCTGGCAGTGTTAGGGAAGACCCCGTTTTTCTTGTGATTGAACCTAGCCAGAGACAGAGATTTAAGGCAAATTATTCAGCAGCATTTCTTCTGTGCTAAAAGGGAAAAAAACTAATTTCTTGGGCTGTGATCATCACAATATGCAATATCTCTGCTATTAGGTATCACAGTAATGGGCATTCTATAAGAACCTAGATAAATTAAACGTTGTTCCCAAGATTAATAGCTGCTGTGTAATAAATAAATACATCTTATGAGAGTCATTGCTGATAAATTTTTAAAGAGAATATCTGGCATTCATTAAAGTTGGTATGAGCATAGCCATTGACTTTAATGGGTGCAGGCTCAGGCTTATGATTGTAATGAAAGGTGTCAGAGTAACAATACTGACTATAGAAACTAAGGCCTCCTCATTTCCTTTATTGGAATAGTACCATAGCTTTACCTTGCTGCCCACAATACATTAACCAATTGAAACTATGTGGATATTTAACTTTCTTATTTAGTCTTAATCCATTTTTAGTCTTCAGTCTACTCTATTATGCATGTGTATCATTGGGGTGTTGTGCGTAAAGGGGGATTGCCCCTGTTTAGGGCACTGAATCTGTTCTTTTTGCAGAGTTGTCAAATCTCATCGCAAAAAGTCTTCAGCCGCACCCTTGCTCGCTGGGTAGTACTACCCCTGTCTCCAGAGCCGGCTCCAGCATTTCTGCCACCCCGAGCCAAAAAAAAAAAAAAAAAGCCACAATCGCGATCACCGGCTGCAATTGGAAAAAAAATAAAATAAAAAAAAGCCGCGATCGGCGGCTGCAGTTCAGTGGCAGGTCCTTTGCTCTTAGAGGGAGTGAGGGACCTGCCGCCCCCGAATTGCCACAGGTGCTGCCCCTCTCCCTTGGCCACCCCAAGCACCTGCTTGTTAAGCTGGTGCTTGGAGCCGGCCCTGCCTGTCTCTAGCCCTATCGGTGGGACAGAGCAAACTAATAGTCTGCAGCTACTAGCCTCCTGGCAAGGCCTGACAATAGCAGCCTGGGACTCTAGTCTTTGGACAGGGCGGGGAAAACAAACAGCCCACAGCCTTCTGGCTGGGGCAAACAATAGCAACCTGGGGCCCTGATCTTCTGGGTGGGGCGGAGCAAAACAACACTTTAGCAATGACTCCCAGTGGTAATGCCTAGTGGCAAGCACAGGGTCAGGGTTGGCAAACCTGGGTTCTGACCCAGGACCGTATGAAGTGAGTAATCTCCTTATTAAGGATTCAGGTGCCAGCTCCTAACACTTTCCCTGGGTTATATCTTATCCTTGAGTCCCCTGTGGGCTTATCCTCCCTGGGCAGTGGCTTGGCGTCTCCATCAGCCTCTGCAGTCAGGGGATACTCCATAGTGTAGTCTGGGGTACCCACCTGTGCAGTCTAGAGAGCTGATGTTTCTTCCACAGGAGCAGGCAGTGGTCATTCATCCTCCAACCCCAACTGAACTGACTAAATGCCTTTTATCTGTTCCCTCCCCGAGAAGCATGCACAGCAGGGGTGAGGGGGGCGTGGCCACCTCTGCCAAAAGTGATTGGTTAACCCCACCTGACCAGTGTAGGGTTTATACACAATTTCAACTTTTTTAACAGAAGGCCCTGAAGATAGTCATTCCTTTTGATTAAATTGAACTGACAGAGCCATCTTAATATTCACCTATAGATAGATTTTAGGGTAGCTTGTATTTAACAGTATTGAGTTGAAATGAATGTCTCCGCACCACACCATTTTTCTTCTGAGAAAAATATTTCATGTTATGTTTAATTCTTTACTAGTGGAAAGAGTTTTAAAAAGTAATTGCAAACTATAAGAGAACTTTAAAAATGCAAGGCTAGTGCTAATATTTACTTTATGCTGTTTCTTTGCTGCACAATTATGTATTCAAGACATGAAAAATAATACGTAAGCCTTCACAAACCTCAATCTATAATTAACAACATCTGACAAGATTATTTGTCCAGCTGATAAAAAATGTCACTTTTAAAGGCATAGTACACAGATTGATAAAAACAGGCAAAGGGAGCAAAAATTGTTCTGTGTGTCTTCACTGGTAGAATACGCGCAGGGTTTTTTTTTTCCTTTTTATAACTACTTATAGTGACTACATTGACTTGGCATGCAGATCAAAAGACTGACAGACTTTATTCGTGTTTGTGCTCTACAAACAGTGACATGTACAAGCCAATCTGTGCAGCTTTCACTACCTAATTGAAGGTAGTGCAAACAGAGACTTTAAAAATGAGTAGTGTACAACTCGATTGTTAGTAATAGATAGCTAACAGACGCTATTGCTATTTCATCGAGTTTCTTACACCTCTACCTCTCATTTTTAACAAGCATCTTTGACATCTTGCCAGTAGACAGGAACAGTCATTAACTGTACAAATATATAAATTCAGAGACTGTACAAGAATAATATGAAGTACTCTGACTTCTTGTAGTTAGCTTATATAGAAATGGGAAGTTAATATCACTAGATTGAGATCTTTTGCATTCTATCACAGATATTGGTCGCTAAGTGAAGTTGCAACTGCAAATGAATAAAAATGGCCCAGTTCATTTACAGGCAACACATTTCTTCTATATCTGGCTGAGTTGGAACTTAGCTATAGTATTTCTCTTTAGTAATTTGTGTTGTTGGTGTATTATTCCAAACATCATAGTACAAGCAATTCTGTTTTTAAATACAGTACTCTTTGACTAGTACTGAAGCAAATGAATAAGAAATCACTAACATGGCAAATTATGCTAGGTCAACATTAATGCTTTCATTTTCCAGATGTCTGAATTCAAGGCATTTCCTCTAAAGATGTTCATGAGTATTCCGAGTTAATGCATTTTCCTGTTATGTCTATCAAATTGTCACTATATCCATGTTGAAGTCAGAGGCGCTATATGGATTTAAAAACAGTATATCCAGAAACCTTCCTTTCCTCAGCGTTTCTTTTAAAGATTTTACAGGAGATCAGTTAGATTAGTACGTTATTCAAAATTCTTTGTCTTCCATTTATGGCTACGGATAGTCTCAAGAGTAAGATTAGTTATGTCCTCATCCCCTTTATGATGCTATTCCAAATTTGTCCTAATTTTAAATTGTTTAGGTCAATTCTGCCCGTATAAGAACAGTGTGTTTGCCTATTTACTTGAAATTGAAGACCTCACTAATTGGGAATAAAAAAAATTACAGCTTCCTAGAATTTAAATATACATCCCAGACTTAGAGTGAAAGCCATTGAAGAAACACAGATAGTAATGGTGGTCAAATTTTGGTCTATTCTGTTTTTGATGGCAAATTGGGTGTTTTGATTCAGCAAAATTTGGGGAGGGAAAGTGTCTCTTTTCCATAGAAAATGTAAACTTCATTGAAAAACCAAACACCTGGAAACCCAAAGTGTTTTCACTTTTTGATCAAAATCTAAAATATTTTGATTTGGATATACTACCACGTTGCCTCATATCACCGTTCTTCGCCAGTTGGATTTCATCTCACCTGGTGCATTTTTGCCATGCAAATCCCATGATGCACTTTTACAGTTCAGAGAGTGGAAACCAGGTGCATCATGGGGGACACACATGGCCTGAATAGGGAGCCCAGCCTAGAGAGGAGTATGGGAGCATGAGGCACCACAGGAGCATTTCTGATTTGAAACATTGTTAGTTGGGCAAACTATTTCATTTTTCAGTCAAAATATTCTTGGTTTAGATTTTTTATTTTTACTGAAAAAGCACAATTTTCTATGGCAATTTTTTTCAAACAGTTGTCATGGAAATAAGATGAAATAAGTTCCCTGGTTTGGAGACTGCAGAAATTTTAACGAGTGTAGACCTGAGTCATATAGTCCATCCAGGAAGGCACTGCATGAATAGTTTGGAAGCAAATAAAGCATAAATCACCATGTTGGCATTTGACCAAGACAGTAGAGGACAAAGTCTAGAAATATTATTGAAATGGCAGAATAGTCTAACCACATGCTGTTAAAAAAAACACAAAACTGGACTATTATTTAATTTTCTAATTTCCTAGGTTATAAATTCTTTGTGGCAGGGACCACGACTCTTTCTGTTTCCGTACAGCATTTAACACCATACGGCTCCGAGCAACATTGCGGCTACTTGGTGCTGCCATAATATAAAAAAAATAAATAATGTAACAAGTTTCTACTTGAAACGTGAATTGTCTGTATCTTTAATTGCTGTTCACTTCTGAGTCTATGTATTTGATTTTTGATTGTCCCTCTTGTGTTTATGATTTCAAACTTTTCCTAGTATTACCTCTTAATTCTCTTTTGACTGGTTTGGTGTCACTGTGCAAAATTCAGAAATTTAATGTTAAATTTATTTTAAACATCAGATGTTGATAATTCAGCTCTTCATAATTGGAATTTCTGGACCAAATTTACTCCTGCTGTATGCATCTCAGCCAGGCTCCTCATGATATTGAGAACCAGATTTAAATCCAGATAAGTCTAAAAGTACGCCCTACTATTGGTTATATGTTGTGCATCACTACAAGTCTTGGAAAAAATGTGAACATGCTCTGCTTGTGTGAACATACACAGAGGTTGATTTTCTGAAAGATGCTACATATGCTGCACATCAGATAGCAGAAGGCAGGATTGGAAGTGACTAAGTGACTAGTTCAAGAATGATCCTGCAACCAAATATTAACTCCTGAATTTTAGAAGGGTCATCTCAATAATTAAAAGCCTGATGAATGGAAGTGACAAGCAACAGGCTATTGGGTGCAATTGCCATATCACCTCCATTATGTGAGAATAATAATCAATTAGAAGTAAAAACAGACTGATGTAAAAAAATGGAACTTTTTACATTTATCCAAAATTAAGGGAGATTAAGCTTTGTTTCATGGCCATACTATTCAAAGTGCTCAAACCTACTTTGATTGTTTTAAGTTACTGAAAAAGACTTTTTATTATGAGATTATGTGCATTTTATTCTTTTGCCATACACATCCCACTCAAAACCAATTTCTCATTGGACAAGGGGCAGGTGACTCAGAAATAAATCAAAGCCAGAAAAGTTTAAGAAGTTCAAGAGAAAAGGATGAAAAAGGTCCTTATCAACGAGACATTTTATTTCTACATTTGTCTGTTTAAAGGAATTACTGCAAGATGCAAGTACATTCATTGGGCAAAGGAAACATGCAATTAAATATCTGATGTGAAAAAGGAGCAAAGAACTAATAGATTACATCCCTTTTTATGTTAGCCAAAGGATGGCTGTGATAGACTAGTTTAATCTCGCATTTGGTAAGAGGTAAAATTCAGTGGAATTTGTCTTGACTATTCCTGTCCCATCCCTTTGGGAATAGTTGAGCACTGAAGTCTCCTCCTTTTCCTTTCCTTTTTCTTCTCTGCATATAACTCTAAGCTGGCAAGAGAGCAAAGGATAGAGTAACTTCCTCTGTCAGCTTGAATAAATAATGTTGAACTCCCAGACTCTGGGTCGAAGGAAGTGTTTCTGACACAATTAAGTCAAAAACTAGGATTTTAAAAAAGGAAGCTTGATCTTATAGATTTCACCTTTTCGTATACAAGGGAACTGTGACTTTAAGATATTTTCATTGCTAACAGCATCTTAGAAATGTACAGTAAAAACTGTTTTCATTTTGAAACTGAATCTGTCTTTCATCATTTCTGTAGCATTTCTATCAATTTCCCCTTCCAGCCCATTGTCTTTATTAACCTGCCAAATCACACACAATTACTTCTAGATCTGTATCTTCTAGCTAGTACTCAACAATGATATGCTAGCTAACTGACCACTTCTGGGATATGAGGCTCGTGACCACCCTCCTTATTTTTATGGTCAATAGGAAGGGGATTGCTTTCTTCTGTTGCAAAATGGGATCACAGGACAGAGGAGGAGAAGAACCACAGCTCTAGGAATAATGAAAGTCACTCTGTTTATTTTCACTAAAAAAATAAAGGTTGAGTTAAAAAAATGTAACCAGCACCTTCTACTTTGATTCAATTATTTCAGTACATTATGAAGTTACAAGTATGGATTTGAGATTGAGGACAAAACTACTGTTTGGGTTTTCCCCCCCTTCTCTTTGGGCTCAGACCTCAGCTGCTCACACTTAACACAGTAGAGGAGGGGGGACACTAACCACCTCCCCTGGTCATAAAGCTGCTGTATGCTGAGTCCATGAAGAGAGTTAAATCAACCTTGTACCAGCAGGAACTGTCAGCCATCTGGGAATTCCACCAGGAGCCATACCACCAGCTGGGGATGGCTGGAGCCAGCCAGCTTTGGCCACGCCCCTCCAGCCATGCTCCAAAATGTCTGCTTTGTGGAGGGGGCAAAGAGAAGATGAGCTGTGCTGGTTTTAGATAAACCCCTGGTAGTGTATGACAGGGGAATCCCCAGCTGTCCCAGACAGCTTTTAGTCCCTTTTGTCACATCTGGAATAGGGACAAAGGGACATAACCTGGTTAGGAATTTGACCCCTAATGTTTAAATTTGAGGATATAAATTTAAACACTAAATAAAATAAAAAACATTACAAATTCAATTACACCTGACCATACTGTCCTACTGATTATAGACTACATGAAATTAGTCAAATTTCATCACTGTGATCTGCATTTAGTACCTGATTCTGATCTCACTGACACTAGTTTTATACAGGTAAAACTGTATTGACTTCAGTGCAGTTAATCCAGATATACAACAAGAAGAGATCAGAATTAGACCCTTATATATTTATTATTTTTTGCAACATGTTACAGAGGGAAGCTTGCCCATCTCCAACAGCTGCTTGTTTGCTATGTCTGTCTGACTTTTTTCTTTTAAATGCCAATTTTTCTAAGTTTCTAATGCTAACTAGTGTAACATAATATCAGTTTTCCATTTTGCAATCAGGTTTTAACAATCAAAGCCAGATGTTGTTTTCATTTACAACCTTGATCCTCATTCAAGAAGATTTCAGTGTTTTACTATCAAAAGCCGTCTTCGCTTTCCTTTCAATGTGGCAGGCTCTTAATGCTTCCATAATCTATTTCACCTTGGCATTCAGTATTGTCACAAATACAGCATGCCTGATCAACCCTGAATGTTTGCCTTTGTGTTCTTTTCACTTTCTTTTCCTGTTTCTTCTATACAGCATCCTTTTTAAAAACCAGGTCAGCCCAATATACATCAGGGCATTTCTCTGTATTGAGATATTTAGAGATAATTAAGCACAGGGTGGGACTGGGGAAGGAGAGGTAGGAGCAGATGAAAATTTATCGATTTCAAGATCTGAACTTTAAAGAATTGCTTGATCCTTTTCTTTCAGAGATTCTGCTCATATTGAGGAAAGATACAATTGATGTATTCTGTACTGTCTGTGGGGACTTTTTTCTTTGTTTCATTGTATGTGATAAAATACAGACAATTCTGCATTTAAGAAAATGTTTCTGCAGAGGATGTAAAATAAAATCTTGTAAACAACAAAGTCTCCACATCCTATGCTGCTCACGGACACACAGTATAGCTACATCATTGTGTTAGTAAGATTAAAAATAATCTTATTCATGGGGGAAAGTAGGAATAGCAGGCCAGATCCTATTCTAGGTATCATTTTCTACATATGTCTCAGGGCATAATTTGGATCAAAGTGAGCCCCAAACCAGTCATGTTAAAGACCAAGCATAATAAAATTTATTCAAATGAGTCTTCAAAATATATGATAGTTTCTCTGTTTTGAATACATTCCATGTTTGATTTCACCTGTTCTGAAACAAGGAATGCTGAGGCCAACTAATAGCAATTGAATAACTATTTTTTTCCTGAGGGAGTCTCCTGGGTCATTGTGTTTTAATATAATAAGTATCAGATATAACAAAATGGGGATTTCAAAGCCAATTCAGCATTCAATGTAGTTACTGGACGCCTTCCAGAATGGTGCTATTGTATGGACAAATACACATTATTGATACATCCTCTTTGCTGTCTAGTGTCTTTATTATTTAGGCCCCAATCTTGCAATCTGATCCATGTGCGCAGTACCTTATGCCCAATGAGATCCTTCCACAATCCCACTGAGTCAATGATGCTTCACATGGGCAAAAGGGTCCATCCGTCAGTACCAGACTGCAGGATTGGGGCCCAACAGTCCAACTTATTCAGTAGAAGCCTTATATTCATGACATGTAATTTAAAAAGAAGGCTGTATAGTCAAACTGACAGTCAGTGATCAGCATTGACCTGAGCCTATAGTGGTGTAAAGATCTGGCATGTGAATTGACAGGACATTTGACAATGATGAGACCTCATTTCTCATCAGGTATCATGCCAACTGCTGAAAGGAATACAGTACTGTACATCAGTTGTTAGACAAAACACAGGTTGTTGTGTGGATTATATTCTTTATGCCAGAGATTCCTTAGTTTATTAAAAAAAAGTTATTTGCAAGTAAAAGATTATGAATGCATGTTAGTGAACATGACTCTGCATAGTTGAGTAATTTACCCAAATCTCTGTCTCAAAATTCCATTCCATTTTAACATCTACAATTTCTTTGCGAAGAAGGCTGACATTTAACAAGATTCTTTAAATTGTTGCTGTAATGTGATATCCCTAATGAAAGTCAGCCCACCAACCACTTTATCTTTACAGGTAGCTTGCTAACTTTAATTTGATTTTCTTTTTAGTTGGCAAAGCTTTTAAGTTGCAGATATAGATAGAGGCAGGTTGGGAAGTTGCTTAAATTAGAATCATAGATTGTCAGGGTTGGAAGGGACCTCAGGAGGTCATCTAGTCCAACCCCCTGCTCAAAGCAGGACCAATCCCCAGACAAATTTTTGCCCCAGATCCCTAAATGGCCCCCTCAAGGATTGAACTCACAACCCTGGGTTTAGCAGGTTAATGCTCAAACCACTGAGCTATCCCTCTCCCCAATTAATCTATCTTTAAGATGCCAAAGCTGTGTGTGTAGAAAAAAAAATCTTCTGTTTAAAAAAAAAAGTGAATTAAATTGTTGTTAATACAGTTGCTTAAATTGTATTATCCATTTTTCATGGCTTTTGGGTGTCTGACTGGCACCACTGCAGAGTTGGGTACAGAGACTAACACTATTATTTGATGTACTACTCATCACACCTCTTATTTAGAGAAGATGTCATTGAAAGTGTGAAGGATCCGATGTCAAATTGTTCCAGTCCATTGGCAGCGAGGTGGAGCAAACTACTGTTAGTGAGCCATATCTGGAATTGAGCTGCTTAGAATCAAAGTCTGGCAGCCAAACGCTTCCCTACTGAAGACAAAAGTAGTGAAACTGAACATTTCAGTGGACTGCAGAACACATTATATTTGCAGATGTGTCCTTGGGTGCAGTTCCCATGTCTGCATTTTTGCTGACAATCAGGGTTTAGCACTTACCAATGTCCATTTGAGTATTTTGTGTAATTGCCATGCAGCCAGAATGCATGATACTTGCTTGGTGGCTTTGAGGACTGAATCTTACCTGTAGTGTCAGAAGTTCAGGATTCAAATACCAGGAAAGACCTGATGGTGGATGTGAAAATTATAGCACCTTACATTTGAGGGGGAGAAAGACTGCCCTAGTTTAAAAGGCTCTTGCTGTGACTCAGGAGAGCTGGTTTCAATTTCCTGTTTAGCCACAGGCTTCCTGTATAGCCTTGGACAAATCACCTGTACCCTCACTTCCCCATCTGTTCAGAAGGTTTAATAATTCCCTACCTCACAGTAGTATTGTAAGGATAAAATCTGTTATTAATGTTTGTGAGGGGCTCGGGTACTAGATTGATGAACACACCTTAGGTACATAGCTTTGTAGTTTAAATCAAATAATCTCATATAGAGTCCAGACAACTACTTCAGTTAAGATAAAGACGTAGTATAAGATAATTTCCCCAAGTCTAGTGTCATAATTGTGAGTTACATTTAAAAAGTCAGGAAATACTATACCACAGCTGACATGCAGTACACCATTTCCTGCATAAACAGTTTCCATTCTCTTGTATCCATTCTCTCTCCTTTGCAGTAAATAGGAAACTTGCAGGACTTGGCTCCTCATAACAACAAGAAATGATTAAACAGAATGCAGAGTTGTTTTTAATCTACATGATGAACCTTCCCTACTCCCCGCTGGTCTAATTTAAATTAGAGGATGATCAGGCACTATATTAAAAATTGATATGAATTTCTAATGTAGTGAGACAATCCTGCACTGGAAGAGCAGTGGTGGATGAAGTAAATTGCAGGAGGAGGCCTTTTCCAATTCTAACTTCTATAATCCCGTGTTACTAAATTTGAGTGGTAAGTGAAGAACAACAGTGTAATCCAGTCATTAATTTATGGACCTAAAGATCTCCAGAAACTGTCACAAATCTACATGATGTCCATGCTCCTGAGTGATAGATTTTGTATTTATGTCTCCAGTGACATTAAAGATGCAACCAGAAAGGTCCTATTGGCTACACATCTGAGGAGGGTCAAGAGTCTAAGTTATTCTAGCTAAACTTGGAAGTAATTTATGCTTAATAAATTGGCTCGAGCTCTGCTAAATCTAGCAGTTGTTGGCTAAATCACTTTGCACAGTGTCAGAGGCCAAACAAAAAAAGGTACATCTTTGGAATTTTTAAACAGAAGCTAGATCTACTACCATAGCTGACATGGTGCCTACATTTCCCAGCCTGCCAGAGAGAACTAGAGAGATTGTGACCGAGACTAAGGAGACGGGAGTTTGAGCCCTATTGACTCATAGAACTCTTGCTTTTCACTCTAAAACTGCTCATCAGCATGGAGTTCTTTATAAATCCTAGACTATGTCCTCTCCACTCTGTGACAATGTTCACTGTCCATAGGTATTGTTACTAATCTAGAATGAGGAAAATCTGGTTCATTAGGGTTCTCCTCAAAAATCTCAAAGGGCCTGCATCCTCACCATCTTCACACAGAAGTATCAATCAATGTATTGCATGCAAATCAGCAGGGAACCAGGCCCACAATGAGGCCTTTGGAGAATAAAATCTTCTGAGATAATCATTGTACATTCTTTTTGATCTTTTGTTCCCTAACTAGTCAGAAAACAAATGAGGTATCCTGGAATGTACAAGATGTAAAACATATACTCCATCTTCTTTAATGGTATTAACACACTGTAATGGCATTGGCACCAACCTCTCACAAGCACCCCCTCTCTGGCCTATACATGGCTGCAAGCACTCAGTTTTGAAAAGGGCGGCACCCACTTCTCACAAGCAGCCCCTTTTCTGGTTAGGTGTGAGCTTGCTTTCCCTTCAGTTCTGACAACTGGGTGGGATCCACCTCTTATGAGTGCCCCCCAACCAATGGTTGTTTGGTGGGTCTTCAGTGACTCAACCCTCTGGCTGAGTCACACACACTGTCCCCCTTTTCTGGTCTCTAGTTTTTTCTCACTGCCCTGGTATGGGGCCAAAGCACAAAGGCTTCTTTCCCAGAGGCACTGCCTTCTTTAACAGCCCAACAGGGACCCATCTCGGTACCCTCAGTTGGTGATCTTTAGGCAGCTCTCCCTGGGCTCAGTCTTCAACCAGACCAGCAGGGCCCATCACAGTACCCTCACCTGGTCTGGCCAGGTTCTGGGCTCAGTCTCCCTGGGCTTCAGCCTGCCCACACTGGCCTATCCATGGTCCTGCTGCTACTCTATCCAGCCAGCCAGGCATCTGGTCTTCAGCAGCCTTCCCTGAGCTCAGTCCTGCCTGCAGTGAGTTGTCCACGGTCCTGCTACTCTTCCAGGCAGTCAGACACCCGATCCTCCCTCTTCAAACTCCAGGCAGCAACTGACTGCTCTGCTTCTGCGGCTTCCTTTTATATGGCCCTTCTGGACCCTGATTGGTTGCTCCAGCAGCCCCTGTGATTAGCTGCTCCCCTGCAGCCACTCTAGGCTGCCTCAAAGACTTCTCTGCTCTTTTCTGGGGTGGGGTAAGGCAGGGCCATGAGGCCTCCAGCAGGGGCCTCCAGACCTAGCCCACCCCATCACACACACCCTAACCAATGTAATTTTACTAACTATGCTGACTCAATTTTCTTTTTAGATATCAGAGGTAAGGCATTAATTCTAAAGGATATTCTCTAAATGAGCAGTCAGATTTATGCCAACATATTCAAAGTGATTTTTGTTTGTCTTTGACTGTCCAAAGGAGCAGTGATGCAGAATGAAAACACAAACATAGAGAAATTAATTTAGGATTGTGATACCTCACCAACCATAAGTCCCATTTCATTGAAGTGGCTAAAGAGATACCATTACTTGAAAAATCACAGATCCATCTGAATAGTTTTTTTTTTTAACCTTCAATTGATGTAAGTATCAGCAAGAGTATTATAGAAGAGATTTTGTTGCTCTTTAATTTTTCCAGTTTGTTCACTCTGTACATTAGATTGTACTTTGGTATCATCAGTTTCATTGGTTTGTTGAAGGCCAGATACAGATTTTGTCTCCCATGCTGGCATGACACCATTGATATCCTCTGCACCTTCTCTTGCAAGGGGCTAAGGTCTGTTGGTTTAACATTTAAAGTGGAGGACAACAACAACAAGAATCCTACTCAATGGTTGGAAGGTCTCCTTCTACTATTGGATTGTCCCCTCCATATCTGTGCTGTATCACCTTCTGCAGAGAGCAGCAGGCATGCAAGCTGCTTCTAGGGACATTCACTTCCAGGCAGTCACAGGTGGAGTACATAGAGTGCATGCGCCCTAGCTCCATTTCCTAATTCCGTGAGCACACAGATTTAGGAATGAAGGGCTCTCTGTTGCTTGCTCTATTGATTGAGCATTAGTTATATGATTAATTAGAAAAGTCAATTAACACTATAGTTTGTCAGGGCTCTGTCCTGTGACCAGAGCCAGAGGTATTAGTTATTATGAGGAATTCAGTGTGTGCTTGAGAGGCACTTACACTTAGGAAAGGTGTTTTGTCTTTGTAATATTTTTATTAGCACAGTAAGCAAAAATCCCAAACACTCCAGCCAAGCAAAGCATATAGATAATATAAGATGGTCAAAACATCCCACATCTGAGAATCTATATAATCACACCATCTCTTGCAGAATAACCCAAAGTGCTAGTCATCATCCTCGTCATCATCACCACCACCAAGTCATTCTGACATCTCCCAAGGCCATTTATAATATGGTACTAATTCTTAATGCATATAATGCCTACTATGCCTAATGCATATTCAATAGGGACTTCAGCCCCTTTTCCTTATCTGTATTACCTCACCCTACTAATGCTGGGATGTCCTTCTCCCATAGGTTACTAGGCCTTCTACCATAGCATTCTTATAGTTGAATGTCTACTGATGCTGGTATAAACTGGCATTTTGTGGTTACCTGTCATCAGTTTAATCATATGTATTTCAGCATTCTATCTTGTGATATCTTATGATCCAGGGTTACTCCTGGTTAGCTGCTTATGTAAGCTTTTTGGGCCATAGGCCTTGATGAGTTTAGCTAATCTATTGCCTGACAGGCCTTGAGGTTCATTGCATTACTGCCTTAACTTATACCCATACCTTACCTACCTATACCTTCAGATTAAATCTCACAGGATCCTGGCCTCAGGTGGATGGTCATGCAGCTGAACCTCTGCTGTCCCTACCTTCCATATTCACTATCTTGTGCTTGCTTTGGCTACCCTCACTCCATGGATAGGAAGAAGATCACTGGGACCTATACTAATGGTGTTTGCCTTATTTCGTTTTTCAAAAAACATTCTCTTCAACAGTTTGATAAGAAATAATACTTTTTTTTTTTAGAAAATAAGATATTAGCTGTCTCCCACAAGCAAGTCCTTTGAGTTTTAAGGTTTTGTGTTTTTATTCCAATTCTCTGATTAAGGTTTCAAGGCATTCATTTTGGTCTAACTTTTTCCCTGGTTGAAACTAGACTTATAAAATCATCCCCGTAATATGACTTTGGCAGCATTCCACCTTGGGCTCTAGAGGTGATCCTGGGAATTACAGGCCTGTAAGCCTGACTTCAGTACTGGGCAAACTGGCTTAAACTATAATAAAGAAAAATATTGTCAGACATATAGATGAATATAATTTGTTGAGGAAGAGTCAACATGGTTTTAGTAAAGGGAAATCATGCCTCATCAATCTACTAGAATTCTTTGAGGGGGTCAACAAGCACAAGGATCAAGGGGATCCAGTGGATATAGTGTACTTAGATTTTCAGAAAGCCTTTGACAAGGTCCCTCACCAAAGGCTCTTACGCAAAGTAAGCTGCCATGGGATAAGACAAAGGTACTCTCATGGATTGGTAACTGGTTAAAAGATAGGAAACAAAGGGTAGGTATAAATGGTCAGTTTTCAGAATGGAGAGAGGTAAATAGTGGTGTCCCCCAGGGGTCTGTTCTGGGACCAGTCCTTTTCAATATATTCATAAATGATCTGGCAAAAGGGGTAAATAGTGAGGTGGCAAAATTTGCAGATGATACAAAATTACTAAAGATAGTTAAGACCCAGGCAGACTGCGAAGAGCTATAAAAGGATTTCTCAAAACTGGGTGACTGGGCAACAAAATGGCAGATGAAATTTAATGTTGATAAATGCAAAGTAATGCACATTGGAAAGCATAATCCCAACCATACATATAAAATGATGGGGTCTAAATTAGCTGTTACCACTCAAGAAAGAGATCTTGGAGTCATTGTGGATAGTCCTCTGAAAACATCCACTCAGAGTGCAGCAGCAGTCAAAAAAGCAAACAGAATGCTGGGAATAATTAAGAAAGGGATAGATAATAGGACAGAAAATATCATGTTGCCTCTATATAAATCCATCTTGAATACTGTGTGCAGATGTGGTCGCACCATCTCAAAAAAGATATATTGGAATTGGAAAAGGTTCAGAAAATGGGAATACTAATTGCCACTGCCAAAGAAACGCTGTAAGGCTTAATTCACTATGTGTACTGTCTGTGAAGAGTTTTCAGACCCTTGGATTGAAGGCAATATGAAAACGCAAAGTATTTTATATATATGCACATACACACACTGTAATAAATAGCTTATGTTATTTCTTCTATTATACCACTGTATACAGTATAGTGTGTACTAGTATTACTAATGTATTATTACAAGTTAACATGGTTAGATATACATGTTAATAACTTTATATAAAGTACAACATTTTACAGTGACTTCAATTCTAGGATCTCAAATCCTTGCTTCCTTCTTCCCTGTAGGCCTTCTTCCAGAACCGAATGGAAGAGGTCTCAAGGGAACCCCAACATCCCTTACCATCTCAACCACCTCTGACTCAGAGTCTCTGCACTCAGCCTTTCTCTGTGGTTTCCCAGCCCTGCATTCTCCACCAGTGAGCCAGAGATCTTTCCTCAAACACCACTGACCTGATCCGTGTCAAATCACAGAGACCCTAGGAAGGGGCCATTGCTGCTGCTCGAGAACAAACAAACTGTGCTCACTTTGTTTCCCAACCTTTTGGTTGGATTGCTCTGAGCTTCCCTGGTCAGTTCCCAGACTGCACTGGCACAGTGTCCTTAGCCCACAGTTTCTCCTGCACTGAATTGCAATATTTCTCTTTCAAAAAAAGTGATCACAGTAGCAGTTCTCCCATGACAGCGTAATAAATGCACATGTAGCTGTAGAGTAGCCTCATTTATAACTACCTTCCACATACAGAATGAAGACAGGAACACACAAAACAGAACACGTGAATTCTGAGGGAAATTTGAAACAAAAAATTTGAAATGCTTCTTTTCTGTAAATGCCAAGCACCCCCAACCCCCACCAACACATTTTCATTTCAGGCTCACTTTCATATTTCAGACTTTCTGTATAATATTAAAAATGGAAACTTTCACTGTACAGTACTATGATTTAGCTAGCATCACAGCCAGGTGCATTGCTCACTGATTGTTTGGTATGTAATATCAGCTTCTTTTTTTACCCTTCTGGCTGGAGGATTCTTCTGGTATAGAATATTAGAAGTGAGATTTCTCAGGCACACCAGGAAACCAGAAACCACTGGAACATAAGCAGAGGTGACATTTGTTAGGCAAAGCTGCCATCCTAAGCTTCAAGGGCTGGATTTGTTCTCCATCAGGGAAATGTCCATCTTTCTTTATTAATATACTGGAAGCATTTCATGCTAAGCTGATTCTTTCAATTGGCTTTACCACAAGCAGCTCTTATGCATTTTCATTTTTATGATGAAAGAGCTTTGTGCTTATAGAAAGGTTTTGATTTCTTTTTAATCGTAACAACTTAGCAAGTTTCTTTTGAGTGCCCGCCCCTTTAAAATGTAATTTTTTTTAAGACCTTCCCTGCTGGAGTTCCCTGGGGTACTTCTGTACTGCTGTTTTTAAATGGACATCTCACTGATATCAATGGTTCATGAGAAATAGTAAAGTTAAATCTTAATACATACATATATATATATATAAGACAGCATTTTCAACTTATTTGTCAAGGTTGTCTTCATAAATTGTTTCAAACAGTTCCAAGACATAGATATTTTAGTTTTGGAGACAGAGATTTATTATCTTGATTTTGCAGCTATGTGAGGTATGTGTGTGTGATTTTTTTAAAATGTGCTATTGTTGGTTCTTGAAACTTTAACACCAATATTACCTTTAAAATGGCGCTATCCCAATAAACATTCAGCACTTTATTTATTGAGAATTATTTTATTTCCTGGTGTCTCTTTTAGGCCCTGATCCTGAAAACACTTACGTACATGTTAAAATGTAAAGCCAAAGGGATTATTTACATACTGAAAGTTAAGCATACATGTATATGTTTGCAAGATTGGGGCCTTAGTTTCCATCCTACCCCTTGCTGGGAAAGTTTCTGCATTTCACATTTTTTTTTCTCTTAGCTACACAAAAATTCTCCTCTTCCCCCTGTCCCCCTGCCCAATTATTTCCTTACTACTTTCTGGTCCATATGAGATATTTTTCCTTTATGTGAAAAGGTTAATTTATTTTTCAGTTTTGTGTTTTGTTAGCAGTCCAAAGAATATTCACCTCTACATTCCTCACTGCTATTCACTGGCTAAACTGAAAGGATTTTTTCCTCCTCTCACCAGAACAGGCACTTAGTCATTTATGCTGCAGATGAGTAATGGGCCAAGCCACCCATTAACAGCAATATTCCCAAATAGCTCAGGGCAAAGTCCCTGAGTCTGTTTTCAGTTTATAGAAAGTGAGCTACACTCACTCCATTTATGGTCCCTTTCAGGCCAAGATAACAGTTTCATATTTACCAACCCTAAAGGTAGATAACTATCAGTCTTTGAAAATACTTAATTCAAAACAGTTAAAGTTGCTAAGAGCAAATAACTCCCAACTCAAACCCAGGAAATTCAAAATAAAGTTTCACAACTACATATATCACTTTCTCATAGATACATATCTATACTTCTCAGAAAACACACACCATCCCTACCCTAAGCAAATAAACATTCAAGTAACTACAGACACACATAACCTTAACTCTGTCCCCAACAGGATGGTTCTGCATTTTCTACTTGGTATGAGTTTGATTTGGGCATTATTTGTCATTAAGAAATTAACCATTTTAAGGGTTTTTCTTCTTCAAATTGTTAATATTGGTTTGGGATCTAGATGATGTTGCCATAACTAAGGAGGGTAGATATGTTAAGGCTGCCTGCTTACATACAGCAACATACTTTTCTATAATTGTTTGCCATAGTAGTACTCACTAGCCAATTTGGATAACACCAAGTTTTATTGAAAAATGAACTATATGAAGCAATTGTGCTTTACTGCAGATTCAGTTAAGGCAACACTGTATGCCATTGCCAAAAAGTCGATGACATTCTGTAGTATCTGTTCAGACAATCTAATCTAATTTCTCTATGGTATTTCCAAGGCATGTATCACCATGGCATACATCATTGGGTTTCTGTTATTCCCCACATCCAAAGACAGTAGTTTATGACCATAAAGGTGTCCTTTTGGAAACAGAAAGGCCAATACTGCTAAATCCAAAGTTTGAAGATAATTAATGTAGTTTAAATTTATTCACTGAGTCATACACTTTATCCTCTGCTGAATCAACCATTGTGGAAGGTTCTGAATAGCATCATTGTGGTCAGACATATGCCCCACACTGGCAGAAGAGGGTTTAAAGCAGCCTCGGGGAGGCTGCACAGAACACAGTCAATTAGAAAAACGGCTTGTAGAGACAGCCAATTGGGAGACGTTTTAGAGAGACAGCCAATCAGGGCCAGGCTGAGCCACATAAGAAGGGCTGGTGAACAGAGCCACTTCAGTCACTCACTGGAGTTTGAGGAGGGAGGACTGGCTGTCCTGAAGGAGGCAGAAGAGACAGCACCATGATCAGAGCAGTGCTGGGTGGGGACAGGGGAGCATGAGTGAGCTCCTGGCTGACTGCTGCCAGATTGAGGCCCTGATATAAAGGTGGAAAAGTTGCTAGGGCTGCAGGGAAGTGGCCCAGGGAAACAGATGGTGGGGGTTGGAGGTGACTCAGCATGGGGCTGCCAGCTAGAGGGTCCTTGGGCCAGAAGCCGGAGTAGTGGGTGGGCCTTGGTTCCCCCCCGTTGGCCCCAGTTGCCACTGATGGAGGTGGCTGGACCATGGACTGCAGCATGCCACTGAGGCAAGTGGCAGTGCAGAGGATGCTGAAAGTGTGGGAGAGAACCAAGTGGGGCACAGGTGAAGGGCTGCCTCCAGAAGAGGACTCTGCGGCCCTGAGAGCAACACGGGTCCTGACGACAGAAGCAATGGCAGCGAGACACCACTAGATGAGGGCGCACTGGTGAACCAGAGCTAATTCCCAGAATGGCCAGCAGGAGGTGCTGCAGTGGTGAGTCATGCCTCATCACAATCATAAATAACTAAAATGTTGTCTAGAAAGCAGTACAATATTTGATTATTAACTTTTTTCCTCAAGCTTTTAAACAGACTTACACTAAACATCATCTTCAAGCTGTTCTGTGTGCAGGGAAAACATGCTTTAAACAGTTTATTACAGAATTTATTGCACATCTTAGCTCATGCATAGAAACTCAGAAAAATCCTAATATTTTATACAACTCAAAGCCTGATTAATTTATAAAGAATGTTCCACATATCATCGTAATATTTTGAAAGAATTGTGTAGCATAGACTCAATTAATTTTAGCATTTATGTAATCAAATTCAGGGAATCACATGCATGGGATCTAATCAACAAATGATTTACACACAATGTCCCAGATTCTCCTGTATGTTGACATCCACTCAAACCAAACAGGCAGGCTGAGTCAGGGAACCACTTTCAGCTCCTTGATCTCTAGGGGTATGTCTACACTACGAAATTAGTTCGAATTTATAGAAGCCGGTTTTATTGAAATCGGTTGTATACAGCCGATTGTGTATGTCCACACAATAAAATGCTCTAGGTGCTCTAGTCGGCAGACCTCGTCCACAGTACGAGGCTAGCGTCGACTTCCGGAGCATTGCACTATGGGTAGCTATCCCACAGCTATCCCACAGTTCCCGCAGTCTCTGCCGCCCCTTGGAATTCTGGGTTGAGATCCCAATGCCCGGATGATGCAAAACAGTGTCGCGGGCGGTTCTGGGTACATGTCGTCAGGCCCCTCCCTCCCCCGTCACAGCAACGGCAGACAATAGATTCGCGCCTTTTTATCTGGGTTACCTGGGTTACCTGTGCAGACAACATGGAGCCCGCTCAGCACAGCTGAGCTCACCATCACCATATGTCCTCTGGGTGCCGGCAGACGTGGGACTGCATTGCTACACAGCAGCAGCTGCTAACTGCCTTTTGGCGGTAGACGGTGCAGTAGACTGGTAGCCTTCATCGGCGATCTGGGTGCTGGCAGCCGTGGGGCTTGCCTTTTGGCAGTAAATGGTGTATTATGACTGTTAGCCGGCCTATTACAAGTCGGGTCATCGCACGTTAGCAGAGTCTTCCCTGAGCAGCAGCTCGTGCAATAGGCCTGAAGACCATCGTCATACACCGCCCAGTATTTGCTGCCAAGCACCCAGAAAGATGCCGAGGGCTATCAGTCACGCTGCACCGTCGTCTTAAGATGTAAAAAATAGATTTTCTCTGTATTCATTTGCTTCCCCCTCCCTCCGTCAACAGGGTTTTCAGTTTAATCTTTGGGGGGGACCAGTCTGTGACAGTTGTTTGTGTCTCTCCCTGATGCACAGCCACCGTTCTTTATTTTAATTCCCTGTGCCTGTACGCCATGTCGTCACTCGGCCCCCCTCCCTCCTTCCCCTAGGCCGTCAGATACTACGTTTGCGCCACAGCTCGAGCCGAGAAGCGGTTCGCGCCTTTTCTTTGAATTCTGGGTTGAGATCCCAATGCCCGGATGATGCAAAACAGTGTCGCGGGCGGTTCTGGGTACATGTCGTCAGGCCCCTCCCCCCTCGTCACAGCAACGGCAGACAATAGATTCGCGCCTTTTTACCTGGGTTACCTGTGCAGACAACATACCACGGCAAGCATGGAGCCCGCTCAGCTCAGCTGAGCTCACCGTCACCATATGTCCTCTGGGTGCCGGCAGACGTGGGACTGCATTGCTACACAGCAGCTGCTGCTAACTGCCTTTTGGCGGTAGACGGTGTAGCATGAGTGATAGCCGTGGGGCTGGCAGCCGTAGTGCTGCATTGCACCAGCCCCTTGCAGGCGATGGTATATTATGACTGGTACCCGTCGTCGTCGTACTGGTATGGCTGTCAATCATGGCCACCTGGGCAGACATGCTACTGTTTCGATGATGACGGTTACCAGTCATAATATACTATTTTCTGCCAATTGCCCAATATTGTCTGCTAAGCACCCAGAAGAGGCCGAGGGCGATGCTGGGTGCTGGCGGACGTGGGGCTGGCAGACGTGGGGCTGCATTGCTACACAGCAGCAGCCCCTTGCCTTTTGGCAGATGATGGCATATTATGATTGGTATCCGTCATCGTCATACTGGTATGGCTGTCACTCATGCTGCAGCGTCGGCTGCCACCTTAAGATGTAAAAAATAGATTTGTTCTGTGTTCATTTGCTTCCCCTTCCTCCGTGAAATCAACGGCCTGCTAAGCCCAGGGTTTCCAGTTTAATCTTTGGGGGGACCATTCTGTGTGACAGTTGTTTGTGTTTCTCCCTGTTCCTGTACCTGTACGCCATGTCGTCACTCGGCCCTCCCTCCCTCCCGCCCTCCTTCTCCTGGTCCATCAGATACTACTTTCGCGCCTTTTTTCTGACCAGGCGCCATAGCTAGCACTGGGATCATGGAGCCCGCTCAGATCACCGCGGCAATTATGAGCACTATGAACACCACGCGCATTGTCCTGGAGTACATGCAGAGCCAGAACATGCCAAGGCGAAACCCGGACCAGGCGAGGAGGCGATTGCAGCGCGGCGACGAGAGTGATGAGGAAATTGACATGGCCATAGACCTCTCACAAGGCACAGGCCCCAGCAATGTGGAAATCATGGTGTTACTGGGGCAGGTTGATACCGTGGAACGCCGATTCTGGGCCCGGGAAACAAGCACAGACTGGTGGGACCGCATCGTGCTGCAGGTATGGGACGATTCCCAGTGGCTGCGAAACTTTCGCATGCGTAAGGGCACTTTCATGGAACTTTGTGACTTGCTTTCCCCTGCCCTGAAACGCCAGGATACCAAGATGAGAGCAGCCCTCACAGTTGAGAAGCGAGTGGCAATAGCCCTGTGGAAGCTTGCAACGCCAGACAGCTACCGGTCAGTCGGGAATCAATTTGGAGTGGGCAAATCTACTGTGGGGGCTGCTGTGATCCAATTTGCCAGGGCAATGAAAGACCTGGTGATAGCAAGGGTAGTGACTCTGGGCAACGTGCAGTCAATAGTGGATGGTTTTGCTGAAATGGGATTCCCAAACTGTGGCGGGGCCATAGACGGAACCCATATCCCTATCTTGTCACCGGAGCACCAAGCCACCGACTACATAAACCGCAAGGGGTACTTTTCAATGCTGCTGCAAGCCCTGGTGGATCACAAGGGACGTTTCACCAACATCAACGTGGGATGGCCGGGAAAGGTACATGATGCTCGCGTCTTCAGGAACTCTGCTCTGTTTCGAAAGCTGGAGGAAGGGACTTTCTTCCCGGACCAGAAAGTGACCATTGGGGATGTTGAAATGCCTATCGTGATCCTTGGGGACCCAGCCTACCCCTTAATGCCATGGCTCATGAAGCCATACACAGGCAGCCTGGACAGGAGTCAGGACCTGTTCAACTACAGGCTGAGCAAGTGCCGAATGGTGGTGGAATGTGCATTTGGACGTTTAAAAGCGCGCTGGCGCAGCTTACTGACTCGCTCAGACCTCAGCGAAAAGAATATCCCCATTGTTATTGCTGCTTGCTGTGCGCTCCACAATATCTGTGAGAGTAAGGGGGAGACATTTATGGCGGGGTGGGAGGTTGAGGCAACTCGCCTGGCCGCTGATTACGCGCAGCCAGACACCAGGGCGGTTAGAGGAGCACAGCAGGGCGCGGTGCGCATCAGAGAAGCTTTGAAAACGAGTTTTGTGACTGGCCAGGCTACTGTGTGAAACTTCTGTTTGTTTCTCCTTGATGAACCCTCCAACCCCCCCCCCCGACCCGGTTCACTCTACTTCCCTGTAAACCAACCACCCCACCCCACCCTCCCCTCCCCTCCCGCTTGCAGAGGCAATAAAGTCATTGTTTTTTCACATTCATGCATTCTTTATTAGTTCCTTACAGAGGTAGGGGGATAATTGCCAAGGTAGCAGGGATGGGTGGGGGAGGAGGGATGGAAAAGGACACACTGCATTTTAAAACTTTAACTCTTATTGAAGCCCAGCCTTCTGATGCTTGGGCGATCATCTGGGGTGGAGTGACTGGGTGGACGGAGGCCCCCCCACCGTGTTCTTGGGCGTCTGGGTGACGAGGCTATGGAACTTGGGGAGGAGGGCTGTTGGTTACACAGGGGCTGTAGCGGCGGTCTCTGCTCCTGCTGCCTTTCCTGCAACTCAACCATACGCTCGAGCATATCACTTTGATGCTCCAGCAGACGGAGCATTGCCTCTTGCCGTCTGTCTGCAAGCTGACGCCACCTATCGTCTTCAGCCCGCCACCTCTCCTCTCGTTCATGTTGGACTTTTCTCATCTCCGACATTGACTGCCTCCACGCATTCTGCTGTGCTCTATCAGCGTGGGAGGACATCTGCAGCTCCGTGAACATCTCGTCCCTCGTCTTACGTTTTCTCTTTCTAATGTTCACGAGCCTCTGCGAAGGAGAAACATTTGCAGCTGGTGGAGGAGAAGGGAGAGGTGGTTAAAAAAGACACATTTTAGGGAACAATGGGTACACTCTTTCATTACAAGGTCGCATATTTCGGCTTGCAGGCAGCCATCGTAGGCCACAGTGTTTTGGCTTATTTAACCTTCTTAACATGCGGGAAAGGTTGCAAACAGCAGCGCATTTCCCATCTCAAGGATGAATTGGGTTGTCCATTTAAAATGGGGTTTCAATGTAAAAGGAGGGGGCTGCAGTTTCCCGGTTAACATGCGGCACAAACACAAGTAAACCACCCCCCCCACACACACACACACACGATTCTCTGGGATGATCACTTCACCCCTCCCCTCCACCGCATGGTTAACAGCGGGGAACATTTCTGTTCAGAAGAGCAGGAACGGGCGCCTCTGAATGTCCCCTTAATAAAATCACCCCATTTCAACCAGGTGACCGTGAATGATATCACTCTCCTGAGGATAACAAAGAGAGACAAGGAATGGATATTGTCTGCATGCCAGCAAACACCGGGACCATACGCTGCCATGCTTTGTTATGCAATGATTCCAGACTACGTGCTACTGGCCTGGCGTGGTAAAGTGTCCTACCATGGCGGACGGGATAAGGCAGCCCTCCCCAGAAACCTTTTGCAAAGGCTTTGGGAGTACATAAAGGAGAGCTTTCTGGAGATGTCCCTGGAGGATTTCCGCTCCATCCCCATACACGTTAACAGACTTTTCCAGTAGATGTACTGGCCGCGATTGCCAGGGCAAATTAATCATTAAACACGCTTGCTTTTAAACCATGTGTAATGTTTACAAATATTTACAAAGGTACACTCACCAGAGGTCTCCTGTGTGCCCTGAGGGTCTTGGGTGAGTTCGGAGGTTACTGGTTCCAGGTCCAGGGTAACAAACAGATCCTGGCTGTTGGGGAAACCGGTTTCTCCGCTTCCTTGCTGCTGTGAGCTACCTACAGTACCTCCATCGTCATCTTCCTCGTTCCCCGAACCGTCTTCCCTGTGTGTTTCTCCAGTGAGAGAGTCATAGCACACGGTTGGGGTAGTGGTGGCTGCACCCCCTAGGATCGCATGCAGCTCCGCGTAGTAGCGGCAAGTTTGCGGCTCTGCCCCGGACCTTCCGTTTGCTTCTCTGGCTTTGTGGTAGGCTTGCCTTAGCTCCTTAATTTTCACGCGGCACTGCTGTGTGTCCCTGTTATGGCCTCGGTCCTTCATGGCCTTGGAGATCTTTTCTAATACTTTTCCATTTCTTTTACTGCTACGGAGTTCAGCTATCACTGCTTCATCTCCCCATATGGCGAGCAGATCTCGTACCTCCCGTTCGGTCCATGCTGGAGCTCTTTTGCGATCCTGGGAGGACTCCATGACGGTTACCTGTGCTGATGAGCTCTGCGTGGTCACCTGTGCTCTCCACGCTGGGCAAACAGGAAATGAAATTCAAACCTTCGCGGGTCTTTTCCTGTCTACCTGGTCAGTGCATCTGAGTTGAGAGCGCTGTCCAGAGCGGTCACAATGAAGCACTGTGGGATAGCTCCCGGAGGCCAATAACATCGAATTCCGTCCACACTACCCCAATTCCGACCCGCAAAGGCCGGTTTTATCGCTAATCCCCTCGTCGGAGGTGGTGTAAAGAAACCGGTTTAAAGGGCCCTTTAAGTCGAAAGAAAGGGCCTCGTTGTGTGGACGTGTCCAGGCTTAATTCGGTTTAACGCTGCTAAAGTCGACCTAAACCCGTAGTGTAGACCAGGCCTGGATCAACCTACACCAGCCCTTCATTAGGTTACAGCAGCCTAAAGACTGCTCTAACCTATGACAATTAGCTCCAGCCCCAAGGGAGTATATGACAGTAGAGGATTGCTAAAGCACACTGCATTCTGGTTATACTCCTTACAAGCCTTGTACACCATTAGCTGATGAAGAAGCTAACTATACCAGCTCTAGATCTGCTGGGGAGATACAGGGACTTTCTGCTCCCTTTGCACTCTGGGATCGGTGCAAAGGGAGTAGAGTTGGGCCAGAAAATGTGGGTCTTAACTCACTCTCATGTAAAGCAGATTTTTGTGTAAGTGCATAACAAAGTTCATGACGAGCTCTTTCCCTGTAGCACACAGACAAAATGCCAGACTCTGCACTCAGCTACAAAGGTGTGTAAAACTGAACACTTTTGATGGCAATTTAATTATTCCACATTAATACAGGCATACCCCAGATCAAAATCTGGCCTCATGGTTTAGAAACAACTGTCCATCACTATTGGGGCTGGAGGAACTGGTTCAGATAAAATAAGAATAGACCCATACTTTGGCCCACAATTCAAAATGAATTTACTGTGAGGTGTGAAAAAAGTTTGGTAAATATTTTTTATTAAGGTGCCCTTTCGCTTCCTGGTTTTGGCAATATTAGTTGAAATACTGTTTTTCTAGCAGTATGTCTAACTAAATTGGGAAGTGCTGCAAATCTCAAGAGAGCCTATTGTCAGATTTCCTGCCCTATGTTTGCACTAAATAGGGACCGGATAAACATCTAAAATTAATCACTGGGTGTTCACTCATCACTGCAGAAAGGTAGACAGTTTTAGGGCATGTCTTCACTACTCGCTGGATCGGCGGGTAGAGAGCGATCTATCTGGGATCGATTTATTGCGTCTAGTGTAGACGCGATAAAATCGATCCCCGATCGCTCTGCTGTCGACTCCAGAACTCCACCGCAGCGAGAGGCGGAAGCGGAGTCGACGGGGGAGCGGCAGTGGTCAACTCGCTGCCGTCCTCACAGCCAGGTAAGTCGACCTAAAATACACAACTTCAGCTACACTATTCGTGTAGCTGAAGTTGCATATCTTAGGTCGACCCCCTCCCCACCGTAGTGTAGATCTAGCCTTAGAGAGCTGCTGTACAGTGTAGTCTTTCCCTGCTCTGTCTGTACTACTGTTACTCTCTTTCAAACAGATTGAGCACCAAAAGGAGAGTGCACATAATGGATGTTTGAAACTTCAAACTGGTGAATTTTTCATTTCTGGGATTATATCCTCAGCTACTGTAATTGATGTAGCCCCACTAAAGGCAATGGAGTTTTGCTGATTTACATCAGCTGCGGATCTGGCTCTTGAATTTCAGCTAAACTGTTTCAGATTCATTCTCTTTGGATTACTGTGCCCATTCCTCCCTCTGGACTGGAGTACCACTATATGCTGATGGGCCCCCGTCATCATTGCCAATATTTATTAATGATGTATATGAGCAAAGCCCATTGAAGAGAATAGAAAGCCTCTCATTGGCTTCAACTAGCTTTGGGTCACCACTTAGCATCATGTATAAAATGGAGTCACAGTCCCTAAACACTTAGAGAATAACAGGTGCAGTACAGTTAATACAAAGACTGAGTTTGGAAGGTAGTGCATGTCTCATGGAACAGATGGGTCTTTAGAAAGCATCTAAGCAGGAGAGGGAAAGAGTGTAACCATTTTCTGCAAATGAATAATTTAAAATGCTAACTCAAGATTTCTTGCATTTGATAGGGGGAAGAGGGTTAACCTGTTTAAAATCCTTAGCCCCTAAGGAGGGGAGAGGTTAGGAAAAGCCAGTAAGAGGCAGTGAAAGTCTTCAAACCTTTGACTACAATGATCATTATATGCTCTGCAATTTTCATTGCAGTTTGTTGAAACTATACATTTGGTCACCTTATCAATCGCAAAGTGGGGATTCAAGTGAGCTCTCTGATTAATATTACATTTTATTAAGCAGATATTTTCTTCTTGATGTGTTACTAGAGGATGCCATTAGTGACTCCCTCATTACCACCATGTATTATATGGCTACCTTTAACGATTTCACAATTCCCCTTTGACTCCAAACACTCACTGAATAACGTATCATTTGTGTGGTTTACATGCCTTGAATCCAAGCCCTGGAGGAAAATATTTAATTTAGATTAATTTCGATAATTGTGTTATGAAATGTAATTGAAATGAATGCATATATGGTAGTGGAGTATGGTATACATTGTATGCTAGAGTCATATAAATACTCAAACATTCACTAGATACATTAAAGAATTTAATTATGAAAGCAAGTTAATTCCAGTGCACCTGCTCTACTAGATACTTTCAGACATGAAAGATATTGGAGCTGGTAGCAGTGTGTGTGTGCGCAAGAGAGTGTGCGTGTGTGTGTGATACAGTAGAAGGTTAATAGAGCTGGGAATGAACTAGAGGGTAGTGTGGTATATTGGGGACTGTGTTGGAATTGCAAGTCATCGCTCTGGGGAGGGGACGGAGCGGGGAGGCGGAATTCCTGATCCTGTTTTCAGGCTAGGGGGCTCTGTAGGGAAGCATGGGATCTGGGCCTCAGCAGTCAGTCTTACAAAGAACCATCTTAGAACACAGTGGAGTGAGTTGTGCGTCTCTGCCTTAGGGAGCTGCCTGCTTTGTATGTCCCTGTTTTTGGTTCTTCTGTGTTATCATTCTGCATTCTAAGAATAACAGTAGTGTTATGTTGTGGCCTTAGCAAAAGAGTCATTTATATTGTTTTATTTTTTAAAATCTAACTTCCTTGTTTGTATGCCATGAACATAAAATGTAACATGGCAATTTAAGAATAATGGTAATCACTGAAGTGACGCAAGTTTACACCACTTGAATTTGCCCCTAAGATTCAAAGAGTGGGGGCCTAATAGCATCCTCGCAGCACCCTTCATTACCCTTGCTTTTCTGATCAAACAACCTATCCAGCATATGGTTCTAAAAGAGATACAACATACTTCAAAATTTCATTTATTAGCTAAAAATGGCCTGATCCAATTAACTTCCTGATCCAATTCTTCACCTCAGCTGATGACCTGTGTTGTATTTATCTGATCTAACTTAGCCGTATTTGCAGGAGTAAAACCAAAACATAGTGCTTGAAGTCAATGGAACCATTCACAGTAAGTTAGCACTGTGCTTGTTAGCAAGAACTGGCAATAGGGAACTTTCCATTGACTTTAATGGGCATTGATCAGACTTCTGGCTACAACTTTTGGGACAAGGATTGTCTCAGTCTATGACAGCATTGTATAGCATTTGTACAACATTTGTACAGCATTGCACACATTTATGATGCTACATATATTACTTAATTGCAGTAAGCAGTGTAGTTGTAGTTCACCCGAAGAAGAGCTGTGCATGGCTCAAAAGCTTGTCTCTCTCACCAAAAGAAGATGGTCCAATAAAAGATATGACCTCCCCTACCTTGTCTCTTTAATTGCAGTAAGTTATTCACTGTTCTCCCAGATGCTGTGTTGTAATCACTATTAAGAAGGACCTGGTACTCTTAGTAGTGTAGTATGCTGAGCAACAGCGGTTAACATGATATTGAGCGTAGGGAGCATTAGAAATTGTTGGCAAAGATATATCTTCATATGAAATCTGTTTGGGTGAGGGAACCTCAGGGACACTGATTTTCAAAAAAATTCTCTAGAAAGGGGATCTCTATTATAGCAGTAGTATTTTGGCAGTGGGGAACAAGGGAGGTACCTCTGATTGCTAAAACACCCTTCCTTAATTTTTTCCCTGTGTTATTTAGCCCTTTGTCTTTCAGCTATGTAAAATCTTAACTATTCCATGGGGATTTTCATGTGCTATATTTCAGAGTTGTTCCATGTGCAGTGATGACTTCATCTCAGATTAGCCAAGATAAACACTTCTAGCAATTTCATGCATTTAAAATCACATTTC
Source organism: Trachemys scripta elegans (assembly GCF_013100865.1). Lineage (NCBI taxonomy): Eukaryota > Metazoa > Chordata > Testudines > Emydidae > Trachemys > Trachemys scripta. The sequence continues at coordinate 78,357,387 of NC_048304.1, read as the reverse complement.
TTGATAGTTTCCAGATTTTCAGGGGCTGTCCTATATCCCAGTGTGAATCTGGTAATAAGCATTATAGAAAATACTACCTTTCTGCTCTGCTATTGTCTCACTGAGTTAGCTGAGAGATACATTTTTCTAATTTGAATTTTTATTAAGACAATTCAGCTGAAATGGCTTCATGACACAGTGCTTGAAAACCTAAGAATACTCAGGTATTAACAGAATTTGGGCCTGATCCGATTCCTGTTTAAAGTCAAGGAAAAATTCCCTTCCACTGACTGCAATGAATAGCGGATCAGGCCCTTAGTTAGCATTCTGTAAGACTGGAATTTTCAAAGAACCTAAACCCCATTGAAATGTAGCCTGCTTTGAAAACTGTAGTCTGAGCATTTATTGCAGTTGTAGATTGATTGCATAGCCCCGCCCTCCCCCTCACCCCACCAAAAAAAACCTATTAAAAACACACATTTCAGAATACAGCAAACACATTTTGTTTCATGGGCACAGTACTAAAAAAGGTGATTGGCTATATTTAGGAATATAGGAATAATAAATGCTAAATATTTTGAATAATGTAAAGGGCCAAGATTTTAATAGACTGCTATAGTGAAAGGGATTTGCTGGTACCAGCACTTTTGAAAATTAAGCCAGATAAACGTTTAAATAAGGACTCAGAAGCCTAAATTGTAGGGTCCCATTTTTGACAATTGTGACCAGAATGATATCCCATGCACTGTAAATCTTTTTGTGTAATTTTGAGAACAATTGCTACTGAATAAGTAGGATGAAAAATCCATCTGATACTGAGCACATTAGTGTAATTTATGTATTCATAAAACTGATAAGACACTTTCTCTAAAAATCTTTAAAGTAAAGGTAATAATGGAGCCAGTCAGGAATTTGCCACTTACAATTAATCACTCTCCCCATATCACAATATTCAATTTTGTTCTTACTAGTCAAGAGAGTAATGATTAATTGATAAAAGTTTAGCAAGTGCACTAATAGGTGGCTCCTAATTGCAAAGTCTCTGGGATAATTCTGTCTGAACTACTTTATGCTAATTCGTACAGCATTAGTCATAACAATCTGTGATTTTACTTTTAAAACTACTTTTTCCCACAGTCACCATAATCTAATTAAGAATTTTAACTAGTTACTTGTATGCAGGACAAGTTACTTCTATGCAGCGAATTATAAATTTGTTAGCCTGATTAACATACAAGATTAAAGAGATGATGCTTAAAAACACAGTTGACAATTAAAAGCATTGGTTCTTTATAAAGATCCTGTTAATTGGCTTACAAGGGTAGAGGTCCATTTAAAAAAGTTGTTAAAAAAAACACTTTTCATATACTTCCAAATCCATCTTTAGTTTGGATTCCTTTGTTCCTATTTTCTGAAATGACAATTTCCTTAGTATTAAATCAACAAGGAGTCCAGTGGCACCTTAAAGACTAACAGATTTATTTTGGCATAAGCTTTCTCTTGGTATTGACACCTCCTCCTCAATTATTGGGAGTGGACTACATCCACCCTGACTGAATTGGCCCTGTGAACACTGGTTCTCCACTTGTAAGGTAGAACTCCCTTCTCTTCATGTATAATATTCATGCATCTATAATTTTCACTCCATGCATCTGAAGAAGTGGGTTTTTTACTCACGAAAGCTTATGCCCAAATAAATCTGTTAGTCTTTAAGGTGCCACTGGACTCCTTGACATTTTTGTGCATACAGACTAACATAGCTACCCCCTGATACTTAGTATTAAATGTTTCCATAGATATTTCTCAATTAGAACTTTATCCAAAGCACACTGAAGTCAATAGAAAGTCTTCTACTGACTTTAATTGGCCATTGGGTCTGGCCATTATTGTATATGAGGATTTTAAATATTTATTCTCCAACAAAGACCCAATCCTGCAGTCCTTGTGCACATAAATGTCCAAATGAATGTTGAAGGTATGTCAGATTTGTCATGTCCACCTGTCAGTAGCCTTTATGCCTTCTCATCTGCAAATTCCATACCCTGTCCACTTTTAAGTCCCTCCTAAAATCCTACTTCTGCAGAACTGCCTATAGTGAAGCTTGCTGAGCTACTCAAAAAATCCCTTTTATAGAACCCTTTCCCTGACCTCTGTCTACTTGTCAGTTTGTCATAAGCTCCTCGGGGCAGAGACTATCCCTCTTTCCACACGAAGTACCTAGCACATTACAGGTGCTATCACAAACAACAACAGACTTTTAATTTTATTTTTAAAGGAAGGAAGTAGACCTAATTACAAAGAACCAATAGTAATAACCACAACAACATCGCAGTATCATTACACCTGGAAAAGAGAGAATTTTCTACAAGACAATTAAATGCCTGATCCAATGCCCATTGAAATTAATGGAAATCTTTTTATTGACTTCCACGGGCATTGGATCAGGCCCTATCTTGCTGAAAGATGAGTCTGAACAGTTTGTAAGTCAAATCTATTTAGATGTTTTCTTTCTGCACTTCCTAATTCATGGTGTCACTGCTTTTCCTTCATAGACTTTTTGTGGTTGCATGCTATAGATTGACAGCAAGAAGTGTTGGGGACCTAAGCCCTGTGAGAGTTGTCCATGCAGCTGTGAGCCCCAGAACTGAGGCCTAGCTGGTCGGATAATCCAGAGGTAGAATTAGAACTGAGCCAAAGATGACTCTCTCATCCTTAGTTCATAACAGGTGAGAGACCATCTCAGTTGTGATCAGTGGAGACACCTGAGCTGGAACTCCCTCAGTTTAATGAGAAGCCGCCACCATCAAGGAGTTCTTGGTGCAGGGCCTTCAACTTTGCACTTCTCTGCTATTGTTTCTTCTGGTGCATGACTTCTGACAGCACAAACAATTAATTACACTGCTCTACAGCCAAAATGCTTCTGAAATAAATGTAGTCAAACTTTACTAATTCTGGGTCACTGAGAACGAAAATGATGCTTAAAATTGTTGATTGGCTCTAGTTTTCAAGATATGCTATTGGGTCAGTATATACGACCCTTGACTTGGGAATGGCGGAGGATAAGTGAGTTATAAAAGGAAAGGGATCTCAATTTAAACCAGAAATGACTAAAATACATCTTTGACTGGATCTATGAATAAATCTATGACTGGGTTTGGACAGTATTTGCTTTTTAGGCAAAACAATGAATGATGCAATCTGAAGCTGGTATTGCATCATACATGATATGAATTGCATCATGTTATTCCTAGAAGTCATGGATGATGCAATCATAATGAAACTTACATCACTCTGCTGAACAAATTGCCCTATATCAGCTCTAGAAATCATACAGTGTCATGCTCTCTTATTTGTCAGTGTTTGATTTTGCAAAGGGACACATTTCTGTTTAGCCAAAGTGAGCAGAGATGCCTCGTACTTGTGTGAACAGTGCAGATAACTTCTGCTATGTTTGTGGTGAAGTGACTTTTGCATCACAAAAGCGCAGTATAACCACTATGGCTAAGAAAGCCTATCACCTTTATTTTGGCTGCAAAACTGGAGATCAGGACAAGAGGTGGACCCCACACATATGCTGCAACACTTATGCAACAAATCTTCGCCAGTGGTTGAACAGGAAAAGGAAATCTATGCCTTTTGCAGTGCCAATGATTTGGAGAGAGCCAACAGATCATACCAGCAATTGTTACTTCTGCATAGTGCCTCCAGTTGGGAAAGGTGTGTTAAAGAAGAAAAAGCGGACTGTGCATTATCCAAACATTCCATCAGCTATACGCTCAGTACCCCACGGAGAAGGACTGCCGGTTCCTGATGCACCAGAATCATTCTCACTTGAGTCAGATGAGGAAGAGGAAGAGGATGAAACTTCTGGTCCTGAACCATCAATGTCACAGGACCCACATTTTCTCCCATCCTCCTCCTCTGAACCACACCTCATAACACAAGGTAAACTGAATGACCTTGTCAGGGATTTGGAACTACCCAAGAGTAAGGCAGAGCTGTTGGGCTCCAGACTACAGCAGTGGAATCTCCTGGCAGGTGATGTTAGGGTTTCCGTGTTCCGTGACCGTCAAAAGGATCTTGTCCCATTCTTCTTCATGGAAGGTGATCTTGTAGCCTGCAATAACATCCATGGTGTGATGGCATCCCTCAACATCGTTCACGATCCAGATGAGTGGAGACTGTTCGTTGATTCATCCAAGACGAGTCTTAAAGCTGTTTTACTGCATAATGGCAATGTTTTGCCATCAATTCCAGTTGGTCATGCAGTCCATATGAAGGAAACCTATGACAACATGAAACAACTTTTGAGGTGCATAAACTATGACCAACATCAGTGGCAGCTTTGTGGCGATTTGAAAGTTGTTGCTCTCTTGCTTGGTCTGCAGACTGGATACACAAAGTACTGCTGTTTTCTCTGCGAATGGGATAGTCGTGCAAGAGATTCCCACTATATCAAGAAAGATTGGCCACTCCGACAGTCATTGGAGCCTGGGAGGAAAAGTGTTCAGCATCCACCACTTGTTGAATCAAGGAAGATTTTGTTACCACCCTTACACATCAAGCTGGGTCTGATGAAGAACTTTGTCATAGCCATTGACAAAACACAAGCAGCTTTCAAGTACCTCTGTGGAAAATTTCCAAGGTTAAGTGAAGCTAAGATAAAGGAAGGTGTCTTTGTTGCTCCTCAGATTCGTGAACTTCTTCGAGATGATGCATTTGACCATGCACTGCGTGGCAAGGAAAAGATGGCATGGAAAGCCTTCCAGTTAGTGGCAATACATTTTCTCGGAAACAACAAGGCAGACAACTACAGGTTGTTGGTGGAAAACCTCCTCAAGGCATACAAAAGCCTTGGTTGCAACATGTCACTAAAGATACATTTTTTGCACTCTCATCTAGATTTTTTTCCACCGAACTGCGGAGCAGTGAGCGACGAGCACGGCGAGCAATTTCACCAGGACATTGCAACAATGGAGAAACTCTATCAAGGCAAATGGAGCCCATCAATGCTTGCAGACTATTGCTGGACAGTGACAAGAGATGCTCCATTTAATGAATACAAGAGACAAGCCAAGAAGCGCCGAGTACACACTGAATAGGACTAAACTATGTACATAATAGTTTTTTGCCTTTTGTTTCATAATACATTTTATTTATATAACCCTTTTGCTGATTTTTAAAGTGTTACATAAACAGGACGGGTGAAATATTATCATGTAAAGCAACCATAAACACATGAAAAGACCTAGGTTTACAATTTATGATTAAAACTCTACTATCCACACAATATACATAGATATAAAATGTAAAAACTTAAATATCTTAGAAACAGTAGCCAATCAGTTATTTTAATTGTCATATTTGAATTCAGCACATCAAAATACAGAATAAATAGCACATTTTATCTCTGAAGCAGACGACTTCTCAAAAATTGTAGACCAGTGTTATATGTTGGGTAAGTGATCTAGCCACAGTCACAGCATGTTCATCTGGAGACATCAAACGCATCAATCCCCATCAATGTAATAAAGAGGGCAGTCCATAACCAGATGGCATCCTGTTTGTTCTGGAGCTCCCCGGGGGCTGGACAGATCACTCAAGAAGCCTCAACAGTTAAGATGTAAATTAAACTGCCTGTAATCACAACCTATCCAGTTGTAACAAAGAAGGATCTTTATTCATATGATGGTTCTGAAGTGCATACGAGGACAGATCTGGGAATAATAGGAGATGCAGTTGTCTATGTGCCAAAAAATGCACTATTGATCCAAAATATAGTCCTGCATTGCCTGTTGCTGCTGTTCTTTAGAAAAGTCATATTTGATGTACTGTCTGAGAGGCTCAACTATGTCAGAAAAGGAGCATCTTGACTTTAGCCAGCATTTTTGATGTTGCTTTGAGACGAAATTGTAAAGTAAGCTGTCTTGATAGTTGGCTGCACACAGTAATGTGGCCAGGGGCCCACCTTCATGCCTAATTGCAGGGGGAGTAATGCCAGCCAGGACTAGAAGGTTGGAGAAAGGAGCTGTCCGGGTCACACCAATGATGACAGGGTTGATCATTGAGCCCAACTTGCTACATGACTGCAAGCCCTTGCCGCCGCTCTATATCAGGCAGGTGCAATAATTAGGGCATTGGTAGGTATCCATAAAGTTGCGGCACTAGCACCCCATCAGTTGCCGGCAAGTCTCGGGAGGATTTCGACTAATGATTGTATTTTGGCCTGTGGCATCTCAATTTTATCTTTGGCTGAAATTGCCCAATTCTATTGACTCTAAGGGAACACTGCAAAGCCTCTCCCCTTTCCCAGGTTTCGGGACAGGAGTGGTACACTGTGGACTGAATTCTGTATGCCAATAGTTGGTATTTGTGATTCTGGTAAAATCTTCCCGATCTGGTTTTAGTGAGGTTGCTGGGCTTGCTTGTGTTTGTACTAGTGTGTAGTGGGGCAGCTGCCCCACTCCGGCAGAACAGGGGTTAAAAGCAGCCCTGGAGAGGGTTGCGGCATGGGAAAACCTAGGCTGATTGGGAAAGCAGCCACAGTTGGGGCCACGCCCAATCAGGCCACAGCTGGCCCTATAAAATGGCTGTGAGCCAGGAGCTCAAGAGGCGTCTCTCTCTAGCTTTGGAGAGAGATGGACCTAGGTGTCTGAAGGAGCAAAGGGTACCGTGGACAGAGCAGTGCTGGGGAAGGTGCAGGCTGAGCTGGGGAGCTCAGGTCTGGCGACCTCCCAGGCTGCAGCCTGACAGGAAGGCCTAGGGAAGTACTGAGCTGCAGGTAAAGGCAGCAGGTCCAAACCCCCCTTGCCAATGATGAGTGGCCGATACACTGCAGTCTGCCCCAGTGAACAGGGGCTAGATGATGACTGGCAGTAGCCACTGAGGTGAAGGGGGCTTAGAGGGTTGGGCATTCCCCTGGGAGGGGAGATCCAGAAAGTGGGGGTCCTGATGGGTCAAAATCCCAGGGTAAGGGGCACTGGGGTCCGGGAGGGACATGGGGCCTGAGGCAGGTGAGACACCTGCCGGCAGAGGGCGCTCCAAAGGCTGGAAAGAGCTAATTCCCGAGATGACCAGCAGGAGGCCCATGCCGGTGAGTCTCGCAATGCTACATAGTGCGATATACAACAAACTAATCTGAAGCCCAGGTCTGACAGTTTGAGAATCTGACTATGTGAACTTATGTATTCCATTTTGATTTTTATGAACTCTCGGTATATTTATATTCTTATGGTCATCCTTCACTGCATCATACCTCTTATGTTAAGCGGAGGGGAACTGGCACAGATATTGACCATCAGTCATTGGTGAAACTTGCCTTAGCAGGGCACTGAAGACTCCCTGGAAGGACTAATGATTTGCTAATGACTCTTATCAGCTCCATCTCCGCTCTGAGACAAAGGGGGTTATGCACCTGAATGCAGCATGGCTACTGACTGCACACACTGGAACTCATAACCAAAAGTATACTTATAAGCAGGAAGGCTTCTATGGCTAGGTCTACACTACCCGCCTGAATCGGCGGGTAGAAATCGACCTCTCGGGGATCGATTTATCACATCCCGTCGGGACGCGACAATCGATCCCCAAATCGGCGCTCTTATTCCACCAGCGGAGGTGGGAGTAAGCGCCGCCGACAGAAAGCCGCAGAAGTCGATTTTGCCGCCGTCCTCACAGCGGGGTAAGTCGGCTGCGATACGTCGAATTCAGCTACGCTATTCACGTAGCTGAATTTGCGTATCTTAAATCGACTCCCCCCCTATGTGTGGGGTAGCAGAAAGAGACCAGAACCAGAAAAAAAGATGGGGCAGGAGAAGAGGGGGTGCAGAAGAAACCTGGACTTCCTGTAAAACAGTAAGACACAAAGGACTCTCAGGAGGGTGAGGAAACAGAGGCAGTATCTTGCATGCCTGTGTTTATTATTCTATAGATCTGTAGATCTCTTGTGCTTTCGCTGAGTAAAGCATGTGAGTGTTTAGAATTTCCTTTACAGAGTCAGTGTGTTACTTATTTACACAGTCCTGTAGCCACCCCCCACCCCCACCCCCAAAGGGAAGTACTAAATCTGAGGGTCCACAGCTTCCATGGAACTCTGGGAGGCTGCAGCAGCTACTAGGGTGGCTCAGGAGAGCCAGTGCTAGCTTCAGGGCCTAAGCAATTGGACTATGACACCCCTCTGCAGTGGGGACCCTCAGACACTGGGTCTGTATGTGGAGTGTGTGCCTAAGGGCTTGGAGCCAGAGAGACCGTGCCTAAACACTGCCCAGTTTGGATATGGAACAGCAGCCTTGTGAGTATCCAGGGGAGAGGGAACTCATCAGACTTGTATCACCACAATACACCTCTACACAGAGACTACAATGTTGAGAACAACTTTTTAAAAATACTAATTTAAGGTCCAATTGCTCTATTCTATGTAGGTTCTTATGCCACACATATCACTGCAGTATCTGAGCACTGTTCAGTACTACATTATGCAATGTGACTAACATCCGTATTAGTTCTCTGGTCTCAACCTCTCCGCAAGGGGAGAAACACATGCAGTGGAATGTTTTGTTTTGGTAGGGATTTTTAAAAAAAAAATGTATATGCTACGATTTGTTTTTTGGAGAAGACGAGGTTAAAGAAGTTTGCCTTACACTTGGAGCAGAAGGTGGTGAGGTTTGGGATGGTCTTTACTTCCTGGGGGAGTTCTTTCCGCAGCCTCAGACTGGCCCACAGACAGCTGGGTCTTCTGCGTATTTTAGCTATATCCTTATGGTAGAAAGCTCCACTGTTCCTCAAGTGCAAAGCTGTTGACCATGATCTTCATCCCAGTGCTTTATGCAATCTTTTACTTATCCTGGGCCCAGGCCATTGAGTGCTTAGCAGATAAGGACCAAGACCTTGAGCTTGATTAAGTGTTCTGTGGGAAGGCAGCATAAAGAGTAGAAGATAGTTTGATGTGCTCACAGTAGCCCATGTTGCCGAGGAGAGTTGCCGCAACATTCTATTGTAGTTGCAGTTTCCTAAGCAATGAAGTCTGCATGTCTATGTATATTATGTTGCTCTAGTCCAGTTGAGAGGTGACGGAGGTGAGAATAAGTGAGACTGGGTCACTGTCTTCCAGGACAGATGGAGTTTCCTACTCAGCCAGAGAGAGGTGGTAGAAAGCATTACTCACAGATTCATCTATGTGAGAGCTTAGCACCAGAGAGGGATCCGGGAGCACTCCTAAATTGTGGACTGAATAGAGTAATCATGGGTGTGCACGTTCAACCAAAGGAGACCCCATCATGGCTGCAAACTCTTCAAAAAGCTTTTCTCTACCCACCAGCATCACCATTCTTCATCCATGAGCTGATCTTGCCCAAACACAGGACCATGTTGGTGGCAGTAGTTTAGTCATATGTGGTGAAGTAGAGCTGTGTCTTATCTGCATATTTCTGGCACTTAAGTCCATGTCATCTGGCCAGTTCACCTAGTGGCTGCATGTAGATTCTGAAAAAGACTAGAGAGGGCATGGTCTTTGCGGGACTCCACAAGGGGTTTGGTGGTGCAGGTGCAGTTTCCCATTACTAGTCATTGGGTACATCCCTCCAAAAAGGACTCAAACAATTTTAACACATTATCCTGGACCCCTGTCACCTCTCTAGTGATCTCATGATGAGTATTCTATGATTCTATGATAGTGTCAAATGCTGCAAAGTTGCAGGAGGAGGAGATTGGATGTCTGTCATCTATCCATAGCAGAAGATCATTTATCAGTGCCACTAAAGCAGTTTCAGTCCCATGTCCCAGCACAATCTGGATTCAGGCCAGGTCTAGAATATTAGCCTCAATTAGATGGCTGCAAGTTAGCTTCTCTATAAGCTTGCTCGGCAATGGGAGGTTCAACACTAGGCTCAGGCTGAGTTATGCAGGCTGAGTTCTCTGGGACTACTCATGTGAGTGTGGGTCATATGATCATGTCAACATAATTATTCATTATGCTGCATTATCATGAGATCTCATTGCTATAAAGTGTCATGTCATAACAGGATATCCATGTCAAAACCAGAAAAGATATCTGGTTTGATATCCAAAAGATAACTGCCAGTGGCACAGTATTGTTCTTGAAAATCTGGGCTGCTCTAATATCTGTTGAGCTAACAGATGTTAAAGCTGTATCCTGACACTTTTCTGCCGTTTTCTGCCCATGCTAGATGGATATAAAGGATTTCCTGGCCTATAGCTGTTCATGGTGGTTTGTGAGGTTTGTACGTCAATTTGTGTTTGGCATAAAATTTAGTTTCCTTCCTTGATTGTGCACCAGCTCTGAAACCATGTCGTATTAAATATGGATGCCTGTGTTTCACTTTATTGAATATGCCAGGTTTTGTTTTACCAGCATGTCAATATTTGAAATGCCAACGTTTCAGAACATGTCCTCCATTATGCAGCTTTGCACATACAAATGTTTGAGCATTTTTTAGCACTGTCATCTACATGTGCAGATGACTGATTCCATCACTTGTGCAAACAAGTAATAGATTTGGTTGATGTAAAGATTATACCATGTCCAAGCTTGGGATGCTGCTCAAAAAGTCTGCATGCCAGTGTTGCGTTCACTCAGAGCTGTGCATGCACAAATGCAAGGTATGTTGAGGCTCCACTGAAAACTTAGTCCTTGATGTCAATGAACAATAAGTTAGACACCAGTTCTGAAGTCACTATAGGTGTGTCAGTAACACAGCCTTTATTAAGAAATGTTCATTTTCTGATACTATTAATTCTTGGCAAAAGAAAAAAATAGACATAAACTATACTTGGCTTGTTCTTGTAGCTAATATGTATTTCATATTTTGCTCTTTTCCATATGCACATGAACCCTCTTTTATAGCTGCATCCATTACATGCAAACTCAATAGTGAAAGAAGTACTAAAATACCTTTAAGCACCCTCATTGAAACATTTTTTCTAACCTCTCTGGCACAACCATATTTATAGCAATAGTAGTTGCCAGTTTTCACATCTAATTATTTTGAATTATGATATTATCCATATTCCATAAAGTGTCCCTTACTTAATCTGCTTTACTGGGACATCCCTACTCTTAATAAACATAATAAACATTTATTTTATTTTATATATAAATATATATGCTAAATAGAGCCAAGAGTAGTGCAAGCAGGTATAGAAGAAGATTCCCCACCTAGTTCCACTGGTGAGAGATGGGCAAAGGGAAATGTCATGTGTGGTAGTGAGGAAAATATCAAAAAAATGCTAGTAATTTAGGGAGAGAGGCTTCTTCATGGCAAGGTGGGGTAGTGGGAAAGGGTAGACTTGAGGGATGATGGAAATCTGAAGCACGTCAAACAAGTAAGAAACAGGAAAAGACCTGCAAACCCTCTCTGCCCTCTCTGAACTGTAAGGTTATCACTTCCTATTGACTTCCTTGAGCTGAATGTCTACAAAAAACAAAAACAAAACAAAACAAAAAAACAGAAGAGATTTTCTTAAGAGAAACCTCTCTGCTTCTATCTTCTTGACTCTGTCCTATCTGCCTCTGTCTGTAACCTATTTAAGGTCTTGTCTACACAGAAGTTTTAAACTGGATCAAATCAAGTTAATCTGGTTTAAAAATTCTTGCATACACATGACACAATCTATCACTGCACACTAATGCCACATTTATATCAAACTCTGGAGAACTCTTGCAAAGTGGACTAGTTTGGCTGCAAATTGAATTAGTTTGTTCTATTATTCATGTGGACACAATTCTGTGTACCAGTTCTTGCACGCTTCCAAGGACTATCCCACTGTGCTTTGCGAGTCAACAGTTACTGACCTCCTCTGTTCTGGTGTCAAGTTCCCAGAATGACATCTCTGACCTTTAAAAGATGGCACTGTGCTAGCTTTTGCCAATTTACTCCTAGATCCCAGTTAATCGTTCTTATGAGACAGTTGTGAATAGCACATCAGAAGCCCCACAACATGCCTAGAGTGGCCACTTGGAACCACACTAGGACCCTGGATCTTATTGCCATCTGGGGAGAAGTGTTGATTCAGGAAGTTCTTGTGGCCAGCCACTAGAATAAAGACCTTTTTGTGGATATTGCAAAGCAGATTTCTGCAAGGGGTCACCAAGCAATACCAGATAAAGAGCAAGCAGCCTATAGCAGTGTGGCTTGCCCCAAAAGGCTGGAAGGCCTGGGGCCAGCCATCCCTGATTACTGAGGAACTACTCTGGAGACGAACCAGGTGATTTCCATTATAAGAGCAACAGAAATCTGCAGAGAAGCCAAGAAGCTCAGGTAGCCGTGGCAGAGATGGCAAAGAGTGAGGAAAGGCTCTTGCAGCGCATCAAAGTTTCAGGGTAATTGCACTTATATCCCCCCTTCTGCAGTCCCTTCATGGTACCCACTTGAAGGTTTCCAGCTCCCAGCTGGCACTTCTCTTGGGCAGAGACCTGCATCCCTCCTCCTCCTGACTGGGGGCTTTAAGGGATCCCCACTCCCTGGAATATACTGTGATATCTCCAGCAAGCCAAACTGCCTAAGCAGGCAGCATCTGTACTTTGCTTTATCTCCAAAGGCTCTGACGTGTGTATTGCCCACAGTTATAAGTTACTATACAGCTTCTTCTCAGAATAAATGTGCGTGCTTAAGGCAGAAGCATTACACAGAAAACATAAAAATAAAAGAACCTACTCACATGCTAAAAGCTTACTAAAGATCACTCATCTGTCTATGGCGCCCTAGCAGATCAAGTCCTTTCAACCCTTCTGGAATGATTGGGGGCCCCCCTTGAAGGTCCTGTCCATTTGGGCCTGAGTCAGTTTAAACTCAGGCTATTTATCCAAAAATCCTTTCTTTGTCTATTGGTCTCTGGAGAATCTAGTTTGAAATAGTCTGAGACTCTCCAGGTGGTAGTACTTCTCTGGAGGTGTTACAACCTGCCTGAATTTGCCTAATTACCCCACACTGTTCTTAATTCCTGGAGGAACTGTGCTTAGCCCTCCCCCATGGAGGAGAACAATCCTACATAAACCATTCACTTAAATCAATGTACCCCAAACAGACTGCATGGGGTTGTAATATCTTTCACATCTCCCGACTAGAGAGGTTACATACAACCCCAGAGCACAATGGTACATAAATGTAATACTATAAAGGTCTTTCAATGATATTGCAGGAAATTCCTGTATCTGTCACACAGGGTAATTGCCCCAGCTAGGAGGACTGGGAGTAGCCTGCTAAGGCAGGAGGAAGACCCTGACACCAGTGGAGTTTGAAAGTCAGACCTGAAGGCTGAGCTCCAGCCAGGTAAAGTCTGGGAGTGGTGACTGAAGCGGACCCAGCTCTGAGAAGGAGAGCTAGGGGCTCTGTTCTAAGAGTGAGACACTGAACTGGGGCCAGGGCCTGGAGGACCAGACTGTGTAGAGACTAACTAAACTGGACTCCAGGAGGGGGATGTTTTTATTACCTAGCGGACTGTTGCGGTGTTATTCAGCAACCAAGGAGAAAAACAGAGACAGGGTGCTGCAACTGTTTTGTCAACAGTTTTCAGGACCACGCCATGAAGTGCATTTTCCTTTCCCACTCCCCTCATCTGTCCTAACCAGCGAACCCTTCCCCACCCACTCTGCTGTCTCAAAATGGCAGCTGTCAGCATGGCACAGCTGCAGGCTCTACCACACCTCCCCTTCCATAGCAGATTCAAAGAACAAAAGCATTCATTTGTGCAAAATTCAGCCCTTTGAGCCAATAGTTACCAGAAAAGAAGTTTGGTTAGTGTTCGTGGTTTACATGAGGTATAAATGGACACTTGCATGGCTGGTAAAGGTACAAACAATACTGCTCCCTGCTGAAGTACAAATGCCCTGTATCATGCATTGTAGCTGACAATCATTGCAGGACCCTGTCTATTTTTCTCTGCAAGGGAGATATAGCAGAACTGGAGTCTGAGAAATTGCTGTATTTCATTATAGGGAATATATAATACATTATAGGGAATAGCTAAACAACCATACCCCCCAGCATAGCTTGCAAATCCCTTGCAGTCCTGCAGCATTTCTGGGAGGACCATTCTGGTGAATAACTTACTGGTGCATCTGACTGGTCTGCCCTTTGCGTTTTTGAATAAGTCCGTTCTCTGCTCCTAGCCACTTGCATCAGCAGAACGTCATCGAAAGTCACGACAGCCTGAACAGGATGTAGAGGGGATTATCCACCAGGTCACTCTACCCCCACCCACACCCCCAACTCCTCTGACACTCTAGAAGCTCCTCCAGTGCACAAACAAAATTGCAAAACCAAAACAGGAACATAATTCCACCCCTAGCAACCCCCCCAACTTTCCTAAGTGCAGACAAATCCCAGTGAATCCAGTACCTCCTGACATGCAGACTGCTTCTCTCTGAGGTTTCCCCAGGACTGAGAAGAACCTGAGGGAGGTAAAAATCACATTCATATTTAAAACAATGCTATCATGGCCTGTCTGGCATATGAACAATAAGTGATTTTGTTTGCCATATTCCCACAGCCATAGCACCTGCAATAGCCAGATTGTCAAGGACAGGGCCTCTATCTCCTGCTGAGAGCTGGCCAACCTGAGGGCATGAAAAAGTGATAGGCACATGAGTTCCATTAATCGCACTAATATCATTTGGGAACCCATATATGCAAAGCCATAGATAGTTTCCTGAGCATTTCCCAGCATTATGACTAGTTAGACAGCACCTTATCAATGGCATAGCAATCTGCATGAGAACTGCCCCAACAACCCTTGCTAAATTGGTTGGATACAGACCAGTAGCATTCTGGGATGGCCAGCTTTCAAATGGCAATGGTAATCTATCCCTCCAGAAGGTATGGGACACCTCGTGTTCATACACTGTGACTTCAGCTCTGGGGTCAGTTCTGCACAGGTCTCAAAAGAGGTGGCTCTCCCCATCCTGAAGTTATCTCACCACTGCTGATCATCCCAGCTTTGCAAAACAATCCCCTCTCACTAATCCACGCTGGTTTCCCAGGCCCAAAAATGGCACAAAAAGCTGTGTAGCTGATCTAGGAACTGGTCCTCTAGTTCCAACAGCTTGGCATAGTCTTCTTCTTCATCCTCATCTGCTGCTACCGCTTCAGAGTGTTCTCCTGCTGCCAGAGGAACTGCTGCTGTTGCTCTAGAACATTCTTCTGCTTCATCTGCTTAGTGGTGCAATGCGTAAATTCCAGTTCTGCAGTCGTCCAGCTGTAATACAACCCAAGCAACCTCTGTATATTCACACTTGTCACCATAATGGTGCAGAGCATTGTTGGGCCAACAGCAATTCTGGAGAGGGAGGATAATGCATTAATATGCTACTCTGAAGTTATAGTTCATAAAATTAGAAATACATTCATATACAAAGCATGAGATACATTTATCAGAAGTACCAGTATACTTCTTATAGTATCAAATATAACAACATAACTAAGAATATAAATAATGAATAATTAGGATAACCTCTGCAACAAAAGTTTACCATCTTTTCACTGTAATCATACCCTTTCTAGAAATGTATGGGGTAACTATCCACTTCACTTGTACATGAACTTTCACAGACTTGTTGCTAATTATTGCTATCAAACATGCAGAAGACTAAGTTAAGAGGAAAGACGTCATGAAATAAAGATGAGTGAAAGACTAAACATTAAGTAATATAGAAACTGGAGTGGTCCAAAACTCTGTTGCCATGATGCCATCTATTAATACTGCAGTATCTCTATCTCAAAATATGAGTATCCGTTGTTTATTTAATAGTCTCTAAAATGTATTATATTTCCTTTGCCATGTCAACTTGCAGTTTATGTAGGAAACGTTCATGCACTACTATTTCTCTCATATCTGTAAACCATTCTTTGTCTGAAGTACTGATTTAGATTTCCAGTTCCTTAACAGCATTCGTTTTGTATTGAATAATGGAAAGCCATGATTTAAAAATCCTACAGTAGTTGCTTTGGTTATTAGAGAAAAGTTACATCTGTGGGCAAATTACACTTAGTTTTACCAGTAGTCTCCTTTTTAAAAATGAGAGCTCACTTATTTTGTGGAATCTACAGATCCAAAGAGGAAATTATCCAGCAAAAACTTGGCCTCTTTCCCTTCTCTCACTCCCCTGCCCTTCTACCACTAATTTATCACCTCGGTAAACGGGGAAAATATGGTACATGCCCTGGCAGCATGGTAATTTCTTCATTTGCCAAGTTTTTCAGCCTGTCTCCATTTAGATCTTTCTCATTTTAAGAGAAACTAATATGGCAACTATGTCGACCCTAGTATACAAAGTCTATGGTACAGTGAGCTGTGCTTTACCTCACCTAACACCCTGTTACACCATGAAAAGGCTACAGAAACAGAACAGACTGTATCAGCACCAACAGGTAGGATTTCATCTTGTGGATGCTGCTTGAGTCTGACTTTGGAAACACCTTTCCTGTGAGTTTTGGCAGTTTTTTAATATATATTTTAAAGATAGCTATCTTTTTAGTTTTATTGCTGTAGTCTATATATATATGTCCACACTGCACCTGGAAGTGGGCCTTGCGGCCTGAGTAGATAGAGTTGTGTCAGTGGGGCTCACACTAGTATGCTAACAGT
Source organism: Trachemys scripta elegans (assembly GCF_013100865.1). Taxonomy (NCBI): domain Eukaryota; kingdom Metazoa; phylum Chordata; order Testudines; family Emydidae; genus Trachemys; species Trachemys scripta. The sequence continues at coordinate 78,340,809 of NC_048304.1, read as the reverse complement.
AGTGTGGACATTGCAGCACTGGCTTGGGTTAGCCATCCAAGCTCAATCCCACCCTACCGCCTGGGTCTGAGCCTGGGTGGCTAGTCTGGGCCTCCACTGGTGCTGCAATGTCCACACAGCTATTTTTAGAGTCCCACTAATGTGAATCTCACTCCCAGTGGCAGTGTAGACATACCTTCTGTGGCATGTACAGCTCTCTGTATTTGAAGCTACAGTCACTCTCTGAGGTCTTTGCAGAATTGCCAGCCACAAACATTCAAAAACATCATTCATGAGTCACGACACAAAAAAATCCTCAGACTGGCTTAAAAATCATGAAGTTTTTTGGGTTTTTTTAAGTTTGGGGTTCTTTTTATTTGCTTTCTGGTTTTCAACCCTTTATGGTATGCTTGGGTCACATTTTCAATCTTTTCTCTGCAATCATGAGGGCTAAAAACTCTCTTTAAAAAAAAAAAAAAAAAAAAAAAAAGCTGATATTCTCACATAAACATTTGTCTCCAGCAGCTGTTGCTCTGAGAAAAAACACCAAATATCGTAGGAGTTGCAATAAAGTTTTGGAAAGTTGGCAATACTGTCTTTGTAGAGTTTGATGTACTGTATTTGTCTGAAGGCCGGGGTTCTGAGCATTTTAGGCTGAAACTCAGCCCTAGGTACCCCTCCATTACTACCTATGCTGTCTTTGTACAGCGAACATTTTTTAATGTAATTCAAGTAGGCCTCAATCACTGAGGAAGGTGGTAGTCCTAAGTCAGTGAGACATTTTATCTGGGAGCTTTGGAACTCTGTCCCCAGAAGGCTTGTGGAGGCAGTAGTTGATGTTGTGGGTCACGTTGGGGGAATGCACCAAAGGCTACTGGGGGAAAAGAGATGAGGCCTTCCTCACCCTTCCTCTTTCCCCAATTGCTGTAGCTATTGATTTGCTGATGTTATTTTTAGATAATATGTAACAGTTTTATTTATATCCTAGGAGCAAAGACCATGCTTTTATCTAGTATAACAGTAATTAAGCTCTGTTTTAATAGTATTTCAATGGGCATTTACCAAAACTTCTGAAAATGGCACCTACTGTCTTGAAATTAAGAATGTTAGGCTTACCAGCAACTACAGGCTGATAAGCCTAACTTCAGTGCCAGGCAAACTGGTTGAAATTATAGTAAAGAACAGAATTATCAGACACATAGATAAACATAATTTATTGGGGAAGAGTCAACATGGTTTTTTTAAAGGGAAATCATGCCTCACCAATCTACTAGACTTTTTTGAGGGGTCAACAAGCATGTGGGTTAGGATATAGTGTACTTAGATTTTCAGAAAGCCTTTGACAAAGTCCCTCACAAAAGGCTATTAAGCAAAGTAAGCTGTCATGGGATAAGAGGGAAGGTCCTCTCAGGGATCCGTAACTGGTTAAAAGATAGGAAACAAATGGTCAGTTTTCAGAATGGAGAGAGGTAAATAGTGGTTTCCCCTAGGAGTCTGTACTGGAACCAGTGCTGTTCAACATATTCATAAACAATCTGAAAAAGGGGTAAACAGTGAGGTGGCAAAATTTGCAGATGATACAAAACTACTCAAGATAGTTACATCAAAAGCAAATTGTAAAGAGATACAAAGGGATCTCAGAAAACTGGGTGACTGAGCAACAAAATGACAGATGAAATTCAGTGTTCATAAATGAAAAGTAAAGCACATTGGAAAACATAATCCCAACTATATATACAAAATGAGGAGGTCTAAATTAGCTGTTACCACTCAAGAAAGAGATTTTAGAATCATTCTGGATAGTTCTCTGAAAACATCCACTCAATGTGCAGCAGCGGTCAAAAAAGCTAACAGAATGTTGGGAATCAGTAGGAAAGGGATAGATAAGAAGACAGAAAATATCATATTGCCTGTATATAAATCCATGGTATGCCCACATGTTGAATACTGTGTGCAGATGTGGTCCCGCCATCTCAAAAAAGAGATATTGGAATTGGAAAAGGTACAGAAAAGGGAAACAAAAATGATTAGAGGTATGGAACAGCTTCCATTTGAGGAGAGATTAATAAAACTGGGATTTTTCAGTTTAGAAATAAGAGGGAGAATATGATAGAGGCCTATAAAATCATGACTGGTGTGGAGAAAATAGATAAGGAAGCGTTATTTACTCCTTCTCATAACACAAGAACTAGGAGTCACTACATGAAATTAAAAGGCAGCAGTTTTAAAACAAACAAAAGGAAGTATTTCTTCACACAACACACAGTCAACCTGTGGAACTCTTTGCCAGAGGATGTTATGAAGTCCAAGACAATAACAGAGTTCATAAAAGAACTAGATAAATTAATGGAAGATTAGCCAGGATGGACAGAGATGGTGTCCCTAGCCTGTTTGCCAGAAGCTGGGAATGGGCAACAGGGGATGGATCACTTGAGGGTTAACTGTTCTGTTCATTCCCTCTGGGGCATCTGGCATTGGCCACTGTGGAAGACAGGATACTGGGCTAGATGGGCCATTGGTCTGACCTAGTATGGCTGTTCTTATGTTCTAATGTTCACACAGTCTGCAGCCTAGTACCTTTATTCCAAAGGTGTTTTTTTTCACCTGATGACTTCAAAGTTATTGAACCTTCTAGGAGCCAGTGCACAGTTCATCTACCACCTTCCAGAGTATAGCTTTTGACATGTTGTATGTCTCTTTAGCATCTTGAATCATAAATCCCACCCATACATTTTATATTCTGCATTTGAAACAGGAAATGATAACTGTCCTCAAAGATGACATACAAGATTCCCCATCGGTGGGTGTATTGGAGGGTGCTAATAATTTAGGATGCTAAAGAAAATGATGAAGCTTTTTGTTCACTGTCCAAAAGTTAACAGAAGCAGTCATATGGAACTTGTCAAAAGAAATAGCTTTATTAATAAAACAAAACAAAAAATTATTTGGTGAGGAGAGATTGTGGTTTTGTTCACTCCTAGTCATTTTGTACAATTCTAAAGCCAGTGTCATTCTAAAATTTCTTTCCTATGTAGTTTAGGGGTAAAGGTGCTAATCTGCCTTCATCATAGTGCAATACCATAGCAGCAGAATCCTGGATGTGCTCTTTTGCCTCCCCCATCACTCTATTTGTATAGTTTTGGCACTGGCATTTATATTACAAATGAAAAAGTCAGCAAGTAATTACAAAAGTTCAGTCATAGAATTCCATTATTTTTTGCTCAAGTGTTGGAGGTTTCCTTTTCCAAATAAGAATTTAGTGTCCAATTCAAATGTTTATTGGACTCAGCAAATTCCATAAGAATTAATAGCCAATTCATTGGGATAATTAGTCCCTTTCTTACTGACTTTTCCTTAATGTGACTCTTTCTTCAGAAACACATATCCTTGACATCTGATTTCAAGAAGTTTAAAGACCATTAGAAACATATTGTGGCATTTTCAAGTCAACCTCTGGAGGGTATTTATAGGGGCCTATTACACCATACAGTCTTCTTTATTAGTATCGCTTCAGTCATCTTCTACACCAGGAACAACATAGACAGGCAACTGTAGGCAATGAGATAAAGTACTCAAGAGGAGAAACAAATGAAATTAAGTATGAACAAGCTGGCATTATTAGCCACTTGGAGGGAGTTATCAAACCCAGAATTTGTAACAAGCACTCAGTTTTTGGTATTGCCAGACAACTGGACATTATTTTATGCAGTAAGATAAAAAAAAAAAAAGGTTCGAAATCTCTGTGGATGTTAGTTAGATCAGGTATTAATAACTTGGGTGTAGAGCATCCAGAAATTATTTCTGGCTCTCAGCCTCTCTTTTTTCTGGGAAAGAAAATGATATAGCAGATGGTTTGTTGAGAAATTACAGCCTTCGGGAGGAAGCTTCTTTGCAAAATTGCATATATTTTGCAACCAACAAAGATATGGGGATATCTGTTATTGGAAAAGTTTACAACATTATAAGAAGGCAGAATAGAAACTAGTGTGCTTAGATTCAAAGAGGATATGACAAACCATATTCTCTCTTCCATTTATCAGGTCAGTGGCAGCAAAAATGAAATCGGAGAAAGTAATTAAGCACCTTGACAGAGGCCTGGCTTTCAGACAATAATACCATGTTAATATTACATTTCTGCTGCAAATGATGAAGAATATCATTAGCAGACTCACTCTTGGATTTTTAAAATTCTGCATTCATGCAATGAGGGAAAGGACTTAAGAAAGCCAGTTTAATTCTCCAGCTGTGGATGCACCTAGTGTGTGGAAATCCCTGAGTGGCATAGAGCGAACACAGGAAGCAGCTATACACTTTCCTCCCTAGCCCCGGTGTACAGATGCACACTAGGGCATAAATGAAAGAAAGAGCAGGGGTGGCCCTAGACTACTGGCACCCTAGGCGAACTATGCAATCGGTGCACCCCCCACCAAAGGCAGATCTAGGCTGAGGTTTTTGGTAAACTGGGAAACATTTTGCCCCTTTTTTCCTTTTAATGTTTTTTACGTTTGTTTTTTTTTAAACAGAGACTTAATTATTCGGTTTGTCCATCAGTCCGTCTGTCCAACCAATGTTTCTGAGATCAGATAAAATAGAGACACGAAATTTTCAGAATAGATTTGTACACAACAGCTAGATGATATTTCAGTCCGATTTCAAATAAAAATGCATTAAAAATATTAATTATAGTTTTTTCTTATTACAAATCCAAAATCATCCCTTATACTATCCTGTGTTAACTGCCATTACCACCACATCCAATATAGAAAGAAATAAGAAAACTCTTCAATGAACTTTAACCTGTATTTACAAAACTCAGAATAAAAAACACTCTGTGCTCTTAAAACATGACTTTTCTTGCTTTAAGGTTTGAAAATTCAGTCACTAGTTCTTTTAGATCCAGTTTTCTAGCTATTTCATGCTGTATTGACATTGTGGCAGGTCCAACGAGACTCTCTTGCACCATTGTTGAATGCAGATATGTTTTTATCAATTTTAACTTTGAGAAGCTACGTTCCCCACTAGCTACTGGCTAGTAGCTGGAAACTGGCAAAGTTAAAAGAATGCGTAGAGCTATACAAATGTTTGGAAAACTGTCTGTGAGTTTAGTTTCACAAACAAACTTCAGTACTTCTTCAGGAGTTGAATGTTTCTTAAGTCATCTTGAAAAAGCCTGAAACTCACTACACAAATATGTAGCATCAATGTCTTTTGAGTTTTCATGAGTCAATGCCGACTCCAGTTTTATACAAAATTATCTTACCTGTTTTGCTATTTTCTTTTGCAAGCTGTGGATATCATATAGAAAGCCAAACACTGACTCTAGCTGCTGCATCTGTTGAAATCTTTCGTCAACTGACTGAATAGCCATATCAAGGACTGCAAAGTAGAAATTCACTTTGAACTTTGTTTTGGGTTCTGAATGGGTGTGACTCGTCCTTCATCTGAAAACTGCTGTTTCTTTTGCCAAATGCGAACTGGCTCAGGTTCAAATTCTGTCGGAAAGTCTATTTTTTCAGCAAGCTCGAGAGAATCTACCAGTGTTCTTTCGAACCCTTCATCACTTCTGAATTCCTCCAAAATATTTTTAGTTTGCTGCAGTTTTTGAATTGCAGAATGTACATTCAAGTTCTTTTTCTGAAGCTGCTTACTAGTGAGGTTAATCTCGAAAAGGATATTATACCACAAAATGAGTGAATCACAAATTTGAACTTGGAAAGGCCATTTGCAAGAGCTTCTGCACTTAACGTGCCGTATTGCCAGATGATCCAATAAAGGTAGCATCATCAGAAATTTCAATTAGGGCATCATAAATGTTTCCAGGTTCATAGCAAAGAGGCTTCAAAGCATCAATGTGACTTTCCCATCTTGTCTGACTAAGTGGTTTCACAGTTAGAGAATTCACATTGTGAGTCAGAATCTCCCAATGGTGTGTTGAGCCTGAGAAAAATACATAAACACGTTCCAAAGAAACTGCTTGCCTCCAAACAGCATCTAGCAGCATCATTGACAACCAAATTCAGAGAATGCGCACTGCAAGGAATGAAAAAGGCTCTAGGATTGATTTCCATCATTCTCCTTTGCACACTATTGTCTTTACCCTTCATATTACTCCCATTATAGCCTTGGCCACATTAGTTTTCAACAGATGACATTGTTTCAAGCTCTTGTAGAATAGTTTCAGTCATAAATGCTCCAGTCATCTCCTTCAGTGGTACAAAACCCAAAAAAATGTTCCTTTATGAGCATTTCAATATTATCTTCACCTGCACACTTTTCCATATCCACAAAACGAATGATCGTCATTTGTTCAACATGACTCACATCTGGTGTACAGTATTATTGACAAGTATTTTGCAGAATGGGCAGCTTCTACAATTGTCTTTTTAATGGCATTTGCTAGGATTTGAATCAGTTCATTCTTCATATTTTTTCCAAAGTAATGAACCTGTGTTTCATGATCAGTTATTTTATGTTGCTGCTCCTTAAATACTTGATCAAACAAAGCTAGGTATTCAACAAATTTTAAAACGTTTCCATAATCTGGAGTGCATAAATTTTCATTTCTACTGCGGCTGCGGAATGCTAAATTTTGCCCACCAAGAATTCTCACTAAAGCAATCAAACACTCTAATATTTGTTGCCAATATTTGTTGTTTTTCCTTGATCATATGTACATTTTCTTCATCGATAGTTTTTCCTTTTTTCAATCGTAATTCAAGTTTTTTCCAATTTTGAAAACATTCCAAATGTTCTTTACTTCTTTCATGTGAAGAGAGAACTGAAGATATGTTTTTCCAGTCCTTCGAACCATTTTCAATAAGTGATGTACCAATTGCTTGATTTCTATACAACTTGCAGCAAAAGCAAAACAGAGTCCTTCGATACTGAATATTGTAATCAGTTTCGATGAATTTCTTCCCCATTAATGAGTTTCCTCTTGTAATGCTGAGCAGAGAATTTTCTTTTATTTCCATCCTTAGGGAAGGGAAATTCATGAACTTGTTCGGGTCCATGTTCCAAGAGAATTTGCCGCACACTGTCATCGCATCTGGGCCATGAAGCTGAGTCCCCATACTGTAACTTGTTTGTAACTTCCTCATCCTTTCTTCCTTCTACTTCATTTACTTCAATTTCTGCATGTCTCTCTGAAGGTGAATAAATTTTCTCCACTTCCATATCAATCTGATGCTGTGAGCTGCCTTCCTCTAGAGCAGTGGTTCCCAAACTTTTTCCGCTGCTTGTGCAGGGAAAGCCTCTGGTGGGCCGGGCCGTTTTGTTTATCTACCATGTCCACAGGTTCAGCCAATCGTGGCTCCCAGTGGCCGAGATTCGCTGCCCCAGGCCAGTGTGAACTGCTGGAAGCGGCGCGGGCAGAGGGACTTACTGGCCTCTGTTTCCAGCAGCTCCCATTGGCCTGGAGCAGCCAACCATGGCCACTGGGAGCAGTGATCGGCCGAACCTGCGGGTGCAGCAGGTAAACAAACCGCCCCGGCCCACCAGGGGCTTTCTCTGCACAAGGGGTGGAACAAGTTAGGGAACCACTGCTCTAGAAGTAAGTTTCCAACATATTGAGTTTCCAAACTGCTTTTTTGTGGATGTGAGCTACTCTTATCTGAAAGTAAGATACCTTAATTTTGATGTTCCAAACTGCTTCCATGCAGATGTGAGCGAACCTCATCTCCAAGTAGAATTCCTTCATCTGGATGCTGTGAACTGCTTCCATCTTTATTTGGATTAAAGGGAAGATATTTCAGGAAGGATCCCTGCTGTTTTGCTTGGTCCTTTTCCTTTTCAGCCTTTCATTTATGATATTCAGCTCCTGAGGGTTTTCTTTTTCCTCTTTCTGCCAGGGGGCATTTGAGTATTGTTATGTACTGCGCTCCCAACTGCAAGCATTATAGCGTTAAGGATGGCTGACACACCACATGGTTGGTGATTTAAACCACATTGCAGTCATCCCAACATGTGTTTTCACTGCTTAAAGTGATTAGTAACATACACTCACTTACCTATTAAAACAGTTAGTTACAGGATTTACATGGAAACAAAATGACCTTTTTCGATGTTATAACCCGACACCGGTTGTTTGGAAAGTAATCCCCTTCCTCACAGTTACTCACTTGTAGTGTGATGTCATCACTTTCATAGTCTATTAAGCGTTAACGCTGTTACTTTTCTTTTATGGACCTTATTTATTGCATGTGAACCAGTTATAACAAAAGAAAAGTTCATAATATACAGCCCGATAATAACGCTAAGGTTTAATAATGCTTAAAGATACTCACATTTTGGATTTATAATGCTGAAAAACATTATTCTTTATTCTTTGGCACTAAGAAACACAATTTTCCATAGTGTCAAGTATCAGAAGGGTAGCCGTGTTAGTCTGAATCTGCAAAAAGCAACAGAGGGTCCTGTGGCACCTTTGAGACTAACAGAAGTATAGGGAGCATAAGCTTTCGTGGGTAAGAACCTCACTTCTTCAGATGCAAGTAATGGAAATCTCCAGAGGCAGGTATAAATCAGTATGGAGATAACGAGGTTAGTTCAATCAGGGAGGTTGAGGTGCTCTGCTAGCAGTTGAGGTGTGAACACCAAGGGAGGAGAAACTGCTTCTGTAGTTGGATAGCCATTCACAGTCTTTGTTTAATCCTGATCTGATGGTGTCAAATTTGCAAATGAACTGGAGCTCAGCAGTTTCTCTTTGGAGTCTGGTCCTGAAGTTTTTTTGCTGTAAGATGGCAACCTTTACATCTGCTATTGTGTGGCCAGGGAGGTTGAAGTGTTCTCCTACAGGTTTTTGTATATTGCCATTCCTGATATCTGACTTGTGTCCATTTATCCTCTTGCATAGTGACTGTCCAGTTTGGTCAATGTACATAGCAGAGGGGCATTGCTGGCATATGATGGCATATATAACATTGGTGGACGTGCAGGTGAATGAGCCGGTGATGTTGTAGCTGATCTTGTTAGGTCCTGTGATTGTGTTGCTTGTGTAGATATGTGGGCAGAGTTGGCATCGAGGTTTGTTGCATGGGTTGGTTCCTGAGTTAGAGTTGTTATGGTGCGGTGCGTGGTTGCTGGTGAGAATATGCTTAAGGTTGGCAGGTTGTCTGTGGGTGAGGACTGGCCTGCCTCCCAAGGTCTGTGAAAGTGAGGGATCATTGTCCAGGATGGGTTGTAGATCACTGATGATGCGTTGGAGAGGTTTAAGCTGAGGACTGTAGGTGATGGCCAGTGGAGTTCTGTTGGTTTCTCTTCTGGGCCTGTCTTGTAGCAGGAGGCTTCTGGGTACATGTCTGGCTCTGTTGATTTGTTTCTTTATTTCCTTGTGTGGGTATCGTAGTTTTGAGAATGCTTGGTGGACATCTTGTAGGTGTTGGTCTCTGTCTGAGGGGTGGGAGCAGATGTGATTGTACCTCAGTGCTTGGTTGTAGATGATGGATTGTGTGGTGTGACCGGGGTGGAAGCTGGAGGCATGAAGGTAGGCGTAGCGGTCGGTGGGTTTTCGGTATAGGGTGGTGTTAATGTGGCCATCGCTTATTTGTACGGTGGTGTCTAGGAAGTGGACCTCCCATGTAGATTGGTCCAGGCTGAGGTTGATGGTGGGGTGGAAGCTGTTGAAATCATGGTGGAATTCTTCCAGGGTCTCCTTCCCATGGGTCCAGATGATGAAGATGTCATCAATATAGCGTAGGTAGAGAAGGGGCATGAGTGGACGAGAGCTGAGGAAGCGTTGTTCCAGGTCAGCCATAAAAATGTTGGCATATTGTGGGGCCATGCAGGTGCCCATAGCTGTGCCACTGGTCTGGAGGTATATATTGTCACCAAATTTGAAATAATTGTGCGTGAGGATAAAGTCACAGAGCTCAGCAATAAGTTGTGCTGTGTCATCATCAGGGATACTGTTCCTGACAGCTTGTATTCCATCTGTGTGTGGGATGTTTGTGTAGAGAGCCTCTACATCCATGGTGGCTAGGATGGTGTTTTCTGGGAGGTCACCAATGCATTGTAGTTTTCCATAATATTCGCTTGATTCTTAACCATCTACCTGAGACGTGTGTTAAAATGACTGTTTGACATGTATAAACTCGCGATATCTCCGCTCTGCATGAATTTCAGTCTATGCGACCTTGATGTATATTTGAGTTAGGTGTTATTAGCATTGCAGCTCTTGCCACTGGTGGATGTGTTTCATTGTTGCTGAGTTATTGGTTATCAAAATTGCAGAGTGGGTCATCTTGACCCTACGTTGCAAATTGAATTTTTTTTCTAAAATATTATTTATTTTTGCAGCAAATAAAAGATTTGACATATTAATAAATTCTCAGAAATGTAGAGAAATGAATTATAATTCATATTCTCTCCATACACGCACAGGAATTGAAATAATGACATCTTCATTATTTTATTTGTATTTTTTTTCATCTTTTTCATTTATTTTTTCATTTTTTTCCCCCCTCAAATTTGCCGCCCCATTTAACTTGGCACCCTAAGCGACCACCTAGTTCACCTATATGGACGGGCGGCCCCTGAGAAAGAGCATCACTGAATTCCATTGATCCCAGACAGGAACATGGCCTGTTGGGAGCACAGGTTTAGAATAACCCAGAGGATTCTCTAGAACTATCTTGGGGATGGGGATGGCATAGAACCAGCCCCAGTATTAGAAGACAAATGGATCCCTTGGCCTGATCTGCAATCAGTGTATATTGGGCACAGCCATGGACAGAGCCTAGTGTGTGCATGTAACATTAATGGCAGATATTCTTTAGTATTGAGAGAGATTTATATTCGTTAAGGCTTTATTCTCTTTTACACTAAGGCTTCTTTCAACTGCTCTGGAAATGTAAAGGGGCTGTGGTGTAAATGAGAATTTTGACCCTTAGTTTTTAGTTTACTAACTTTTTGTGGCTAATTATAATCGATAACTGTCTATATGAATCCAGTGTCTGATATATTAGGAGAGCCAACCTTTGAATCAGAATAGTTGCTACACCTCTCAGGAGCTACAATCACACTTTCAACCCCTATTATTTTATCGCCACACAATACCAAACAAAACTTTGAGTTAGAAACAATGCAATGTACCAATCCAAGGGACTTTGAGATTTATAAAATAGGATGAAGAAAGATACATATATCAGGACCAGATGACCCTTTGATGACTTAGAAAAATTAAATGGCATTCCTAACCAAAGGGGATGTAAAATATGGCCAGACTGGTAGTACCGGGAGTGTACCCAAACCCCATTAAGATGACGCAACCTCATCTTTAAAGAGCTGTGCCATCTTTAAAGACTGAGCTTCTACTCAGTCAGTGGTTACAGGAATGCCCAAAGAAGGGGTCAGGGATTTCAGGAGCAGAGTTATGACTCCAGGCTGCTCCCACCCATGATAGAAACTCTGTTTGCTCCAGGATTACTAATATTATTATTCAATTCTGTATGAATCTAGCTCTGAAATGAAGTGGGGGAGGGGAGAGGAACTCAAAATCTTGGTAAAATTCTGGGCCTCCAGGGAAAAATGACAGTGTCTCTGGAGGGTTTTCCTGTTACAGATATAAAGCAGAAAGAGGAAGGATGTGTTTCATTACAGAGATTTAAACTACCCACATGCTTCTGTCACACTTTCTGGAATAGCTCACAACCATGAGTGCCTACCTCAGGGTAAACTGTCAGAAAACAGAACAGACAGCCCAAACTGGTGGTATGTTCTATAATTAGATTTCACGAAGCAAGTAATAAATGTGAACTCCTGGATCACTATACCAGTCTAACCATGGAGTCACAGACAGTCTTGCCACCCAGCCAAACTGGATTTAGTGATAATGGTCACTGTCACAGGGCAAAGGTATAAAACCTTTGGGTGCCCTGCTAAAGAGCCGGCTTCCCCCTGTTTCCCTGTAGGGTGACCGGGTGTATGGGCCAAGACCCTTAGCACGGAGCCCAGCTGCAGGCCCTAATGAGGGAAGGCTCAGGGTGAACTGCTGAACCGAGTGGACCCAGCTGGGTTGATGACTGGGAATGCATATAAACCCAGGGAAAAGCTCAGGAGAGGAGGAGGGAGCCAGGCAAGAAGATAGGAGGGTTGAGGCTCTGTCTCTGCTGGCTGACACAAGCCTCAAAGGACAGAAGACCCAGTGAGGGGTCAGAGCGGGGACAGGTGTTGGGGGAATTGGGATGTACAGCCACTGTAAATAAAAGAACACGGGCAAAGCACCTGTGAGAGGCATTTGATACCCTTTCTTTGGCCAGCCCAAGCACAGGGTGCAGGGACAAGGAGAAGGAAACTTGTGCCGCCCTGTGACAGTCACTTAAACCAACAGTCACACCACATCAGGTTGCTCCTAGTCCCAAGAGACTAGTCACTTACCCCAGATCAATTGGTACTTCAGATCTCACACCAAAGACAAAACTGGCAATAAATTTTATAGTAAACTAACTATAGGCTTATTAGCTAAGAAAAGGAAATGAGAGTTATTGAATGGTTAAAGCAGGTAAAATACACTAACAGGCGAGTCATCATTTGTAATTCCAAATAATGGCAGTGATGTAATAAACTTCCAGTCTCCCAAAAGTCTTTTCAAGGAAACCAGATTGTCCCTGGGGATCTTGGCTTTGCATCTGGTACACTTCCCTATAAGTCCAAACAGAGATTCAGGATCATTCTGTGATATATATATTCTTCACACAGAAAGCAAGCTGACAGTGCCTCTACCCATGTGGGCTTTTCTTTTGATGATCGTGAGTAAGGAATCCACTTAGTCTTTTGACCTCTGACCATCCTACATAATGGCCACTTGCTTTGAAATTAGAATTTTCTGTTAAGGTCCTTCATTCCTTCATTAGCATTTCACATGATTTCTTTGATGGGTTATTTAGTTACAAGGTATATACAATGTAAATGTTTGCTGTTATAATGTAACAGGAACAGATAAGAGAAAACAATAAAAGTAACATTCCACTAGTTTTCATAAAGTCTAAACATCCGAATACACACTTAAACAACACTCACTTTGATCTACACTAATACACAAGTGAATTGGCCTAGGGCCCTGATCTGACCTGTTCTGCCAGCATCACAGCTTCCCCCAACTTTCTTCTTCTTCTTCAACGTTTAGCCAAACGGCTGGCCATAGCAATCGTTCATCATTTGGTCCATTCCCCTGCAGCTGAAAGGGCTTAACAGGCTGAAAGTCCAATGTTGGAACAGACTTGATGCACCCATATAATTGAGGGTCTGCCTCTGGGTCCACCTCAGTTGGTGGAATTTTGTCCTGGGTTTTACAAGCCACGTGGAGAACAGCATTTGCTGGAATATCTTGCGGCATTCTGGCAATGCATCCAAAAAACGTGAGACGCCAACGGTGGACAATGACCCCCACAGTCTGTAGACCGGAGCAATCGTAAATGTCTGCATTATTAATAAAGTCATTCCACTTTATGCCCAACATATGATGTTGGCATTTTGTATGGAAGGCCTCCCTCTTTGCCCAGTCTGAGTGGCATAGTGTCCATGTTTCACAATCATACAGCAGTATGGAGAAGATGCAGCTTGAATAGATCCTGAACTTGGTTCTCATGATGAGATTATGTTGATTCCATATTTGTCATAAATGACCCATAGCAGGTGCTGCAATGCCAATCTGGTGAAAAACTCTCATATGGGAGTTGGAGAAACTGATGAGTATAGAACCCAAATAGCAAAAGCTGGAGACTGATTTGACAGTTTCATTATTCAAACAAATTAGAGTTGCGGGTGGACCTGATCCTAGGTTTTACAGCTTTGTCTTTCACCACGAAACATGGAGGACAATCTTGACTGACTCCCCCTCCATTTGCTGGAGTGCCTCACGAAACCTGTCGGGGCTCTGTACTAGAAGAGCAACGTCATCAGCATAGTCAAGGTCTGAGAATGAGAGATCACCAATCTTAATGTTGATGGACCTGATGGAATGTTGCATTAGGAGATCCATTGCCTGACAAAAGAGTGCAGGGGCGAAGACACAGCCTGCCTAACACCAAATACTGATTTGAAAGGTGCCGACATCCGATTCCCCAGATGTATACAGGCAGTGGTTCCATTATGCAGCTCACTAATCACGTCCAGCAGAGTGGTTGGGATACCTTCATCCTTTAAGGCCTTCCATAGTGCAACTTGGTCAACTGAATCAAGCACAGCCTTAAGATCGACATACACTATGTGCAGGGTTTCTTGAACTCGCAGTGTATCTCTGATAACCAGCAGAGGGCCAAAATGGCATCTAATGTGGAGCTGTTCCACGTAAAGCCTTACTGTTGGGGGCAAAACTTCCGATGCAGCAGGGGCTCCAAACGCACCAGCAGAACATGTGCAAATACCTTCCCAGGCACGGACAAGATGATCAGCCTGTACGTCTTACATTTGCTGCGCAGTCCTTTGCCCTTATAAAGTGAGATCACAATACTGTCCTTCCATGTGGTTGGCAAGGTTCCAGTTCTCCAAACCAGGTGAAAGATGGCCAGAAGTGTTTCCACCACAGGGTCAAAAGTGCATTTTTGCAGTTGTGCGGGGATGCTATCAGCATCAGCTGCATGTCCATTTTTCAGTTTGCAAATGGTCTGTTTTTTAGTTTCACTCATCCAGTCTTGATGCGTCAGTACAAGTATCTGGGTCCGAAACCACAGTGGCTGCCAAATTACTTTGGGCAAGCAGCAGCTGGAGGGTGTTTCAGGATGCTGTGATAATGTCCCACCCAGTGTGAGAGGATGTCGTCATCTGATTTACATGGATGACGCTGTCGTTCAAGATTCCATTCATAGCAACTACCACTTGACTGCTGAGCTTGCAGATCAAACAGAATGCCAGTTTTAAGTCTTCCCTGGCTAAGCTGAGTTCAACTTCATCTACCACTTGGTTACAATATGCCTCATGATTGTGAAGTACCAGGATGTTGAACTTTTCCTTCAGCTGATTATGAGAGCACTTATCACTGTGCTGGCAGGCTGTGGCCTTCAATTTAAATGTCTGGAAGGCCTCCTCTGATAGCCACGGTTGACATGCAGGGTGCTTATAGACAATCATGTGCACAGGCAATTGGCAGAGGATGGACATCAACAGAAACCAGGTAACCTCGACATCATCTGGCAGGTCGGCTAGAGCTGAGAATCTATTGCGGTCGTTGATACAAAACCTGTTAACAAAATCCAGTGCTCAGAGAAGTGTATTGTTGTCAAATTTCTTCATCACAGAGGGCTTACTTGCTTGTCAAAACATCAGTGCCATGAGGGCAACCACTACGTGGTGATCTGTGTTTGTGGCGCATTCCATGCCACAATATACTCAACAGGAGGTGAAAAGATGATTGTCACATGTGATGATGTGGTCCAATTCCTTCTGAGTGATGCCATCATGAGAGATCCAAGGCATCCGGTGTATGTGTCGTCTCTTGAATCATGACCTGAGAATGGAGAATTCTGAGCAGTGCAGAATGTGAGCAAGAGGCAGGAGTTATTGTTGGGTATACCTGAACATTAATGGCCAATTCTCAGTGAGCCAATAACTGCATTTAGAGCACCCAAAATCACAAGATTATCATGTGGAGGAACAGTGCATACCAGCAGGCCCGATGACAGGGGAGGCCAAAGGGGGCAATTGCCCAGGGGCCCGAGTGATTTAAAAGGGCCTGGGGGCCCCTTGCTGCTGCCGCCGGTAGAGCAGCAGGGCTAAGGCAGGCTTTCTGCCCGCCCTCGCTCCACGCTGCTCCCAGAAGAAGCCGGCACGTCCCTGCAACCCCTGGGGAAGGGGTCTCTGCGCACTGCCTCTGCCCTGAGTGCCGACTCTGCAGGTCCCATTGGCTGGGTACTGCGGCCAATGGGGCTGTGAGAGCAGTGCCTGTGGGCAGCGGCACGCAAAGACCCCATGTCGTCCGTCCCCCCCGTAGCCACTGCCAGAGGGGTGCGCCTGTCGCTTTCGGGAGCCACCCTAGGTAAGCACCTACCCCCTGACCTCCTCCTTCACCCCAACCCCCTGCCCCAGCCTAGAGCCCTCACCCAAACTCCCTCCCAGAGCCCGCACCCCTCCTGCACCCAAACTCCCTCCCAGAGCCTGCACCCCTCACCCCCGNCACCCCTCGCCCCCTCCTGCACCCAAACTCCCTCCCAGAGCCTGCACCCCTCACCCCTCCTGCACCCAAACTCCCTCCCAGAGCCCGACCCCTCCCGCACCCAGACTCCCTCCCAGAGCCCGACCCCTCCCCCCTCCCACACCCAAAGTCCCTCCCAGAGCCTGCATCCCTCAGCCCCTCCCACACCCAAACTCTCTCCCAGAGCCCGACCCCTCACCCCCCCACCCAAACTCCCTCCCAGAGCCTGCACCCGTCACCCCCTCCCACACCCCAATCTCCTGCCCCAGCCTGGTGAAAGTGAGTGAGGGTGGGCGAAAGCGAGCGACCGGGGGTGGGGGGTGGACTGAGCAGGAGGCAGCGCCTCAGAGAAGGGGATGTGGAAGCTCTGCCCATGTTGGAAGAGCGCGCCCAGCAGCGCAGCTGGCAGCTCGCTGGGCACCAGCCAGCACAGTCACAGCACTGCCCAACTGTCAGGCGGACCGCGCCCATGCAGGCACGCCTTGTGTGTACATAGGGGCCCATTGACTGTTCTGCCTTGGGGCCCGGAATTGCTGTCGGTGGATCTGCGTACTAGAGATTCCAATTGATCGCAGAAATTATCTTTGACTAAATCAGCTGATTCCTCTGTTGGCACATAGTCTACGATGACAGCGAGGTGACGATGTTGATGTATACGATGTGTAATAAGTAGTCAAGAAGACACGGTCATCCAAATTATCAAGGAGGACTTGGCCTTGCCTCGCAGTAATAATGCTACCCCATATAAAAGGGGTTGGGCCTGCCGGAATACAGAAGTAATGAATCTTCCACCTCGTGGTGTCATGATCTGTCAACCTTGCTTCTGTTAGGCCAGCAACTGATATGCCAAGACAATCCATTTAGTGTGAGACAGCAACTTGATGACCACGCCTGTAAAAAGTTGCAACATTCCAGGTTGCAACTTTGATGGTTTGGCAGAGATCCCAGCTACGACTGGATACATTGTCACAGTATACTGCAGATGCGCCTGGCAACATCAGAGGATGCGCGTTCCCAGGGAGCTTTGGCACCAACCCATCACATTTGCGCCAGGGGAAGACAGCACCAGCAGGGCATCTGCAGCTGAGAGTAGGACAGAGCCTTTAATCATGGTGCTGAGCACTAACTTATCGAAAATGTTTCTTCTCATTGGGGGCTGCATGGGCTTTGAAGCCAATGGAACTATGCCAATCTACCTAAGGATCTGGCTGGGTGCCTACAGCTGGCACCGGACCCATGGCCACTAATAACTGAAAACATTCTATGATAAGCAGTTTTGCCCTCCAAAGCTGCAAACAATTTTACAATGTGTATTAGAGCCAGGGCCAAGACAACCCCACTCCTCTCAGCTTAGTCTGTATTTCAAGAAGCTCTGTCCAGTGGGAGGCAATGGTTTCCTAAAGTCACACACCATTTTGAGGGGAACAGTGCTGGAAACTGCAGGTGACAGATACAGACATGAGGGAGAAAAAGGCATAGTGTTGACAGCAAAGGATGACGTGAAACAGAGACAAAGGTATGGAAAGGGGAGGAGAAGCTGAGGGAAGATATAGGGAAGGGGAGGGCAAAGAAAGAGGGAAGTGAGTGGCAGGAAGGTGAATAGATAAGAATGGTGAATTAGAGAATTGGAGAGGAAAGAACAAGAGAGAGGAAGATCTATGAGAAAGATGGGGGAGAATTTCTAATGCTGATGAAGGAAACAGCCACTTGCTCAGAAATTAAAGGAAGGAAAACAATATATCAGTGGTGCCTCATTGAAGTAACTGTTTACTGCAGCTGAGAATGAAGAATTTCTCTCAAGTGAATTAGGAGTAACAGGTATAGAAAGCTTCTCCCCCCTCCACCTCTAGCCTGTCAAACTGCATTGGTTTTATCAGAAAGCTCCTGTTGAGCCCATCTGGTTGATGAACATTCTTATCAACTAGCAAATATAAATGACTTATGGGGATAATATTTCAATGTACAATGACATGGCTACATCTAGGATTCTTTGAAGATCTGTGTTATTAAATATTAAATATCAAAGCTGTAAATTATTGTAGCAGCTTTATATAACTAAATTAAATTCAAACAAAACCTAATTTCCTTAATCATTGACTATAATCCCCAGGAACATATGCTATTAACTCAGTTACAAATGGCACAGAAATTGTATGACTTCAGTTAAGTTATTTTATATCAAATTCTAATCCAGGGCAGAGTCTTCAGTAAATCTCCTACAGGGATTTTAATGCTTCTGCAATCATATTGGCTCTTTACTGGAGAGCTAATCTTTTTATACTCTGTTTTTTCACTCCTGTAGCCATTTCCTTCACTCTCTTACTATGCAGGTATATTCTACCGTATACCATGTTTATAGAGTTTTGGCTTTTTCCACACTCATATTTGATCAGTGAGAGTCAAGATTTTTCTTACTTGAAAACTGGATTGATTATTGTTTTTTTAACACAAAATTGAATAATTCTGCATTAATCTGAAGATATACTTTAACTACCACATGTTGGGTTTGTTTAGTTTTAATTTTTCATTAGGACTGTCATAATTATTTACTTTGTAGCTAAATATTTGGTAAACAGGCTGATTTCCTCTTCAAGCATCCCCTTGGGGAAAAAAAATCACAGACTTCATGTAAACGGACAGCTTCCAGACTGGCTAAAGAATGTTGGTCAGATCATAAACCGCAACTAATTCAATGATGCAGGAAGAGTCATTAGAATTTCTGGAAGCCTATTGGCTTCTCTAGTACTCTTTATTCCAGATCAGAAGGATCGATATATTTTTAAATCGACAATAGTATATCAAGTTACAGTTGCTGATATTTACATATTGCCCAGGACAGATAATTTACTGGGCAATATGGGGCCAGACAAGAAGTTGTTCACCATTTACCTCATTATGGGGTGTTGATGGGGTCCTTTGGCAGAAAGGTGACTGAAAAAGGGAAAGAACAACCTACGTTATACATCAGTCTGAAAGTACTGACTTGAGAGAGAGCCTATGTCATGGTGGAGAAAGTGTGCCTTACTGTTATAGGGAAGAGATTTTGAGGTAGCAGTTGACCAAAATCCCTTAGCATGAATGGGGCTAATGCCAAATAACTGTAGTGAAGTATTGCCTTACAGTGATACTCTTTCAGGATATTTCAATCTAGTGGGACATGAAATGCTAATATCAATGGGCTTTTGAAAAATAGGCACTGGAATGCTTCAACTTCATGTAATATTTTTATTTGACTGTGTGGGTACCCTGTACACAGCAAAACATTGACTCCAGTTACAGGGGCATGCAGAGAGAACCAATGTTATTGGTGATATTCTTACCTTGTAAAACAAAATTGCACCACAACTAACAAAAAGCATTTCTCCAAGATCTACCTACCTAGACATTCAGTTAAGCAAAACTTGAAAGTCGATATGGTAACTACTACTAATACTACAGACACTGGACAACATGACCTTTGGATGCAAGACAAACAAAAGTATAACGATATGTGAGCTTAGCTCTGGAAAGTGTTGTGGGATGTTTGGTTGGCTGCATGGCCTCACCATGGTGACCAGGCATGCAAGTATGGTATTCAAAGCTAGTGAGGTCAATCTAGAGTTGAAATCTGTCTGATAAAGGAAAAAATGTCAGCTAAAAATTAGAATCCCATTATAAACAGGCTTCTTTCCCAGCTCACTCTAAAGCAAAGTCCATATACTGTGTAAAGTCAAAACTTTCCCCTTTCTGGGCTTTTGTTAAGAAAGAAATTACAATAAGATACAGTTCTAGCTCAAACCTTCTCCTCAGGCCTGGTAGTTTCCAGGATTCCTATTTCAGGACCACACAACAGATCCTCTCTTACCTCCCTTATATCAATGGGTCCGCAGAACCCAGTTAAATCATTCTGAGCAGGATCAACACCTGTTAACGGTTTCATGCACACACTGCCAGCCTGTTACATTCATACAGTGTCCTTGTATGGCTTCACCATTGGCTATTTTAGAGGTTAAACATCTTGTTAAACATCAGCTTGAGTGCATGAACTGACACCCTCCAGATTCAAAGTGGGAGTGGGACTATACACTAGAGCATTACAGTGGTGGGCTCTTGATTGCAATTAATTTCCCGCTCAGTTGTTTTTGTTGACCTCAAAGGCACACTGCAAAGCCCATCTATTTACCCAGGCGTTTCCTGAATGGGTGCTTTAAGTGGTGGAAGTGGCTTCTTTGTTTTTCTTTAGGCAGGAGAATTTTAGTACTATTGACATTTCCTCCCCCTTCTTCCCCCAATTCTAGATATTTGCTCTTTCCAGCTGACATTTTTGTAAGGGCACCTAGCGACTGGGATGGGCATACACTATACAACTATCTAAAATAACAGGATTAACCTTTAAGAGACTTCAAGTAGCTTTTGTAAACTATAAAGCTGTTTCTAACCAAATTGTGTTCTGCCTCTCAAAACCAGATCATCTGGAGAGTCCATAAAAGACTTTTTTTTCTGCCACAGTAAAATCTAAGAGAAAAAGTATCCTTCAGAACTACAAATTCCAGGGTCCTTATTTGTTGTCTCCTTGTGATTCATATGGAAAAGGTGTGTTTTGGTTGGGGGGGTTTTGTGGGTGGAGGTGTAATCAGTGCATGCTCTGATTTCTTACGCTGAAAGAATCCAATGCTCTGAATTAAACATACACACACCAATCACTGCTCTGGTAAGAGTCACAAACTGTTGCAAAAATGTTTGCTTACATCTAGAGGAACACAGGATATGTAAAATCATCAGATAAGCTAAAGAGTCAGACCATTAGGGAGTCAAAACAAACCACAAGGGACCTGAGTCTCTGCTTTGATGCTACAGTTTTATGCCCATGTGTCTCTGTTGAAATCACTGGAGTCACATGGGTGTAAAACTGGAACACCACAATGTTTCAGTCTAATGTTTAGCTTTCATTTGGGAAACTTTTCTTGTGTGTTATGCAGTGTAAATAAAATTATTCTCTATAACTACATTAAAGCCACTTCACTTTACAGTTTCTATGGAAGTTCAAGGAATATGCAACAGCAAGGAAATTCAGAGTTAATTGGAACAACATTCAGATTTTTGTGTATTTTTCTATTTCTCCCTAATGGCATGAGGTAAGGCTAGAAAGTCAGCCCAGATTTTTGCTTAAGTTCTGTATATTCTTCCTTTCGCTGCTTTGTCAGACTGAGTGCTGAAATTATTTTGCTAAAGCAACGTTTATCAGGAAAGGGGAGTTGTACAACTCCAACTATAGAAGCTGATTCAACTGGTAGTTTTTCTAACATCTTTTGCCCTTTGATATAAATGAAACAACAGCAGCAAATGGAGAAAAGGGATGAAAGCAAAGGGATGAAAAAAACTCATCAGACACAAATCTCCAACTAGTCTAGTCACTGACTGGAGGACTGGGGCAGGGGGGGGAAGAGAAAGGAATCCTTTATGTGCCTCTGATTCAATGAGATCAGCCAGTACTGCGCGGAGTCATGCATTGGACACCACTATAGTTTAAAAGCCTGGTTTTGATTTTTTTTAAAGAGTTTTCAGGAAGTCTGGGGGAGGGGCAATGCAGTTTTTTTGTTAAACTGGGCCCCTTTGTCGAGATGGAACAAGAGGAAAGATCTATCTGCTTGTGGTGCATACACACATCAGTCATTCTCAGGGAAACTTCCCATCGCCTGTAAAAGGCACTGGGCCACCGCAGTACTTGGAGAGGGGGTGGGGGGCCAGCTGAGAATGGAGCTGCTAGTGCTGCTCAATGCCCTGGTTACACGGCTGCTCTTTGTTCTACACTCTCTGATCGGGGTTTGGAGGGTGACTGAAGTGAAGAAGGAACCCAAATACTGGCTGCTGGCATTGCTCAACCTCCTCCTGTGCCTGGAAACTGGGCTCACCCTCAAGTTTAAGCAAGGCAAAGGCTACAAATGGTGAGCATATCCCCTTGGCTCCTTCAGGGTGTCTTTTGGCACTTTGCATGTACACTTATTGCAGATCTGAGGCTCAGTCTAACCGGGTTGCTATTTTATTTCAGAGCTGAGACTCACTTTAGCTCTGCTACATAAGCTGCTCTTGCTTTGTCTTTGTCGAGATTTCAGGAATTTTTGCATCGACTGCTACAATAGGTTTGCAGATGGGATTTTGGGGGGCAGTAGAGTTCTGGACAAGCCACTGCAAAATCCAGAAGAACTTTTTAAAAGGGTAGTTTTGCATCAGGCTCTTTGGAAATCAAACTTTTGTCAGGGAAAGCATTGGAAACTGTGAGAGTTTCATGCAAGGCATTTTTGTTCTAGTGCTGCTGATCTAGAGTGCTGAAATAGCTAGGAAGAAAAACTACATGACTCCTTTTTGCTTTCTCTGGGCTCTTTTTGAGTAACAGCTTGTCAGGTAGCAACTGTGCATGGGCAAAAATCCTGGAGAAAGCAGGCTGCTCTATGCCATAATTCCAGCAACCTCCTCTTCTGCTAGTCTCACTGATAGCCACAGTTTTCCTGGAATATTGTTCCTCATCAGTGCTGGCTGCAACAAGATTACCCTGAACTGACAATCAACAAATAAAGATGTGTACAAGCCACTGGCATGGTATGATGTAGATTCTGCTCAGTATTTCAGTTTCTAATCGGTCTGAAGTTAAATATGGGAGCTACTACATTGAAAATGTTTCAGTATAAATGAATGTGGGCGAGAGACAAAGATTCCTTAAAAACATACCACAGTTTTCCCGAGCACAAGGGTTTGACATGTGTCTAGAAAGTGCTCATACAACCAGGATGACTTTGCTTCTGTCCACATCCCATGTGATTCATTACTCTAAAGAGTGAGCCAAAGCAACAGCTCTGTGTAAGCAGAGGTAAATGTTTGCATCTGCCAGTATTATTATGGATCTTCCATTTGTAGAAACTCAAGCCACATGTCCCTGAAAGTAAATAAACAGATAAAAAATGAAAGATAGTTTTATGATAATAAACGCTGACACCATTGTGTGAAATATATTATAAAAGTCCAAAGTATTATTGTGAAGCAAGCCACAAACTTTTCACAGTCTAAACTCACATACCCTCATAGCACTTCCATCAGTCTTCTACCTGAATCTATACCAGGGATGTACTTTTTAAATAATGCAGTAACTGTTTAGTGATTATAGGGATCAAAATACATGTTTATTATATAGAAGCAGTGTAAGAACATCCCATTTTTGTCAACATCAGCAATTATGCAAAGGAATATTTCACACACCTGTTTTCAGAAAATTAAAAGAATAGTATTAGCTGTGCAAATAAGTTTGCATTCAACAGCAATCAGTGAAATGTCTTGGGGGAAAAAAATTGACTCGGGAGCTAGAGCAATTCTGCAGAAATGTTTTTAAAAAACTGGACCCAATCCTGCACCCTGTGACTTCACTGGGAGTAAGATCAGGCCTGATAACAAGGTGTCTAGACATTTGCGGATAATGGGTAAAATTTGTATGAGCACCTAAGTGAACTCAAAGCCTAAGCCCCACTGATGTTTTTCCCTGTAAAGTTCAGTTCCCTTGTGACTTGCAAATGGGCTAAACTCCTATATCACTAAGGCACTTTTGAAATTTTTACCCAACATCTTAGTCTGAAGCATATCTATAGGGAGTTGAACTGCTACTTAAAATAGATTAATGATTCTGCAAGAAGTTTAAGGAGAACATTTTTTTAAAAAAAATGCTTGAGATGGATTTTTACAAGTTTGCTATTGTTAAAATCCCACATGACACAAACTGATATCTTCACTGGCATTTTCAACAGAGAACAGATGGAATAGACACAGAGACTGAACTACTCTCACCACTAGAAGGAATCCTTCCAGATGAAAGTCAAGGCATAATAGAGAGTTTACTGGAGGAAGCTTGCACTACCACTAGTCATGCCCTACCTGGTCAGCGAATAAAAAAGGGGCATTTGCCTCCAGTGCTGTCAATCTTTTAGACCTTTCCACAAGGCACTCAATTCAGCATAAACATTTTTTTTAAATCAACTCCCATAGAATATTGGGAACAACTAGCCCACCATGTTTAATGGGTATATACAAAGTATCTACTCAGTCTTTTTTTAATTCCATATAAATTCTAATCTCCTCCTCTGTCTTCTTGGCGGGGTTTCCTCTGGGATGATCACAGGATGTCTTTGAAACAAGAAAGATACTCTTGGCAAAATGTTCATTTTGACTGTGGCTCTTTTTCCCAACCAAAATATTGTATACCTCCCCCCGCACTCCAGACCTCTTCATTTGCTCAAACAGAAAGAGATCTTCAAGATCTCTTTTGAAATTTGAATTCCCAGGTATCTTATAAAATGTTGCCTGTTTGTACCCAAATGTTTTCTGGAGGCATGACTTTTCAGTCTGGCTAATTTAAAGCAAGCGTTTTTCTCAACTTTCTAGAAAAGCTGTTTTATATAGAATCGTAGAATATTAGGGTTAGAAGAGACCTCAGGATGTTATCTTGTCCAACCCCTGCTCAATGCAGGACCAACACCAACTAAATCATCCCAGCCAGGGCTTTGCCAAGCCGGGCCCTAAAAACCTCAAAGGATGAAGATTCTACCACCTCCCTAAGTAACCCATTCCTGTGCTTCACCACCCTCCTAGTGAAATAGTGTTTCCTAATATCCAACATAAACCTCCCCCACTGCAACTTGAGACCATTGCTTCTTGTTCTGCCATCTGCCACCACTGAGAACGGCTTAGCTCCATCTTCTATGGAACCCCCATTCAGGTAGCTGCAGGCTGCTATCAAATCCCCCCTCACTCTTCTCTTCTGGAGACTAAATAACCCCAGTTCCCTCAGAATGCTCCACTAATAGAAGTGATGGTGTTTGGTCAATTAGGAAACTATATATAACATTTATATCAATCTTTGCAGACATCTTTCCTAACAAAAAGCTGGTCCGTATATGGCACACTGGGAAAAGCACCTGGATAGAGAAATGACCCTAGAGAAATGAGGTTTGATTTGGAAAAGAGGACCAGTAGCTTCAGTCTTTAAGATACTGTTTCAATGCTACTTGACACCAGTCAGATTAAAAAATAAAGAGATTGAATGGGGATGAATGTTGGAGAAATTGTTGGTGAAAGAGGAGATCTTATGCAATATGGTGGAATGTCCACTCATTGGTAAATATTGGTATGCAGTCCATAACCATATATCACAAATTGCTGGATATTTATTACCAAGTGATCATTTGGTGATCCTTCCTAGCAGAAATGGTCACACAAAAAGAGATGAACAATTAATTTCTCTCATCTGCTAGTAGTTGCTCACCTACTGATAGTGTCTCACTGGAAAAACAAAAAATATTCCAACCATAGAGGGATGGTTCAAAAAAATATGGGAGGTGATTGTTATTGAAAAAAATAGCACACCAATTATATACCCAGCAAAATAGGCAGAGGACAAATAGATATTTGGCTACCTTTTATTCAATAGTCAGACAAAGTACACTCACCTCCAAAAAAGCCTAGCATTCCTGTCCAATAACATTTGATAGACATGCCATCTCTGCTAAATATGTGTAGTCAGAGATTTCAGTCAATTTAATACAACCATTAGAAATGACATGCCATGGGTATTAATGATCACTGTGTAATATGGTAACACTTAAATTGAGAGATCTGGTGGCTATATTCCTCTATAATGTCTCTTTAAACAAAAGCTCAGAGTCTTAATGATTGTTTTGAGAAGGAGGTATTAATACTGCCTAAGTAAATTAATTCCATTACACTAGATATTTTCCTTCATAGTATTTCACAGAAACATAAAAATTAGATGAGAAAAAGAATATTTGCTTATTTATTTGGATTTTTAAGAATGTAAAGAAGGATCTATCCCAGCCTCTAGATACCCCCGACATTTCTTTAAAAATCAAAATAAAAAACAGCTGGTGCTATCTGTACCATAAACTAGCAATAACCAGCTAATCTAGTCTACCCCCTGGCCATTATAGGATCGTTTCCTAACTGGGATTCATGGAATTAGCTTTATTCTGAAAATGGTATAAGAAAAACCCTACTGATGCCTCTCTATTCATATTCTTTATGGATATTTCCATGTCAACTAGCAGGCAGCCGCTAATCCCAATTGAATAATGGAGTTGAACAAACAGTTCATGCACAAGTTTAGGTGCTGATCCTACAATGTATTGCACATGGAAAGAATTCTGGGCCCATGGAGAGCTCCTCTGAAATCAGTACAAATTGCAAGGCTTGGGTATGTAAAATCACCACAAGCTGCTCCTGAGGAGGAAACCAGATACAAAGAATTTCAAGTTAGTTTAACAACAAATACATCCAAGAATTTTGCTATCAAGAACATTCTGCAAACGGGAAAAGGGAAAATTTGATGAATTGGGGCCCAACTCTGCAATACACTGCACTCTGGATAACCCCTATGCCTGCACAGAGCCCTACTTGTACTATGCTGAGCAGCTACATAAATGTCACAACATTGTCTGCTCTTGGACTGGATATCCCATCCCAAAAATGAGAGTCCTGCTACATGACTTTATCCTTCTAGATTAATACAATGCAATGAAACCTACCGAACTAGTCTAGAAAAGCCTACATTTGCTGTCCATTATCCTATAGTTATTTCCCATAAGGTAAGGAAAATACCTAACATGTTCATACATCACCATGATTTAGCAGTTGGTAAACACTCCATTCTTACTGGTGCTCATTGATTATTCTGTGTAAGAAGATTGCTAATACCTTGTGACTTTCTGGCAATGGGATAGATTAGTGATGTTCCTGTAAATCTGGGGAAAATGTAAGAGGTTTGGTACAATTCTTAATAATTGTTTAGGAGGCATTCAAGGCTGACTGTTCATATATAGGTAAACTCCAGTTATTCAAGTAAGTCAGGGGACATCCAGAACATCTTTGGATACTTAGAGTTTTAGATAAATTATATTTGGATTTGAGGGATAAAAATGAATTTCAGATCAATCCGTTTAGATAACTGGGTTTACCTGTAGTCAAAAGTATAAAAATAAAATCTAGATATCAGGATTTAAGTTTATGTATATACATATATGATCACTGCACATTTGGGCAGAGGTCTGTGTGACTGAACAGTTTGCATCAGTGCTTAATTTGTAATGAAAGAGGTGCCAGGGCTCAAGCAATTTTTTTTTACTTTCATAACTGACACAGCAAGCCTAGAGGTACCAGGGCTATGAATTGCCAAGCCTAAGATGCCTGGCAAGCCCTGGCACAAATTAAGCACTGGTTTGCAGCATATCTGAGATTGTTTCTACAGAATAGCCATCAAATTGCTTGTTGCATTAGCACAGGCAATTTTAACAGCACACATGGAGATTAAATAATACGAAGAAGCTGGCCAAGGAATGTTTTCTCTAGGTTGCTCCTTCTAAAAAGAAAGGCAAGGCTAAAACCCCTGAGCTCAGCGGGCTAGAGACAGCATCATTAGATCAGCGGCATTAATCTGCCAACTGGAGAAAAATTTCCTGTGCTAAAATCCTACAAGAAAGATATGCAGTGTAGCTGTAGCCACGCTGGTTCCAGGATAGTAGAGAGATGAGGTGGGTGAGGTAACATCTTTTATTGAACCAACTTCTGTTGACGAGAAAGACAAGCTTTCGAGCCACATAGAGCTCTTCTTCAGGTCTGGGAAAGGTACTCTGAAAGTCACAGCTAAATGCAAGGTGGAGCAGATTGTTTAGCTCCTACCCCCACCTCACCTCCTCCCACCCCGGCCCTGCCCCCATTCCACCCCTTCCCCCAAGTCCCCACCCCTGCCCCTTCCCACCCCCTCCCATGAGCGCACCCTGTCCCCACCCTCTCCCTCCCAGTGCCTCCTGCACGCTGTGAAACAACTGATTGTGGTGGGCAGGAGGTGCTGGGAGGGATGGGGAAGAGTTAATCAGTGGGGCCGCCAGCAGGCACTGCAGGAGAGGGGAAGCTTGGCTGCGGATAGGCGCTAAGCACCCGCTAATTTTTTTCCTTGGGTGCTCCAGGGCTGGAGCACCCACAGAGTCGGTGCCTATGTCACTATCACTCTCTTTTTGTCCTATGACTGCAGAGGTGTTAATGGACCACTCTACCTTGAATGGTCCCTTAAAATATCTGCTAACTGCCTAAGCTAAACACTCTGCTCCACCTTGCATTTAGCTGTGTCACTGGGAGCACCTTTCCCAGATCTGAAGAAGAGCTCTATGTGGCTCGAAAGCTTGTTTCTCTCACCAACAGGAATTGGGCCAATAAAAGATATCACCTCACCCACCTTGTCTTACAGGAAAATTGTCTCTAGATAAGATTGTCAAATATACTAGTTGCTTTCCATTTTACACCTGCTTCATGTCTCTAGGGTGGAAATTAGAACTACTTCACACTCAAGATATGACTACACTTCCATCAGTCTTCTAGCTGCATCTATACCAGGGATTAGGTCAACCTAATGACAGTGCTTGGGGCACAATATTTTCCACAGCCCTGAGGGATGTAGCTATGTTTATCTAATTTTTTTTAAGTGTAGACCAGGCCTTATTTTGTTCTCTTCTGAAATGATCTAACTTTAAAAAAAAATGGAATCAATGACATTAGGGTGGATTTGATTTAAATCAAATTGATTTAAATCATGATTTAAATCACTAGTCAGGAAGACTCAATTTAATCATGGATTTCTACATAAAAGTGCATTCTTGTTGGTTGTTATATCCTTAATACATATTCTTCACAACTCAGAGATAGATGTAGGTTTCATTTTAGAAGGTACACACTATACATTTTTAAAGTGATTTATTTTGAAAACTTTTCAGATTAGTTTCAGGATTTAGTGATCAGGAGTAATGACAACCAAGTAAGTTTCCTCAGGCTTGCTCCTGCACCCGTGAAGTCAAGGGGAGTTTTGTCATTGATTTTAATGGGAGTAGGATTAGATTCTTAGGGTTTGAACCAGTGCCCACTGAAGTCAATGAAAAGACTCCCATTATGTCAAGAGGCGCTGGATCAGGCTCATTCAAAACGAGATATTAGATGGAATACTAACAACATCGGACCTAACTCCTGATCCAAAAAATGAAGATGAAGAAAGTGTTGACTTGCATTTTATTGGGAAACCTGAGCAACAAACACAAGAACCAAAAAAGGGGGAAATGTGCATAGACAATATGATAAAATTCCTGAGCGTTCTTGGAAAACGTGGCCAGCTCACGAAGCTGAATGCCACAGGTGTCAGAAAGTGACACTATGAAGATCATCAAAGCAACCAGAGGTGACACAAAGTGAAAGAGAAAGCAGAGAGATCCACAACAAACAAGGTTACAGAACTTCCAGTGTAAGTGACATGCATATCTGGCCAGTATCTTTATAAACAGTTTTAGTCCATGTTGAAGGATTCTTTGGGGAGGAAACATTTGTTTTGGTTCAGGATATTTCTACCCTTGTACTTACACATGGACTCTGATCTCAAACTCCTTTTACACCTGTGTAACTCAGTGGAGTGACTCCTGATTTACGCCAATGTTAGATCAGAAAGAGGGCCTTCAGCAAGAGATTTTTATTTACCCATTTCCACACAGAATCGAGTGGGCAAAATACATGAATTAAAAGAGAAACCTTCATTTTGTTTTTGAAAAAGGTTTTTAAACAAACCTAATCTTTGATAAGTTGACTAGTAAACCCGTGTTAAGATATACATGTATTGATTGCATTAGGAATTCAGTGAGAATGGCAGCTGTTAAAGTGTTAGTTGCAGTTACCCCTCTCCTTTATATTCCATATGGCAGAACTCACAAACACTTATTAAATACAGTTCACGCTGAAAAGTAACATTCTGAATGTTCCACTCAGAAAATGGTAGGATATATGTGGTGCTCATACAGTGTTGTAAACTAAGCCATCTTTTCTTTTTCTTCACAGGTTTTCTCCAGCAATATTTTTATATCTGATTAGCACAGTACCATCATTATGGCTACTAGAAACTCATCGTGAAACTCAGGTATTTCTTGTGGTATCTGAAGGAAATATCTGGAAACTGATTCCATTATTCATAGTCTGCCAGGTCTTATTCCTATTCTTCATTCCATTCTCTGGTGACATTCAAGGCCGGCTCCAGGCATCAGTGAAGGAAGCAGGTGCTTGGGGCGGCCAATGGAAAGGGGTGGCACGTCTGGGTCTTTGGCGGAAATTCGGCAGCAGGTCCCTCAGTCCCTCTCTTCCTCTTTGAGCTGCCGCCAAAGTGCTGCTGAAGAGGAGGAGAGGGAGCGGAGGACCTGCCACCGAATTGCTACTGAAGAATAAAGCGGCACAGTTGAGCTGCCGCCGAATTGCTGCTGATTGGCTTTATCTTCTCCCCCCTTCCTGCCCCCCCGCTTCACCACTTGGGGTGGCAAAAAAGCTGGAGTCGGCCCTGGTGACACTACCACTACAGCTCCAGCTATAGTAACATCTTTTGATAATGGCAGCACTTCATTAAATTTGAGACCAAACTCTTTGGTATTCTGCTTTGATGTGGGTGGAACTGGAAGTCTCAAGATAAATGATATACAGCCTTGCACTTCTAGGTTACTGGTCTGAACCCAACTTAGGCTGGCAATGGCATTACCATCAGATAGCTGCTTGGTGGCTTAGGTAAAATAGAATACTGGTTCCGGTCCAGTTCTTAGCAGACAAGTACCATGGTCCCACCTAAGTCAAGGTCGAGGCATATTTGCCTACTATTGTTAGGAAGATTACACAGACACAGTCACTGCCAACCCTGTACTCCTGATGGATGAAATTCATCCCCTATGTCCCACTTTATCCCTATTTTGAGGGTTTAAGTAGAGTTAAGTGATGCACAGGCCTCCTGCTGGCCCTCTGACCAGAGATGAACTGACTTCTATGCTCTCTGATTAAATAATGGAGCCAGTCTCCAGAGCTACTACACATGTGATGAAGCAGACAGGGACAGGGCCTGCCTGCAGGAAAGCTGGATTCTAGTCCTAGCTCTGCTGTTGATTCCCTCTGTGACTTTTGGAAAGCCACTTTTATCTATGCCTTATTTTCTCTTTAAAAAAAAGTATACTTACTCCTTTTTGGGAAACATTTTGAGATCCCTGGATTAAAGGTGTTCTGTTAAGGCTAAGTCCTCTTGTTATTCATGAGGATTATGACAACTTTACATTTCAAGAGTGGACTCCTCAGCTGCACCAAGGAAAAGCTAAGGGTAGTTGTGAGTGGGTATGGGAAGCTGCAAATGAGTCAGCTGCAGCTTCCCAATCACCAAGCCAATTCTATGCCAGCTCCAGCCCTAGTCAATATAGTTCAGAGCAGCATTAAGGTTCTGTCCTATCCTTGGTGCACCCCATATGCAGGTGGTGGGGGACCAACAGAGCATAGAACAGGACTAAATACGCCAGCTCTTAATCAGCTAATGATTCCTCAGTGCTGGATGATTGTCATCTCCCCAATTAGGACATCTTTAAGTCCTCTTAGCACTGGCAGAGTGGCACAAAGGGGTTTAGCATGGATCAGGATTTAGCTCCAAGAGTTGCATTAGAACTTCCTGAAGAGCCTGAGAGGATTGTTAACAGAAAGCAATAGAAAGAAAATGCATACATTTGATTAATCAAACACAGAGCCTCATTTTCTCCTTTGAAACATTGTTAGATCACAGAGGAGCGTTATCAAATATTCAAAACTGCATTTGCAGTGAGATTGCCTGAGGCTCTTTCTAAACACAGGAGCAAGAATTTATTGTCTTCATGTTTGGCACATCTTCCTAAACATTTGTGAACAGGTAAACTGGATATTGAGAACATTTGTAATCGTTAACTCTGGGCTAAGAAACAGGCTAATTTTATAGTGAAAGGCAGTAGATTATTTCCCAGAATGATGTTACAACATGGCATACTTTGTATTTTATTGATATACTGCTCCTCTGAATTAAAGTGGTACTGTATCAAGTAAATAGTTTAGCTTATTCCTGGAGAGGGATAGAAGATTCTGAAAGTACATATGACCTAATGGATTCAAACCAAGACCTCAGGGAAGGACATCAGTCCCGTTAATAATTAAGCGAAAATGTAGCACCCAGTCACAAGTGCTACTCTTTATAATAAAATATCTTGTGCCTTTTCTTAATAACAGGATCAAGACCAGGCAATTGTGCAACAACTACAGCACATTTATTGAATACACAATAAAAAGGTTTTGCGGTAACTGAGGCAATAAATACTATTAAAGATTTTGCTCTCAGATTGAATCCCTAAAAGTAAACATTAGCCCTCTCACCCCCCCCAAAATAGTAATTATTTAGGGCATAATTTCATATGTACTCCCCTACCACTGAAGAGCATGGAAGTTTTGCTTCCATAAATATCACAGCAGTGGGCACAAGTAATAACATATATATCAAAAATGTGAAATATTGACAGTGCCTTGTATTATTTAAAGCAGTGGTTCTCAAACTTTTTTTTTCCACAGACCACTTGAAAATTGCTGATGATCTCGGAATGATCTTTCCAAATGTTGTTTGTACCGTTAGCTAATTATTGTAAAGAGCTTTGGACAAAAGTGCTATATAAAAAAACCTTAATAATAATTAACTTTTGTTCTATAAATAAAAGCCCACAACTCATATTTAATATCAGTAGTCTTAACCTTTCTAATGGGATGGATGTGCCCTCTCTCCCCCGCCGTGGCAGCCACTGAGCTGGGGCTGGGAAGGAGGGGGGTCTCTCACTGGCAGCTGCAGTCCTGGAACTGAGGGGAAAGTCACCTCTTTCTCTGCGCCGCAGCCCTGCACATCCCAAATTCCCCCCACTCCCTCTTCTCACCCCACTACCCCCTTCCACCTACCCTCTAGTCCTCTAGTCCCCCCAAGGCCACCACCTCACCGCACATGTGCATCTTCTCCAGGGTCCACTAATTAGGTGGGTGGCCCTTCATTCTTTTGTGTGCAGCCGCCCAGTCACGCACCTTAGAGGGAACTATCCGCGGACCACCTGAATGGAGCTCGTGGATTGCAGTTTGAGAACCTGTGATTTAAAGCATGTTGGGATGCACTTTTTTAATAGAGGGTTATGGTATAAAGTCAGATTGAACTGTGTTAAGTAAAAAAAAATTACTGTCAGTAAAATCAGTGAATTAAATAGCAAGGTAGAAAAATGACAAATATTATAATCTGTAAAAACACAGATTTGAGACATTCCTGTTTTCTTCCTAAAGCTTAAGGTCCCAATTGAGCAAGCCACATTAGAATGTGTTTAAGTGCGCTGCTGAATAGAGAATGACTTAAGTATATGCTTAACTTTATGCACATGCTTAAATGCTTTGAATCAGGCTCACAGAGAGCTCACATGTACTCAAGCAACAGCCCAGTTAAAGGTAAATTTCCATTGAGTACAAAAGAAATTACAAGTTGTGACAACCAAATATTTATTTTAAGCAACCCTAAACAATTTAAGAAGAAACCAAAATCCATCCCAGGGACAGAACTGGTGCTTTGTATTACATCTGGGCAAAGTTTTGTGGATGAATAGTTTGTTTATTGAAAAACACAGCCTTGGGTTGACAAACTATTTGCACATTTGGGTAGAATATGGAAAATAGTTTCAGCTGAAAAAAATGAAGAGATTGTCAAAACATTTTGTTTTAGCCTGTATGGTATGAAACGTTTTCACTTTTTCATTTTGAAGTGATATTTCAATAGAAGTTTAGCTAGATTTATCTTTAAGAAGGGGGAAAAAAACGTAATTGGGGTTTTTGTTGTGGCAAGAAAAAAAAATTAAAAGTTCCATTTTGAGTTAACATGAAATGAATTTTTTATTTTGGATTTTTCAGTTTGGCCACCAAACTAAGAAAACCATTGTTTGCTCAGCTTTACTCTGTACATTTTAAGTATGATTTTCATGCTAGATCCAACTTAATATATCATCCTACTAATAAATTAAATGTTTGTTTTTCGTCACTTGCCCTGACATTTTTGCTAGAGACAAAAGACTATATTTAAATAAGTGTCCTCTCCTTATGTCATGGGTAGGGCCCTATCAAATTCACGGCCATGAAAAATGCATCATGGACCATGAAATCTGGTCTTTTGTGTAGATTTACCCTGTACTATACGATTTCATAGGGGCAGAGGAGACCAGCATTTCTCAAATTGGGATCCCGATCCAAATGGGGTTGCAGGGTAGGGGGAGTTGCATGATTATCATAGGGCGGTCTTGGTATTGCCATCCTTACTTCTGCACTAGTGCATTACCTTCAGCGCTGGGCGGCCGGAGAGTGGCGGCTGCTAGCCAGGCACCCAGCGTTGAAGGCAGCACAGAAGTAATGGTGGCAATACCACGACCGCCCCCTACAATAACCTTGCGACCCCCACCACCTCTTTTGGGTCGGGACGCCTACAGTTACAACATCGTGAAATTTCAGATTTAAATATCTGAAATCATGAAATTTACGATTTTCAAAATCCTGTGACCGTGAAATTGACCAAAATGTACTATGAATTTGGTAGGGCCCTAGTCATGGTCCAGCTTCTCTTCACATTTAATTTTGCAGGAAAGTCATAGTGCAGAATTGGCAGCATCACATGCATTTCCATAGCAGCAGACTATGAAGGTCTCCAGCATCAATTTCATTCTTTGCAGTACAGCACCATAGGTGTGCCTGTTACTTCAGAAGGCACAATCCTGC
Organism: Trachemys scripta elegans; assembly: GCF_013100865.1. Taxonomy (NCBI): domain Eukaryota; kingdom Metazoa; phylum Chordata; order Testudines; family Emydidae; genus Trachemys; species Trachemys scripta. The sequence goes on along the minus strand of NC_048304.1, from coordinate 78,306,044 downwards.
AAGGTACTGAGCACTCCCATGGAGTTTTCAAAACTCTCAACTCCCACAGAAGTCAATGGCAATTGAGGGTGCTTTGCCCCTTGTAGCAGTGGGTCCAGAATAGAGTTGGTCATATGACTCTTTGTGAAAAGTGTATTAGTTGGCCCTTAATTCCATTTGCAGACTGTTCGCAATCCCAAATGGAATTTTCTGAATTAGTCTACAGGGTTTTCACAGGCTGTAGCAATTGCTCTTTGAAGTATTAGAATCTAGAATATAACTGATCATGATATGGTTTCTGTTCCTTGATTGGATCACTTAATGTTTATAAATACAGTAGAACCTCAGAGTTACAGACACCAGAGTTACGAACTGACCAGTCAACCACACATCTCATTTGGAACTGGAAATACATAATCGGGCAGCAGCAGAGACCAAAAAAAGAAGCATCAGCAAATATAGTACACTACTGTGTTAAATGTAAACTACTAAAATAATAAAGGGAAAGCAGCATTTTTCTTCTGCATAGTAAACTTTCAAAGCTGCATTAATTCAATGTTCACTTGTAAACTTTTGAAAGAACAACCATCATGTTTTGTTCAGAGTTACGAACAACCTCCATTCTCGAGGTGTTCGTAACTCTGAGGTTCAACTGTAGGAACAACATGTGAAGAAATCATAGGGATGTTGAATCTCATTTTAGGAAGAAAAAAAAGTAGGAAATAAGGTAGCCCAGGAAGTTTGAGGATTTTTAAAATGTCTTCCTTTTTTGCACAATAAAGAGAATTACGTGTAGCTACGTATATAGACCCAATATTTAAAAATAGTTGAATTCCTTCCTGACAGAGAAAGAAAGATGTAAGCCAGATTTATTCATTGCCTGCCAGGCTTTACATTCAATTTTCTCTTGTCATATTCCCACTAAATAATTGCATGTATATAGTGGATAGATGGGCTGGGCGAATAGCTCTGGCGCCAATGCTCCCATTTACACTCATATGTACTTTGTAAAATGAACAGCTCTTCCCCAAACTTTCATGTGAACAAACACCAGTTTCATAAATATTCACAGAGAACTGAACCAGAACAAGACATGAATGTAATTGGATCAAATCAGGACTCAGATTAAATGAACATGTTAACAAATATAGTTGTCCACTATTTGCTCACATCTAGTCCAGAATAAGATATAGTCCCCACCCTAAGGAGCGCAAGTCAGGGCAGAATTCTTCAGAAGGAGAAACCTAGCACTGAGGGAGAAAAGCTCACATTAAAACACAAATAGCTTTAGAAACAGAAAGAGGAACTGAGACAGATACTGACAGAGTAAGTTGCTTTTGCATGTATGTTCTCGGTTTCCTCACCCCTACGCCAATATGACAGTCCTCACCTTGCTCACCAGGCTGCAGCTTTGATGGTGCCAGGAGGAGCCACATGTTCCCTCTCCTTTTCCTCCCCACTTTCCTTCACTGTGTTGGGGCTGCTACTGCTTCTTATCCTCCTGTCACTTCCTTACTCCTTCTGCGTCTGAGCCTGGGTTCTGGGCCTGTCCCACCTACTGCGCTGCGTGTCATGTACATAGCAGGTTGGTGGGCTGCTACTAGCAGCCCAGGCTCCTGTACCAGATATGGACTGAGCTTCCTTCTCAGAGCTACACACCAGATGCATTCAGTATGAAGTCCTTTAATGTTCTGCCAGGTATGGCTGAGGTTAGCTTAAAGAAGATATGTTACACACTGTGCCACCAAGCGGCTGAACAGTGTATTATAGTTCAGTATTCCACTACAATTCAGGGTGGTGCTATGACTCTGTGATTGGCTCCCATTTGGTGACGATGCAGGGTGAAGGGATTGATACAGCTTTCTGTCCAGATGGGGCAGCCATTGTGGGCTTCCTGTTTCAGCCCTGCCTTTAATCTACGTGGTGGATCTCTGGTGATGCTGGGGGATGATTATCAGTTTTGGAGTCTGGCAAGGATTTTTCCCACATGGCAAAACTGGCAAAGTGCTGGGTGGGTTTTTCACCCTCCACCTGGCACCCAAGAGGTCTAGGCTGGGGGGTTACATTACACTTGGTGCAACTTTGGCAGTTCTAGTGCCATAGATAAATTTAAAAATAGTCTAATTTGAGCTTCCTGTCACCCAGTGGGTTGCCTGGGCATTGGCCCTGAGCACAGTCATGCATAGTGGGGTTTGCCTCTATGTCTTGCATAGTTTATGGCTCCTACCCCGAGTGGGAAGAAGGAAGTGTGTTGTGACTCTGGTTTTTAGTCAGCGTTCCTTGGTAAGCTTGAGGGTGTAGAGAGGTCATGGCCTTCACACTCACCCTCAGGTTTATAGTCCCACTCAGGCCAGTGGTGCTTATTGAGATGTGTACTGAAACAACCCTCCCGGGTATTTTGGGGTCATTAACCCAATTAGACAATAGCTTTAAATAAAATTGCAGCCTCCTCATTTAACCACATTATGTTCATGTCTCATTGTTTTCATGTCCACAGTAATACCTGTCTACCTTCCTTCCCATAAGATACAAAACCGTCATGGTTCTTTTCCATCTCTCCCTGTGAAAAAAAAACCTCCCCCACCACAACCCCCATAAAAATAACCCAACCAGCTAACCTAAGAGCTTTTTTCTAAATTTCCAGGTTATTGGGGAAGGGGCTCTGTTTACAGTATTGTTCACAATTGTTCACAATTACTGCACAGTGGTACCTGAGGTGCTTCACTTATGCTCCATTTTAAGTAAAGGGGAAAAGTGGAATCTCAAATACAGATATTTGTTGGAAGATGTTGCCTTTATACTAGCATATAGCTCCCTAGCACTCCCTGGAAAACAGTCTGTTTGGTGCAGAAAAAGTTAGGGTGGGATTCTTACTTAGGCACCTAACTTCCATTAAAATCAATGGGAGTTAGGTGCCTACTGTACATACCTTTGTGAATCCCACTCTTAACTCCTACACTGATGCGATGAGCATGCTAGGAAACAATCATCCAGGCCTGTCTGGCAGAAATAGGACGGGATGAAAGTCTTCAATAACTGAGGAGTTTGATTTTCTAATTAGCTTTGTTTTTGAGTAAAATGAAATGCTTAGGGATTGTTAGGAAGACAGATTTTTAAAATCATATCCAATCTGCTCCAGGGACAATAATAAGAGTCACTGAATATCTGCTCCCTGCACCATAGTAGTTTCTTTAGTCACCGCAGCTCCATGCAATGAGGATTTGTTTACTGAAGTTCAGTAACTTCATGGTTTTTTTGTCTTCGTTACATTCTCTCAGAGCTGTATGTACTCAAAGAGTGGAAATAGGTGCTTTTCTGCTATAAGAGGATACACAGCGGCACATGCCTTTCTTTCTTAATTAGTCCTGACATTTCACCAATCACACCAGGAGTTTCCTTGAAAGATAGAAATAAATAGCCTCTTGCCAGAAAAAATGGTCTATCTTTTCTTCCTCTGAGGGATCTTATGGAAGGAGAAATGAAACAACCAGAATAATTACAGACAGGTCCTCTGGATAAGAGAAAGTTGCCTTGAAAATAGTCCCCTCCCCCCTAAAAAGCATAGGCCACGCCTGTCTTCAGATTAGAATGCAGCTGTCAGCCTTTACCCTGATTTACCTTTTAATCAGAGGGAGCCTGACGGGATATTTGTGGAACCATTGGTGGCATATTAGAGAGAGCTGCAACATACTGCATTTATGAAGTGAAATCAAAACTCTACAAAAGTTTCCCTACCACATCAACCACTGGTGTAGAGTCCCGTTCCAGAGTGAAATTCACCCCAGCACTAGACCCATGCACCACTTAAGTCTTCAAAATGGGGAATGCTGTGTTAGCCCCCTGAACAATGGGAGAATTTCACCATTAGTAGACAGATATTTTTCTACATACCCAATGATTTGGGGGTAAATAAAAAATTCCTAATTCAGTAAAAAGTCTTTTTTCTACCCACTGCAGACACCAGAAATCATCTATCCCTCTAAGATAACACTGGGTTTTGCACCCATGCATGGAAGGTGGCTATATGTTGTATCAAACTAGGTTGTAAGGTGTCATTTTTGCAGTATTTGAATGCTCTCCTGCACAATGAAACTACAGAGAATGGGGCCAAATTCTGCTTACACTGATATCAATCTGGAGTAACACCACTGACATTAATTACATTACTCCAGATATAAAGTGGTGCAAATGAGCAGAACTGGACCAATAGCCGTAGGCACACAAACCCGCTAAGATCATACAAATCCTATATCGGCCATATTTGATTCTGCTAAAATATACTGGCAGTTACTAGAAAATTCAACAACACACACAATATAGAAAATCTACAATATTCTGCTTTACAAAACTGGGTAGTAATTTATGGGCTCCCTAGCCGGTCCCTGCAAACTTATGTGAATTATGAAATAAATGAACTAATAGGATGGCACTATCGATAATCACAGAAAAAGCCATAGAACTCATAGCCCTAAGGGAAAATGACAATTGTACTGAAACCCCTTCCCTTTCTAAATGATATTGCATTGGAATTTTCTGATGCAGAAAGAGAAAATTGTCAGGCTTATGGTAGTCGGGGGGAGGAGTGGTGCTACCAGTGGTTGTGGCGGTAAATGGATACCTGTCATTTTTCTCTTGTTTCTAATATGTGCTTATTAAAATAGGTCACTAAAAAGGCAGTTGAATAGATTCTGAACGAAAAATGTTTACTGTACTACTAGAACTCTGCTGCAGTGTCTGGATCCTACACTCATACTGCATTTACTAATCCAGCAAGTCAGAGTCACACTTCAGAAGTAAAACTAAGTGCAGTACAATGTTGGCATTACATAGTATTTTAATACATGAATAGGTAGAACCACAGGCTCTCGCAGAGCTAGTTGGCTTGGAATTCACAGCACACCCTCACAGGGCATTGGGCTTCAGGAGTGACATCCATTGTGGGCTTGTTGAGACTGGGATCAACATGCAAATGAGGCTCAAGTTCTACAAAGGAGGTGAGCAAGTGGCATATTACAGTTTGCTGCCAGAGCATAATGCAAGTACGGCTAAGGCAACAGGAATGGGAAACTGGGGGATTAAATGTTGGAAGGGAAGAAAGGAGATGTCTCTAGGATGAAGTTGTTGGGTGAAAATTCAAGAATTCTTCTCCAGCTCCATGATGTTTTCTGAGTGTATGATGTTTTTGTTTATTGTAGTTTTCCAGTGATGAAACTGAACAAACATGGGGAAATATCAACAACAGAGAAGACTTCAATCAATTAACAGAGAGCACTCCCAAAAATGAGGGAACAAATCATCACATAATTGAGTTGGTGGGATACCTTTCTCTACTCAGTGCATAGACTTTATAATAAATAGGGGCATAGAGATAAGACATCACTATTTGGGTCTATGTGGTGAACCTCCCTTGCACAGGACAGTTTTGCAAAGCGGTGTGATGGAAATCATCATTTATAAAAAGCCATTGGTGTAGATGGTGCTTGTGCTCTTAATGTTGTTTCTAGGATTGGTCTGAGTCTGAAGGGATTTCTTTCCTCCCCCAAGAATGACAAAATTCAGTTCAAAAATTTTGGAGTTACAGTGGAGCAAAGTATAACAGTTAAGTGAACAATGAGAGAAGGGGAGAAAAAGAAAGAGATAAATCAACTTGGTCTGGCAGTCCATTTAGTGAGTCACACCAGCAGCATGTAATGGTTTAATTCTGCCTGAAGAAAGAACTAACATGATCAGTTGAATTGGAGGTGCATTCAGTGGAGATAAGTTTTTATAGCTAGACCATCTCATTTTCCTATAGTTACAGTATTTTTCTTGTTGTTTTGGTCTTTGCAATAGGCTAGAGATTTGGTCTCCCAGCTCTCCACAGTGGGTGAGACTGCATGGACACTAGGACTCCACCAGACTTTTCTGCTGCTACTAATAATAGGGAGATGGCTTCTTCCCATTGGTGGTGAAATCACTCGTGATCAGTTGTCACAGCTGCTACTTATGTTTGTGGGAACTGCAGCAGACATACTTGAATTCACTAGCGAGACTTTGGAAGTAGAAAATGTAAGGTAAGTAATATTTCCTGAAGTACGTCATTTGTATCCAAGGTTATACTGAAGACTTTCTTGTTCCATTTCAAGTTTTGTAATCTGTGTGAATGTGGGGTTGCTGCAACTGTATTATTCAGAGATATCAAGAGATGGCTACTGTCTAGGTCTTCTTTTTATCCTCTTCTGCGCCTCCATGGAGGTCACAAGTAGCTCCCATCTGCTTCATAGGAGGTTATTCATAATGAAACATGTCACATTCATCAAAAGGAAAGGACTCAAAGAACCAGGAAAATGGAGTAACTAACACACAGTGTTTACAATATATACAATTAGAGCTACTCCAACTATTTATTACAAAGAGAGCCTCTCCTTTGGTTAGTGATTTGTGCACAAGCTAATCTTGATTATCTTGTAGAGCAGATGCTTTTCAGACTATGTGTTGTTTGCAAACAGTCTGCTGTGGCTATTCATTATCCAAGTTGCATGTTCGGTTACCTGAGATGGTTTCTGCTCCCTGAGTGGGTGATGACAAGGTTTTAAAATAAGAGAGGAGAGAGTAATCTGCTTCCAATGTGAATTTTCAGATTAATAATCATTAGAGTGATTTAGAAATGTCTTCAGAAATACTTAATTATCGAATTATCATAAAGAATGTGACCTCACAAATAATGGGAAACAACTTGGCACTTTTGTCCCTGAAAATATCCATATATTATTATTTTTTCACTATTCAACTCAGCTGTACCTGTAACAGAACTTATTTAACAGCAGGGAAGGCTCTCCCTACATAACAAAGATGGTTCAAGCTCAACAAAGGTGTGAAATCAGGGTAGGGTAGGGCATCTTCTCCTTGTTGAACCTCAGAATTTATTTCCATACTCTGATCACTCTTGTATTAACTCTGAGGTTTGGTCTAAATCACACAGCTCAAGCAGATGGAAAATGCAGACCAACTGTAGGTATTCCCACCAGGAGCTGCCCCAAATTTCTGCAGAATTCTGCTGGAATGACACATGAGCCCACTAGGTGTACTGTTGGGCTCCACATCCTTTTAAAAGTGACAGTGTTCTAAATAGTTTGGGGTTCATTTCATTAGTTACTCATTTTTTGTTTGTTTTTAGGCATAACCATGCTCTTGTTTATGCAATTCTTTGTGTATGGACTTGGAGTATGTTGCAGTTTCCACTTGATCTGGCAGGTTAGTATCAGCAAAACACCTTTTTCAGAGATGAGCATGTCTCAGGGCTGTGCACACTTACAGCACTCTGTGAATGAAAATAAATACCCCCGCCAAAGACTATGCTGAGGGCTTTTGGACAGCAATTCACATCACAGAGACAATGATGCGTTATTCGAAGGAAGCTCAGCGTCAGCATAGCAAAATAAGCATGCTTTCTTTTGAAGGAAGACTTATTTCAAGCTGAACTGTGATCTCTTTAATATACACTGTTTGTTTCCAGGCAAACTGGAATTACTGCTGACATGTGTCAAATAGGACCACCTGCTGTGATTGGGTCATTATAATGGAAAAATTGACAGAACCTTAACTATAAACCCTGGGGCTAGAGCCACTCTTGGAACTAGGCCGGCTCCCACTGGGATAAACGATAGCAAAGAGCCCCTGAGTTGGGATGTCTCTCCTTAACATGAGGCCAGCCTAGCCCATAAAGTGGATATGGCTGGCTGAAAAAAGGGTGTGGCCAGATACTCCCCCACTCAGTAGCTTTGGTCCATAGAGCTTCTCTGGAGACCATAAAAGTATTAAACTGCTCATCCTTGGCTTCAAGTATCAGAGGGGTAGCCGTGTTAGTCTGAATCTGTAAAAAGCAACAGAGGGTCCTGTGGCACCTTTGAGACTAACAGAAGTACTGGGAGCATAAGCTTTCGTGGGTAAGAACCTCACTTCTTCAGATAAAGCAGGTAGTGGAACCATCACAAGTCCTACCTCCGGGTGATTTTATCCTCTTGCAGAGGGGGCTTTTCTGGTGCAGGGAGGCATAATGAACATCTCCCTGTATCACAGTCTATTATTCTGACCCCTCTTTTTCTGAGAGTGTACAATTCAGCTGCATCTCATGTATACAATCAGCTCAAGCAGGAATTATTTTCAACAGGTTTTTATATAAAATTGATAAAATGGCCCAATCAGTTTTTTCTTATGGGACTTTTTCTTGAGTCATTTTCTTACAAAAGATATTAGACTTTTTTAAATATTAAGGTTGAGGAAATATTTCCATGTTTTAATGTTTCATTTTAACAGCTCGATGCTACAAATTGATGCAGGAGCTTTTAAGATGTGTCACATTAAGATTTGCCGATATATGGACTGCTAACAATATATTCTTTCAAAAATACATACCATGTAGTTCAAGAAAACATTAAGACCCTTAAAGGATCATAGAATTAATTTAAATGAAGCAATGTGTATGCCACGTTTTTCCTTGTCATTGCTATTCTGTTTTTTTCCCTACATTTCACAGTTGAAAATTAAAGGAAAGAGTATATGTATGATCTTTAAAATATTTATCATATGTGACAATTCTATTTAAGAAGGTAAGTTTGTAACGATCACTCCTCTGTGCAGCTGTTTTCGTGAGACACAAAAATGTTATTTATTACTGATGCACCACTGTGCTGTGTAACAAAGGGCTGTGTCAGTGCTGCACATGACATTCAGCTGCATCAAGGCAGGGTATTTCAAGATGATGATGCACAAGTGCACAGAAAATTCAGCAACTGCATGCAGAAACTTTTGTTTCTCTAATGAATTCAAATGAAATGCTCCGCTGTTCTAAGAAGTTTGCTTTCCATTCTTGACCGAATTATTTACATCCAAAGAGACAAACAATACAGTTCTTCTACTGAATGTGTCATGATTTGTGATAAAAAAAAAACAACAAACCTGTGATTATATCCAAGTATCTACATCTTCTTTTTACCAATTAAATCTAAAAATTATGCAGTCTAAACAAAATAAAAAATTTACAACAGAAATGAGGTTATGTTAGACAACCATATTTATCATGAATGAACCCTAGATATTACCTTGCAGGTGCAATATCACTGCAAGCATTTTAAGTTAGCTAGTGGGACATTATCATCAGGTTAAGGGAGACTCATGCATACAAGTTATATTTCCATGTGATTTAGTACCCATAAAACCGGAAATAGATAGCAATGACTAGAGTCATGCATACTGTTTGTAAACACTGTACATACCTCCCATCAGTATATCCCAACCCTAACCTGCAAGGCCTGCTGTGTGAGCTATGTACCATCACTGAAAGGAGGCTACTGGTCATACCAAATTTGTATGGTGGGTGTGTGATGTGGACAAGTGTCCAACAAGGACGGAATGAGACCAAACTGTTTTCAGGCCCTATTCAGCAAAGCACGTAAGCATATACTTAACTGTAAGCACATTCTTAAGA